>NC_134458.1:64130607-64446857 GCF_047948215.1 Lycorma delicatula
ATTCTTTAAGATCTCGTATTAAGTATCCTTGCGGTTGTGTTTATTCCGTTACGAAAAAATCAAACCCTTTTAACAGTACATTAAATCATAACTGCAAAACATTTTCCGTAAGATTTCTTTCATGCGAATAGTAAAGCCAGTTATTAAAGTATAAATAGGTAACTGATTTTACTAAATAAGTTTCAATAAAGCTAAGTAAACATCGTTCTAAAGGAAATAAAAATGATCGTCATTCGTGTCGGTATGTGTATACGAAGAAGGAAGTAACGATCTTATTTTACGTTTTAGCCCATTATAACATGTAAAGCTGTATGGCGAAGAGGAATTACAATAACAGTAAATAAAAGAATAATATAATAATTATAAAATTATAAGCAGTTAAGTACATAGGTTCGATTTACCTTTACTACATTTTTCCGTTGTCACCTAAAGGAATTGTGTCGGACGGTTTAGAAAAGGCACTGCGGTTTTATCTGACAACGGGTCGGATCGTTCCTTTATTCACGACGATAATCTACCGTGCTATTTTGCGATAAAAATCCCTCTTGATATAGACGGTATGGAAAATTCATGCGTAAAACATGCTTTGGTATAAATAAATAAACGCATTCACACGTTAAGTTTTTAATAATTGAACTGAAAGGTTTTTTATCTACACAGGTTAAAGATATAAAAATTGCATAATAATTTTAGAACATCTGCGAGAAATTAAGTTCCTGGAAGTATACTAACTTTAGGCAAAGATATTAGTTTACAATCAGGTAGATGCATGAAATATTTACTAAAGTTGCTGCAGATGACTGCTTCATATAAAACTGGAAGAGAGCATAAACCTCACCAAGGATAGGTCGCTGTTGAACAAGTACTACAAAACTCACCTTTCTGTGCGCATAGAAAGAAGCCGATTCAAAAATGTATCATGTAATTCCAAATACTAAGTTATATAAATATGTAAGCGATTAAACGGTAATTTCATGATCAATGTGATTTTACTTGTATTTCGATCGACATATTTATTATCGAGAGATAGAAGAATAACGATCTTGTCTTACAGGCCGGAGAGAGTCTAATACAAATATAAAAAAGCGAAGTACTTTTGCTGGGGTTTACAGTGTGAAATAAATATAAATATTCAAAGAAAACAAGGAAAAACAATGTCGTTAGGAAATAAAATCTTCCTGCGAGAAAGCTGTGCTGAAATCAATCGAACCGGGAAAATTTAGATGAATATAAGATAAAATACCATTACAATGAAACTTGGTTATAACGAGAATCAGAAGACAATCAAATATGCTCGTTATATCCGAATGCTCGGTACTTCCGAGTTGGCACCTCGTAACCGTAAATTTTTACACCGTCATTATTTATTATAATAGAAAAAAATATACTATATACCTAAGAAGAAGCTGTTTTAAAATAAAATATCGATGTGTTTTGTATACTAACAAATACAATTGAGATGTAGTTCAATTTTTAAATGCTAAACGTTTTGCTTTTAACCAAAACTGTTAGCGTTCAATGAATTAGCAAAAAAAAAAAAAATGGTAATAAGTGAGCAGTAAAACTTACCAAAATTATCGAGGAAAGTAACAAATGAACACTACACAAAAATTTCTGTCACTTTTTTTGTACAAACTGTATTAAATCTAAAAAATCATTCTAATCTATTTTTTCTTCATTCTAACAAAATAAGTCAAAACTTAATTGAGCATACAAACTAATTAGTCTTAAAATAATCTTATACCTGTAATCATCAAAACAATTTTGTAATTTTTTCAAATACTTCATCATATACTTATTAGTCTCACTAAACTCCGTTAATTTTTTAAAACATTCTTTAGCGTCAATCACTGATACGACTGGGAGAGTAGTAGATTCATATTTGTTTTCAGTTTCAACTTCGCTATCACCTGTACGACTATGAGTTACCTCAGTAATAATGTCATCAGTCGGAATTTTTGTAGTATGTACGTCGTCGTCGGCTGTTGCGTAGTCATCTATTGAGTAGTCTTGAAAGGCTGATGTTTTTGTCGAGTTAAGAATTTGAATCCACTCTGAGAGTGGTATATCGTTTTCATCATGGTAATCTTCCGTCGAAATATAGCGTGCCATATTTTACTGTACTGTATTTGGCTATCGGGTATCCGATCGATCACTTTAACCCACTACTGTTTGTTTAACTGATTCTATGGTACAGTACTGTATTTTTAAACTGAAAATTATGACTACTGAATTTATCAGTGGGGGTAGGACAGGTAAAGTTTATCTTTAACCATGCCCCTCTTTCAGACTTTCATTTAAATCGTTTAAAATGTGCTATAGAGTTCGATGAACCTGTTTAGGCGGTTTTGACGGAGCATTGTTTGGCTCCAGTCTTTCCTGGAATTTTTCATACTGAAAAACCCCTGTAATTAAAATAACTACCAGCCTTTGTAATACCGCAATGGAACTTGTACTGTACGTACTGTACAACGTCCTGTTACAAACCTTTTGTTCACCCTTCAGAACTGACCTGAACAAGCCTAAGATAAAATGTCATAATCTTTACGTATAAATCGTAAATTTATATTTCCTAAATGAAGAAATGGAATTTACCTTGTGTTGAGATTATTTGGTAATTATTTAACTTTTTTTGAATTACAGTATTTTAAAAAATGACAATGCTTGTAATAACCAAGTTTATGATTATGATACCTCGCTAAAAGCAAGTTAATTTATAATTAATTAGATATAAAAAGCAAACAAATCCCCGAATATAGCTCGTTACAATTAAGTTCTCGTTACAAACGACCTAGTTATTCGCGGGTTCCACTGTAGTTAAAAAAAATTATTCTAGACTTAAAAATAGCAATAAAATTTATTAAATAAGTTTGTTTTTATAAGGGCTACCTCAAAATTAACAACCTTCGGGATTTCTGTAGTGGAAATCGACAGATTAAGCGATTCATGATAGACCGTTAACTGGTATCGTTTACTGTTATTTTTCTCTTTCCACGCCTTTTCGTGGTTGATTACATGTCGTTTATAACGTCTTAAAATTATTAATGAATTTCAATCGATGTCATCGCCGACTAAAATATTCGAGCACCAATAGGTGTGTAGGTTTTTGGATTTTCAAATTGTGATTCCGGCCTGTTATTGTGTGCGATTTTAATCCAATGAACAAAAGAAATTATGAAAATGGTGTAAAGATTTTCGGTAAAGTAAAACGAAGGTGCTAGATGAAGAGTGCTTCGGGTGCCCCTCGATTGAATCCGATGTATCGAAGAAACGAAGAAACGCGTTTCTTCGATGTATCGAAGAAACGCTTTATGATACGATCATAAAAAATCGTTGGGCACCGTCTCAAATCTGGAATTCATTTTTCCAGATGTTTCTAGAAAAGGTAAAATCGTCTGCCAAAGTTTAGGCAAATACAAGAATTGAATGAGTCATCTACTGCAAATTTCAACGGAAGACATGAACCGACGCGAACAGGTTCTAAATTTACTGAATTTTTTACGCGCTACACGGAAGATGAAGAATTTCTCGATTATATTATTAAATGCGATGAAAGTTGTTGTACAACGATTTAGAGACAAAACATCGTTCACTTAAGTATATCGTACTTCATCATCCAATAAAAAAACACGAAAGTGTAAGCAAAATATTACTGTGTGGGAATCGATAGTCTTTGTCTTTTGGGATCGATTCACTGCCCTGTCGATCGACTTTGTATCATAAGAAAAACAAATCCTGTACGGATCTGGTTTGAAGCAAAGTTGAAATCGACCCACGCTATCAGAAATGGGCAACAGAAGCAGTTGACAATGGGCGTTGTGATGTACAATATCGCGCATCCATATTCTCCAGCGTTGTTTGCAGGGAGGAAAATTCGAGTAGCATCTTTTAGCTTACAGTCCTCCTGTTACTCCGAATGAATAACTATTCAATAATCTGAAGGAAAGTTTTGATGGTAAGCGATGATGAGCTGAAAGATGGTGTCACACGGTTGTTTGATGGACGGGGGGTAATACAGTAAGATTAGGATATTTTAAAACTTGCACTTCCTTGCGACACATGCCTCGACGTTGGTCGCAATTATTTAAAGAAATAATGAGCATTTTTAATAACTTGGGAGCTAGGGCCTCGGTCCTTGGCTTAAAACCTTCCCTGGAATAACACAAATGTATCCTGCAAATTTGAAAGCAATCGGTCGGATGGTTCTCGCGTGATGCGCGATCAGACAAACTGTATATATACTGAAAATTTCTCTATTGAACAGTTTCTTAGGAGCGGCTCTCCATAAGAAAGAAGCATGAGAATTTACCGGCTTGCCACCTAGCGGCCTGAATGATAAATGCAGTAAGATCAGTAACCTGAGCCTGAGTGATAAGTGCGTAACGGTTTATTTATTATTTACAAGTTTTAATAAATAGTTTTTCACCTTAATATAGCCTATGACACTCCGGATAACATAATGAAGCTACTGTTAAAATTTGGTAGCGATTAGTTTAGCGGTTTTTGAGATTTTTTCTAACAAACAAACGTTTCCTGTTATTATATAAGAGAGATTTGTAACTAATTAAACTCGTACCGACTTTGTACTTCATCTTATTATTATATTAGCCAGTGCTTTCGCAGTGATCGCTTCATCGGGCGATAGTCAGTAATATATAATTATCAGATTCGCTTACGTTACGTTTCGGTCACGAGAACGATTCGCTTTCAATGTGACTAAACTTTTGAAAAAGATGACTATTAACTTTTGAAAAATTACATTGTTTTATGTATTTCATATTATCGTCTGATCTCATACGATGAATGAGTGAACACTGCAAATATGTTAGCGAGAAGCATAATAAAATGCGAGTATCGGTTAAAAAGTGAGTACAAGTTTTGATTCTGCTGATCAGATGAAATTAGAATAAATACAAACGTTAAAAATTCGTTCTGAAAAAAGTAGTAAAACTAAAAAATTCAATGATTACATTATCATGAAAAACCTTTTAAAATCTTTTTTTAAGTTTTTAAATCTGAACGAGATTTTTTTTGTTTTTGTTTTATAGCAAAACACAAAAAGTTAGTTATATAAGAAAGACACTGCCCGCACGTAAAAATTTCTATTTTAGATTTCTCTTTTCAAGAGCGAAAGTTTTATTAATAGTTATAATCACATAAGTAAAAAAGTCGATACACTTCATTACTATTAGATTTATACAAACCTTCAATTTAATAACACGTTTTAAATATTTATTTTATTAAAACAGTAGAAATTTCTCATTCGGAATCAGTCAGAAAGAAAACGACCACGGTAAAGATTTTCAACGATAGATCGAATAGGGTACGGTAAAGATGACCGGTTTTTTATTCTTTTTCCTTGCGGCCCTTAAAAAGTTGGCGTTTATAAGAAAACAGAGAAAATATAAAGTATTGTTCGAACAAGAATTTACGTAGAATAATTGAGTAATACAATGATATATAGAACAAATAAGTATTGAACGACTGGCTTTCAGATTAATAGAATTTGTTCTAACAAAAGAAAAAGAATTCGGCTTTCAGCTCCTTCTTCCGTGTCCGATAGTAGTGCTGTTAAAGTTACCCGTCTTGAAAAGATTAGAAAACCCCTTAAGTATGTAATTTAATAATATATATATTCGATTCAAGTCGCGTTGATTTTTCGTCATTATTGTTTTTGTAAATTTCATATCGTTCAAGGGTATCAATATTTTGAATTTTATACGCTGTATGTGAAATTTATGTGTTACAGTCGACGTCTTTGTACGTGTTTCCTGTTTCTTCAAGGTGTCGCCTAAGTTTGACTCTGACGTCGAGTGTAGTGCTGGTACGGATTCCTCGTTTCCGCTGATGAACGTGCGTCTTCGAAAGAAAACGTTCTGTCTATCAGAAAACTATATCTAAAACGTTTTAAGTGTTACCACATATTTTCCTGTTTCTCGACGACAAAATATCAGTGTTTAGTAAAAGTATGTTTAAAAACACGGAACGTTACTCGGGATAAAATAAAATTCAGTAGACGTGAGATAGTTATACGCACAGCAAAATATAAACACAAATCAAAAGAAAAAAAAACAAAAAACAAAACACATTTACGGGCCCAAACAAAAAACGTTATAACAAAAGTATTCGTTATAAAATTAGTTTTTGCTTGAGGAATGATCCCATAATTTGATTCTGAATTCAGATTTTAATCGATTTGAACAAGCAAACGTATTAGAAAACCGATGCCCTACTATCGAACTTTTATTATTTTTTTTTCTTAGTTAAATTTCATAATAATATAGATTACATAAGAGAAAAGCATCCTTAATTTTGCTTCCTATAATTTTACACAAGCGGGTAAATAAAACAAAAAAAAAAAACAAGACAGAAGCTATGGCTGAAATTTAGAAATTACAAATTATCTTTTTTTCGAAATTCATCACGATATAAATTAAAATGTCCATTTCTATCCGAGTAGTGATCGATATTAGTAGTGTTTTGTCCGACTTTGTGCGTTTTATCGATCTGTAGCCCTTTATACCTTACATTGACGTGCCGATACCGAAACGCGTAGCATAAACCGATATTTTTCGATGCGGTGGCCCAATCCTGTTTATTTATTTCACCGTCAATCATTCTTCCCTATACCGCTTGAGGAATGATCCCGTAAAATTTCTTCGAAATCAATTTAGTCATTCGAAAATACATTGCATGAATGGAAACTTCTAATCGGCTTCGCCGCAAAAAGCGATACCTGGTACGGTGGATTGAGTTTGTAAATTTTTATATTCAAAATTCTGTTATAAGTTTACACCGTCGATTATAATCGATCGTTTTTGTTTTCTGTTGCAGAAAAATTGCCATCTTTAGCTCATATACTTTGTGCCGTATACCTTTTTACGTTTATCTGGTGTGGATTTTTGCTTCGGGGTCTTTCAATCGTAAGTATTTTAGAGGCTTTTATGAAACTTTGATTATGTTATCTGCTGGTGTGTCCCGGTGAATCTAGTTGTTATCTCTTTAAAATGAAATATATCCGGTTGAACACAGGCCTCGTTATCAAGAGACAAGGGAACGTGTCCCTACATCTCTTACCCTAATTTGCCCGATGAAAGAAATTATTACTGACGAATGTTTAATACCGTGTATTATATTATTCGATCGGTACCGACCTAAGACGTTTTGCTGACTTCTGTTATTAACGATAGATTGTTTGAAATTATTTAATAATAATATTCGAATGGATATTTCATACGCCTCTATGTCGGACTGATCGTTACTGTTTGTTACTGGAGTACGGCCTACAATTTATTTTTTGTTTTCTTTTAATATATTTTTATCTAGTAATCTGTAAGCTAAGTTAATACTGTGACGATAGCCCGTATTACGCCGTAATACATTTTTGAAGGTAACTGCTTCAATAACAAATAACGAGAGGCGTGGCTTAAGTTAAGGAAAAAATTGCTCCGTAATCGAGATCCGGTTGATATTACATCAGCACTCCGATGTTGCGAAACTTACAGTCTGTGACGTTTTCTTTAATGAAATTTGCGGTCATCAGTATCCATAAAATATAGAATGATTATCCATTTTGTACGATCAGGTACAGAAGTTCATACACAATTAAAAAATGGGAAAGTAATGCGTTTTTAGAGTTTACAAGTCGACGACTTCAAACCGGCTAAAGTCACTGACGTTATAGGTGTGCAGCGTTTAAGTATTTTGCCGTAAATCATAATAACTTATATCCGACAGCAAACAGTCATCCATCATATGACATTTTACCGTTCGTTTTTGAAGAAAAGTGCTGCCAAATTTCAGCGAACCGAATATTTAATAATTTTGCCTCTTCAAACGTAAACCATTTAAAAACTAACCTCGACTCGCTTAACTGAAGACAGATTTTTAGAATACGAAGGATAAATACCAGTCTTTCAGCGATCACTATTTTACAGGTAATCCGGCCGTTAACTTTCGGCAGCGACTGGGGAAAGGAAAAAGCATTCTCCCCGCTATTCGTGTACAGCCGTTCATTCGCCGCAAAGATTTTGTAAATCGGTGGACGGTAGCGTAGGAAAGGTCTAACTAGCCTTTCGGCCGGTTCAACTGTCGCGTTCACCGGAATCGTACCCGTTAATATATGTCCTGCTATTAAAAATATCGGCCGTAAATATAACATTATAATACTTTCAGTATTTCCGGTAAACCTTTTATTATGTCTTCATACATAGAGTAGAACCTCGACGATTTGTCATGCGCGGAGGAAAATTACAAGTTACTAATGGAGGAAAATTACTACATAATAAAATAAAAAAACTCAAGTTTCATTGAACGCAATAGAAAAACAATTTCCGGTAAAAGAGTAAGTTAAGACTATTTTATTTTTACGTTATTAAAATTTATTACCAGTTAATTTAGTTTTATTACGAATTAAACGTAAAACTTTTATAGTACTCGGTTATTTTATTTGTAATAATCGGTAAAAGCCCAGTCAAGTTCTAATCACGAGGCTGTACGGAGCATTAAAAAGAATAAAACACTTATTTTAGGGGTCGGGACCCGTAAAATATTTTAAATGTCTTAATTCGATCTACGGTAGTCGTAGGAAATGTAGGTCGATCGCTACTTCTTCTACTTTATTCACCGATTAATTACGCGTGACTGAACCATCCATCCTGCTATTTACACTTCTTACTTCATAGTC
Source organism: Lycorma delicatula (assembly GCF_047948215.1). NCBI lineage: Eukaryota > Metazoa > Arthropoda > Insecta > Hemiptera > Fulgoridae > Lycorma > Lycorma delicatula. Next base: position 64,139,294 of record NC_134458.1, read on the forward strand.
CATTGAAAACTATTTATATATTTTTTTATTCTACGACATTATCGATAGTTATTTCATAAGTAAATCGGTAACCCATAAAACGTAAAAACCATCAATCAAATGTCCGTCGAATATTACCCAGATTTTGTATGAGTATGAATATATGCATATAAAGTACATAATTTGTATGTACAGTAATTTAGTAGGTTAAAATTACATAACTGAATGTAAAACAGTATCTGCGATGAAAACAATCGAATGCAGTACCACATTAATCTTCAATTTACTCAGTAACGGTAATAAAAATGCTAAGCATGTTGTAATATTTTACATTCAAAAACATATGCCGATAGAATGCGGGCTATATATTTTATTTGCAACATATATTATAAAGTAATAACTCCTTCGAATGAAACTTTAACAAATTTCTTTTATCTATTACATTCATGTGGCCGGTTTACACTGCGTAGTTTATTCTATTTTTGTTTATTGAAGTTATAAATCGGAGACGCCTTTCATTGTTATTATCGGTAAGATTTATTACTTAAATTACATCGTAAAAAAATTATTTTCCAGAACAAAGCAATATCAATAATGAAAAACCGTAGCGGCCCAACCCCACAATAGAACTCGTTCTGGAGAATTTTCTTTCAAAGACGTATCTCAAAACTCTTATTGAAATCGGTTCTACCGTTCGATAGTCATCATATTAGGCTTCTACGGAGATGGGAAGTAAATCGTAGAAACATCTCAACGGCCAGTCAGTAATAATAAGATGACGGTAAACGATGATCAAATCAAAAGTTTTTTGTTGTTTTTTGGCCGGTCTCTTTTCCTTGAACCGAAGACTGCATCTGTAGAAAAATATAGGTAAAAGCACAGGCGGCTAGAGCTATCGCGGTTTGATGGCTGAGACCTCCTGATGGTCTTTAATTCCCTAAAACGTTAAAGACAAACAACTCGTAGCGGCTTGACTTGCCAAAGAGCCGTCTGTTAAAATTCAGATTTTAACCGATTTGAACAAGCAACCGTGTCAGAAAAGCGATACTCTATTATCGAACTCTTAACGTATGAAATATGTTATTATTAAAATTTATTAATAACAAATTTTAATTCTTTTCTTCAGAGAAAAACTGTGTATCTTCTCGGATGGTCGATAGTCATCAGTATTCTGTCATTTCCTGAAGCAGGACTAGTCATATTCATGAGCATCTACTATCGGGTAAGCGGGTAATGGTTTCACATTAAAAATATAAAGAGTAGAATGCCATAAATAAATAAAGTATTAATAAATATTTATGAAGAGGATCCATGAGGAAAAAAACATACTTCAGGAATACACTGTAAAGATTAAAATTTAAAAAAATAAATAATATAAACATGTGCCTAGAAAAATATGTTTTCCCTACGGCTACCGAGAGATTTCCTCCGCGTGTGTGGTCTAAATGTAAATTTCTCACAGATTAAATGTCTCTAGGTGGTAAATAACCTTTGAATGTTTTCAACTAAATGTAGTTCGACTCATATAATCAAAAGAGAAGAGCGGTTTTCTCTTTCTACCTCGATTAATATTTGACAAATTTTATAAAACTCAATGCATAATATACATATAATTACAAAACTAATTTACGTTCGGTGTAAACAGATTTCGTTAGACTATCAACAAAAAAATAGAAAATTAAAAAAAAAAAATCAAATAATTTCAACATTTAGAGAATTTTGTTCGTGTTCCTGACTTGAAGTAAATTTAGTCGATGTAGAAAAAATAAGTTTTAAAAATAGGCTACCGATTTTATTAAAATTCAAACTGAATAAAAACCGAAAAAATTATCATTTTTAACTTAACCGAAATTATCAGTAATTATTACTAATCAGGGTTTAGAAAGATCAGTTGACGCTCAGTGTGAGGATGGATTGCTAGACCGATGACCGGTTGGCTTCTTGCTACTCACGAAATCCTTCGCGGTACATATTCCCTCCGCTGTACTATTAGCAATGCCGGCACTACTTCGGTCACACTGCGTAGAACTACTGAGAATTTATGCGTTTATACTTCCTAAACTTTAATAATTTTGTTTTTTGATGTTCGAATGGTAATCAAGATACAGTTCTAGGCCAGTATTTTAACTACTTCGGATTAAATTACGCTTTAAAAATTATAAATTTCGTCGATCGTTTGCGTTCACACAAAGGTAGTATCGCCTTAGATTAAATCCGATGTGGAAATCTTTTGGTAGCTGTTATATTATATTAGCAAGTTCATGAAAACTAAACATATACGGAATATAAATGAAAAATTTATTAATAAATAAGATTTAGAATATACATCATTTTTTAATAATAAAAATTAAAACCAGAACTGTAATAAATGTAATTTCACTATTAAAAAACAATTTTTTTTTTAAATCGATTTATTTCTTGTATAAAAGATTTTTTAAGATTATTGATTATTAATAATTTTAGGTAGGTTTATAAAAACTTAATTACTATGATGTAACATTAAACTCGCAGTTTCCAAACCCGTGTTTCTAAGTTTCTCTTTCATTGTTTATTAATGTAAAATCTATTACATGAGTACATCGTTTGTTTGATGGGATTTATAAATAGAAAAACTCATAAAGAATGATCTAGCATTCTTCATTCTTCACTGAGCAAGTTTTTTATTAAAAATGTGAGTAAATGTTAGTCATGTAGTGAAGAACTACTGTATGACTAGTAGACTGTTAGTGAAGATAGAAGGACAGATTTTGAATCAATCAATCACAGTTGAGATTATTTAATAATGGAAGATGGCTCATTAGTCATACAAAATTAAAGTGGCTGTTCAGTGAGGTCTAATAAAAATCTGACAAAAAGATGATCTTTAGGTTAGATTTTTCAGCTTGTAACCTTTTTAAATATTTATGTCATACTGTTGTAGGATGTGTATCCTAATATTATTCTATAAGGTGTGGTAATGGTTTAGTGTATTCTGTGGTCTTAAATCTGAACTACATTCCTGTTCATCACAGACAAAATATTTTTACTAATAATAATTTAAAGTGTTTATGGAAGTTATTTTTATGTTAAAAATATCACAAGAACTATGCAATTTTGCTTAAACTGAATATCTTTTGATCACCATTCTTACTGATATTGTCAATGAGATTAAGCATTTTAAGGGCATGAAAAACTTTAACGAGTCTTATCAAAAAAATAAAAATAATTCATCATTATAAAAATTAATTAAATGGATTAATTTTTCCTAAAAATAATGAGAACAGCAACAGTCACTGAGGGTGGTCACAAGATGTCTGAAAACATTTTGATGTAAATTTTTAAATGTTAAGGTCAAAGACTTAGGCGTTTAATATAATATTAGAACACATGATCCTCATTGCAGAACTAGATATCAAGTAGAGTTTGATCTTAGGGCCTTTATTATTACCTACATTAATAAATTGGCTAATCATTTAATATGAGATCATGGTTTTATGTATGCAGATAATGTGTAAATCATCTATTAAGATAGAAATTTATATCTATTTAAAAAAACCTTTTGGATAGATTTATGCTCAATCATTAAAATTTAAGTGTAAATGGAGTGATATTTGATAAAGAAGAAATAAGTTTACTGAATAAATGTAATATACAAAAACACAGCATAAAAATGTGAATTGACATTAGTGCACTAAATGAAAATGTTAATGGTAAAATTCTAAGGATTGCCATCAATAAATATGCTTATTGATGGATAGATAAATTTGTCTGTGAGTCATTCAGTAAAGTAACACCTGGTGTGAACGCTTCAAGAAAAAAATTGTTAAATCAGATGATTACATATTATAGAGTAATTTTTCAGTCACATTGTGCTGCACATTAAAAATTGAATTTTTTTGGGGGGGGTACTTCATTTAAGTTCTAATTTACAGATAATTTTAAAAATTCAGAAACATTTCATTAGATCCCTGATATATGAGATGAAGAGTCAGGCAGGTTTACTGACGGTACGATGATTGGATATTTTATGAAACCTTTTAAGGTTATTAAGGTATAATGGTTAAGGCTAATTGTTAACCTTAAAACTGAATGAAAACTTCTAAGATTATAATTAAGATAGAGTTTTCTTTATAATTATAATTATTCATAAATACTTTTTTCTTGTAAAAACATATTTCAGAAAATTTGGTTAATAAATACTTTTGAAAGTTTTGTTAACAGAACATAGTTAAACTTTTTCAAGTAAATGCTAATTTATTGTGGTATGTATGGATCATAGAGAGAAGAGAAATAAAAAAAAGTTTTAATCGGAAAAAGATGTTAATCCATTCATTTACAAAGCTATTAACCAAGCAGTTTTTCAAAACACATCACTATCATGACATAATGTCACTTCCAGGCTTGTTATCATGACATAATAAAATATTCTTTCTGCTTTCAGCTCAATATTTTTTAACCTGAAATTTTTTTACATTTTGATGCTACAGACACAAAGGGAAGGGTTTTGAGTTGAAACAGGTGCTAGTATGCTCTTCAGAACATATTGAAAGCCAGAAATGTTAAAAAAAATTGAAGACTAAAAAATAGGGCTGAGGCTACTGGTAATATACAGATTGGAAACACAGATCACAACAGTGGCTGAAGAAAATTTGTACAAATGTATTGTATTGTCAGATAAAATGATAAGAGCTAAAAAAAATATTTTAATGGAGTTGCAGAGTCTGGTTTAACAACAATTGTGAAGCATGAAAGAATCAAATAGGCTGGAAATATCTAAGAATGCCTGAATACAGAATTGTAAAAATACATTCTGTGATAGAAATCACAAAAGAAGGAAGGAAATAAACTTTCAGTAAACTCTATTAATGAATAAAAATTAAATATGCGTCTTCTACCGATTGTGTTTCTGTACTTAGATACTACTGAATATGAAACAATTTCAATAATTCTGATATATATAAATGTAGAAGATGGTAAATTATAAACTCTTAAAAAAAAAAACAGCAATAAATTACAATTTAGACTAGATTATAAAATTTTTACTACATTATAAAATGTTTAAAATAACTAAGATTTGATTTCATATTTTTTGTTTTATATTTAGTGAACAAATAAATTTTGTTTCAGAAGGTGCGCTCTCTATATGGGCTAACTGAACTTACATGCTGGATATGTAGGGTTGTTGTAAATGTAAGTAACAGAATTAAAAATTATTCAAAAATGTTATATGACTCAAAAAAAGTTATATATATATTTGTGTTTTTACAGATTATTATTAGTATAAATATGTATAAAAACTGAGTATGCTAACTCAATTTCTGAATTTTACAATACCACCTAAGAAACTGAAACACCAAAACACCATATTTTAAAATATGGATGTGTATTTATTTTGTGTAAATAAATATATTTCTTGTACGTGTTATAAAAATACTACTTAATCTGTTATAACCTAGAATTATTTATCCATATTTGGAGTTTAGTTTATACATTCCAGGGAAAAAGATGACAGATACAGATGGTTTTGTCTTAGTCATTTTTTATATGGTGTCTCTGAGTAAGAGGAATGATTCATTTTTTTATGTTCAGAATTCTATTGTGTTACTTGCTTAATTAAATTAAGATATTTTTAAAATATTGTTTTTTATTTTTCTTTGAATTGATGGTGATGATTTATCTTTTTACACTAAACAGTGATTTTTTAAATATAGTTTATTACAGGAAGGTATTGTATGAAAAGGACTTAACAGAAGAATTTACTGAGTGTATAAAAATGAGCCAGTCTGATAAAAATATTCTAAAATAAAACATATAGTAATGATCAGAGACAAATGTAAAACAGTGAAATAAAGCAGTAAAATGACTCAGAAGCTAAAGTTTAAATAGTAAATTTTTATTGTTCATTCAGTCTTCCAAGAAGCATAGAGTAAACATATAAAAAATTTAAACTACTTATAAAATTTAATTGTAGCCTAATGGGATTAAAATAATAAAAGAATACTATTATTTCATCTGTAAATTATTTATTTTACAGATTGCTGGACTAATTTGTATTCAGTCACTTTATTCTACCTGGAAAGAAGAAAAAGATGTAGTCAGAAGCCTTCAGGGTTTACATGTAAGCTAAGATGAATAAATCACACTGTATGTCTTAAATATGTCAACACTATTATCCAAGTTGTTATTACAAATTGCTGAAATAATTAATTTTATAAATTTTTTAATAAGTTTTCCTTAACTGGCAATAATTTCTTAAGAAGATAATTAACATAAATGGAACCTGTAGTACTGATTTTAAAGTCATTTCAAATCCAATTGTTTGATGTACTAGAATTTTGTTTTCAAAACTGGAAACATGTTCCTAGTTATAAAGATATCACAACTACTGACTGATTTTATACACTGACTGATTTTATACAGACAAAAACAACTTCATTTTAAAAATTCATACAATAGAATTTATTATAGTTATTAAGTATATCGTTAGTTATTTATTGTTTATATTTTTAGGTTACTCATAAAATAACTTTATTTTATAATTCATGCATACTGTAAGAAAAACATTTAAAAAAAGCAAAAAATACAAAGGTAGGGTGGAAAAAAGATATGTATTTCAATCAGCAAAAGGATTAACTGGCACAATTAGGGTTTTTCTTTTCTTACTGAAACAGTTTGCATAAGATAATATTTTGTGACAGAAAGGAGTTTAGGTTGTTATTTTACATTATTGTTTACTAGTTTCTTAATAGCTGTGAAAAAAATAAAAATAAAATATTATAAAGTGAGATCAAAAAGTACCTGTGACCTTGGCTCATAAAAACAAAAATACTTAATCTATTTAGTTCAATTACTTGTCCCCTTCAAAGTAGCTCCTTTCTGATGTAACACACTTTGTTTATATGTAGCATGGGATTACTTTATTCCAGCAATGAAACATTGCTGTGATAAAGCAATATTGGAATCATTGTTCAAAACAGGATCAATGTTGCAAGCAAAGTAATTTTTAGTGAGCACAACAAGTCCTTTTGTAGTATCTCTGATCTCTTTTCTGACTTCAAATCTCTTTCCTTTAAGTGGAATTTTAAGCTTAGGAAAAGCCAAAAATATCTGGGAGCCATGTACCTGACAGTAAGGAGCCTGGTGAAGTTGTTTGATCCCATGTTTTGTCAAGAATCTCCAAATAAGTTGTGATGCATGGACTAGAGCATTGTCGTGATGAATTTTCCAATTGCCATCTTCCCAAAGCTGTTAGTCTCTTGCATCAAACAGTATCCCTCAGCTGACAAACAGTTAATTAGTGCTCTTAATTGATAATTTGTCCTCGATGAGCATACTCATGATGAACCATGCCTTAATAATCAAAAAAGACTACCAGCATGACCTTCATGCAGTTGAGAAATTAAAAGAAATACAAGAGAATGCCTTATGGTATTCACTAAAAGTGACTTTGAAAGTGCTTCCTACAATGGAAAAATTTCTGGGATATATGTGTTACATCAGAAGGGGTTTACTTTCAAGGGGACAAGTCATTGAACTAAATAGGTTAAATATTTTTATTTTTATGAGCCAAAGTTGGTTACTTTTTGTATCTCTTACATTTATGCACCGGCTGAAAAATTTTACAAATGAAACATTTGTTATTTCTGCTCATATCTTTCATATTAGTTTCAGCAAACAATGAAAAATAAAAAATAGCTGGAATGTTTGGAATGAAAAATTCATTAACACCACTGCTTTTGTCATTTTCAACAGACTTTTTTGTTTCATTCTGTTTGTCCAGTACAAGGCTGTTATCTAGCATATATTTAAAAAAAATGAAACTAAACTGGTCCCTGGTCGACCTTTGAGATCAGGGTCATAAGGATTTAATCCAGTTGTAAGGGTTGCAATGAATTGCACTGTTTACAAAATGATGACTTCAACATCACATGAAACATCTCAAAGATGCATCTTGAAAATAAAAGGATGTGAAATAAAGACATGCTAATGGTCTGAGTCACATGTAATAAATTGATTCCAATAGAACATTGAAGTTAAGTAATGTTTGCACAGTTCATTTGTGAGGTATCTTTACACTGTTGGCATTTCTTTGCTAATGACCATTTTAATTTATACTTTAAATAAATTCATGATGAGTGTCCAATTAAATTCTAACAGTAAACAAATTTTTACGTAACTTCAAAAGTGACTGATAAAAACTTACAACTGCCAGCTCAGTTAGTAAAGGTAGAAAACTTCTCATAGCTAGTTTCATAGTGGGTTTGAAAAGATGCAGATAATGGTATGCAACCATATTACATATATTTTTTATTTTCTGTTTACTGTTTTCTTTTAAATAATCTGGTTTTTACTACATAAAAATTAATGGAGAGGTGACAGCAGTTTAAATATTTTCATCACACCTGATTTCTTAACATGTTGTAATACATGTTAACCATACATGTTGCATGGTAGTATACTTAAGTATATAAGCTGAAAATGAAGAAAATGAGAAATGAATTCTATTTAAAATAGCATTGATGTAGAGCTAGAGGGAAGAGAAGGCTTGGGAAAACATTTAATTTCATTTATCACAAAAAAAAAAACTGTTTTTTATTCAGTACTTTGGGATCTTCATTGAAAAAAAGAAACACATAAAATTGGTATTTATAAATACATAATCACTGTAGTGATTGATGCCATTTAAAATTAAAAAAAAAAATAAATACATAAATGACATAGTATACATACAGGTGTTCATAATCTTTACCTAAAGGTCTAGGGGAAAAAAATTGGATGACTTCTCAAATAAATTTTTTTTTTTCAGAAAGATTTCATATCTAAAAATAAATCTGGAGTAATATATTCTTTTCATGTTTTTGATGTACCAAACCACATAAATTTATTGAATGAAAAAACTTCAATGCCTGACTGATTAAACACAAGCTAGTGTGATTCATGAGGTACTGGAAGCCAGACCTATACTTATAAATTGCTAGTGGGTAGTTGAAAGATATAAATTGGGTGGGTAATAAAGTGATCAGAGATTTATGAGAAATTGGAAACAGCTTAGGAAAATGTGTCAGCTGAATTTGATGAAGAACACCCATAAAAATTCTCACAGGAGAACAAGAATGATTGAAGTTAGAGCAGTGTACCAAAAGTACAAAAGTCAGACACCTACACAACAGAAAAAAATTTCTAGTTGCAGAAATTGTAAACCAAAATTCAGTTTCCAAGTGTTTTCCCAGTACTTAATCCTTATAACCATCAATATAAAATATAAGCTTTTTGCTTTTATGACCTTTGACCTGCATTTACTTTCTACTGTAATGAGGAAAACGAGATTAATGAAATGATAGGTGAATAAATACATTAAAATACTTTACCCTCGGGAGGGATTTAATGTAAGGCCAACTGATTCTGAAGTTAACAATGAATCATAACTTGTCTTGAAATTAGATTATTTATTTCTGATTTTTTAAAAGATACTAAAATACCTTATTGTGTGTTTGGAACAATTTACTTATTTCTGGGGCATTGTGTTTGGTGATTATGTTCTGTGTATAATAAGTTGTTGTTTTGTTTTGTTTGTTATTCTAAGAACACATTTTAACCAAGTTTGTTTAATTTAGGCACTATTTTCTCTGTTTCTGTATAAGTTATTCTTATGTATTTTTTCTCTTTGTTTTATTTTAATTTGTGTTTATTTTGGAAGGAGGGTGCAAATGAATGTGGTGTTATATTCGTTGGTGGATGCTAGCTATTTTATAGTGTTGAGTTCTTCTACGCAGACTCCATTTAATATAGGTGTTATTATGAATTGTACTTCTAAAAACTGATAGTTGATGTGAGGTCAGGTGGTTTCGGGTGTTGTGAATGAAAGTGCATCTCTCATCACTGCTTTTCTGTGGATTTTGAAAGTGTGTTTTTGTTGGTTGCCTACTGTGATGTTAAGGTAGAAAATTTAATTGTTTAATTTGTTCTAATGCAAATAGATTTGCATTATGATAATGCAAATCTATTTGCATTATCATAAATGCTGATATTATTTTTCTTGTTCTTAAGGCTGTGCTGTTTTTTGTTTGCATATTTTCTAATGAACTTGTTTTTTAGTCAGCAAAGCTCTTGGGGGGAGCATTTTGAACATTTTTGCACCTTCCTAAGGTAGTCTTTCTTAAGGAATAAAATGTAGTTTAAACTTCTATAATATAATTACTATATAAGATAAGTATAATTAATTAATTAAAGTATAATTACTATATGAACAAAAAATTTTTTTATTAAAAATTTTTATTTCTTGTATGATAAAGGTTGAAATTATTTCCATTCTGGTAACTCTTCATTTAGAAATGAACAATAAAAGATCATCATGCCAGTAGATTAAAACTAGAAAGTTGATAAACATACAGAACTTATATTTTTAGGATTGGGGTTTTTTTTACCCACATAACCTTTTGAAAATTTATTCCTTACTGAATAGAAAAAAACTAGCCTTCATTTATAAAAAAAAGAAAAATTATATAAACATTCTAAATCAATGGGCTGAAATGATAAATTTAGAACAATTAAAATTTTTATGTTTCTATAATTTGTATTTTCCCAAAAATCTTCAATAGTATTATTTCCATACCTGATGTTATTTTCTGAGGAAAAAAATAAGTTTTCATACAGCCTATTCCCTTCAGGATGTAGTATTCCTCAACATTCATTTAATTTTTTCAAAAACTTAATACAAAAGCACTACACCAAATCTTATGATAAGATTAAATCTTGTTTTTCTGACATATAAAGCTATTAAGTGCCAACTTACATCCATACAAACAGAATTTTATAAGAATGATGATTCAGTTTTTCAACTTAAGGTCTTAAAAAATGTTAAGAAATAAGAAACTCCAGCAGATAGTCATTTTGTTAACCATTAGTAATACAACAATTTCCTCTTTTATGTACTATAAGAGCCAAGAAAGAAGTAACTTTTGAAAAACACATCTATAGTATCTTTTGTAATGTTGCTCATTTATGCTTTCAGATGAAATCTTTGGAGAGGCCTAGAAGAGTTTCAGTTGTTAGTAATGGGGAAGTAAAAGGTGGTTTAGGATACCAAAATGCTGGTTTTTCAGCATCTACTACTCATCTCAACAGTGCCAAACTTAGCAGTACCAAACAATTAGCAGTTCCAAGTTTGAAAAGGTAAGATTCTTTTTTTATTTATTCACTTTAGGTGTGAATAAACTACTCTAAGCTATAAATAGGTACTCATACTTGTGTTCAAATACGATTAAAGATACCTGAATATAGTAGATGGGTTTTTAGCACATGAAAAATGAAAATTCTGGGTTTCAAACCCATAATGTTTTAGAAAAAGGTAGAGATTGTATTGCTCCAATACAGAGGTCAGTGGAATAGTATTTTTTTCTCTGCAGATAGGCTTTCAAGGACCATGTAAATATTATTTCATGTGGTTTCTTTCTTTTTCTTCCAAAAGTTCTTTATTCTTTCGGACTGTTTAGCTCTTCTTTCTTCAGCCCATTCTTTTCACCTACAGGAACTTTTAATTCAAATATTTTGTTTCTGTATTCTTTTTTATCTAGAGAGTTATTTTCTGTAATTTTTAACTTTTGGAGTTTTTCTGTTTAAGATAGCCACCTTAACATTTATAATTCCACAGTTTATTAAAAATCTATTTATTTAGCCTTGGTTGGTTCATTTGGATCACATGTCCATAGAATTTTAGTCATCATTTTCTTATTGTTACTTTCAGCTCTTCAATTTTATCATTTATTTACTCTCAATCTGTGGCCTTCTTGTGTTCTTCTTGGACCATAAATCCTTCTTAAAATTCTTCTTTCTATCGTGAGTAGATTTTCTATTCCAGTTATATTTTTAGCTTCCATGTCATACAATATTAATGGTCATACATTTGTGCTATAATGCCTTATTTTGCATTTATAGAAATGTCCTTTTTATTGTAAGTATTTTTTGTGTAAAAGTTTAGTTCTTGTGATTTTGGTCTCAATCATTGCTGGTCCATTTCTATTACTTATTTCTCCACAATATTAAAATGTCTGTTTTTCCATTGAATTTTCGTATATTTACTGCCACTTGTCATCATTTCTGTCTTTGAAAAGGATATCTGCAAGCCTGTTTTTTCAGCTACTTCTTTCAAATGGTTAATTTGGCTGATTGCTTCTATTCTGATTCTGTAAAGAATGCTAAGTCATTGGCAAAAGCATTTTTTTTACCTCTAAGTCCACCATTAGGTATTTGCTTCAGAGGACGAAATGGATGATTTGTAGCGTGTGAAAATGCCAGGCCTAACCAGGAAGTCGGCAAAAGCTAGACTTTCAATCTTGATATTCTTATTCTTTGTTCTTATTTTTGCACTTGTCATTATTTTCCCAAAAGGTTTTCATAACTTTATCTAAAACCAAGTTGAAAAGCATTGATGAAAGACCATCTCCTTGTCGTAATCCTGTTTTTATTTGGAATGGTTCGCTGACTTCACTTAGAAACTTAACTCTAGATACAGTGTTGGTTAAAGTGAGTTTAATTAAATTTATTGTTTTTTGGTCAACTTTGTATTTTTTTAATGCGTCAAATATGATTTCTCTACCTGCTGAATCATACGCCTTTTGAAAATCAGTGAATGAAATAAAGATGTCTTGTGGCCTTAATATTTTAATATTATTTTTAGGCTGAGGATTTGTTCTGTACAAGCTCTATTTCTTTTGAAACCACCTTGATATTTGCCAAGCTTTTGATCGATCTGTGGTTTAAGTCTGTTAAGAAGTAGTTTGGAAAATATTTTATATGTGATAGGTAATAATGAGATTCCTCTATAGTTATTGACATCAGGTTTTGAGGTTTTTTATGCAATGGATGAAATAATGTGACAAGCCAATCATCTGGAATTTTTTCTTCTGTCCAACTTTTCTGGAAGAGTTTGGTTGTTTCTGTTATGAATCTCTCACCTGCTCTTCTGTAATTCAGTAATTATACCATCCTCACCTGATGCTTCGTTGTTTTTGAACAAGCTGGTCGATCACAGCTTGCCCAAAAGGATCTGTGTTGTGAAGCTTAAGTTCGTGTTTATCTGAGTTTTTCATGGTTTAATAACTTTTTAAAATCTTCAGCCAGGATCTCACAATTTTCCATATTATTCAAGGTTAGTATGCCATTTTCTCTTTCAAAGCTAAACCTTGGAGCTGAGTAACTATTGATTTTATTCTTAAATGCCTGCAAAATAGTCTTTTATTGTTTTTCTTGAAGTTTTTTTCCATTTCCATTATTTGCTCTTTCATGAGTTTTTTCCTAATTTTCCATAGTGTTTGGTGTGTTATTTTTCATAATTTTTGGACTTTCTATAGATCTTCTCAAGTTTTGTTTGTGCTCCATTTTTTCCAGGCTAGAAGCCTTTCTTTAATTGCATTTTCACATTCTTCATTCCACCATTTCTGTTTTTTGTGACAGTTTAATGGTGCAATTTCTTTGGCAGGTTTAATTAAATTTTGAGTGAAATCTTTCCAAATTTTAAATGTGTTTAATATACTTTTGAAATTCTATTCTTTTCATTCAAAAGGGATTCTCTATTCATTTTGGGGATTTTGACGTTAGTGTTATTTTTTGTTTTATAAGGAATGAAATTCATCTTCATTTGGGGGAGATAGTGATCTGAGATTACATCTATAGCTTTTCTGACCTTGAAATTTTTTATCTTTTTGTGGCAATTTTGAGAGATGGCTACATGGTCAAGTTGAGATTCACCAAACATTGGATTTGCTTGGCTTGGCTTTAAAATGTGTCGACATGATTTTTAACTTTAGGCATTCACAGAGTTTGACTAGTCTTTCATCATTTTTGTTTGTTTTTCTTGTGAGCTGGATATTTACTGATTACATTATAAAATTTTCTTTAAGAACCCAGTTGAGCACTGGAATCTCCTAGCAAAATTTTCATGTGATTTACTAGGAGTTTAAGGATTTCTTCTTCCAATTTGTTCCAGAATTATTCGTCTTTTTCTGGAATTGTTTTATTATCGTTATCTATATGAGTGTGTGTGTTAATTAGTGTGTATTTTTTATTTAATGATTTGCTGGTCAGAAGTGATATAATCTTGAATCTACAACTTTGAAATCAATGACTGAGTCTAAAATTCTTTTCTGACCATAAAAGCTGTTCCAAGATATGGAACATTTTTCATTGCTCTTTTGTCAACTTTTCCCTTAAAAATTCTGAAGCTGTCAGATACAAAAGCATCTACATCTAAGAATCTGGTTTCTTGAAATATCAAGATATTTAGTCTGTGTAGTTCTGTGGTTAATCGTTTAAGTTTTCTGACTTGTATTAAAGAATTAATATAATATATTCCAAAGAAATACTTTTTTTAATTTTTGTATTTGGAAAGGTTTCCTGTGGTGCTTCGATTCACCTTTTTTAACTTCATATTGTCAGGCACACCCTGGAATCTGATCATCCAACTTTGTCTTCAGGGTAATTAATTTTGTAAGAAACCATATTCCATGATATTAATGTTTTTGATCATTGGTCAGAGTCCAACTTAGTACAACTAAGGTTGTTAGACCTAGAAGGTTTTGTTTTAGTTTACTTAATCCTAATCTTCATCAGATTAAGCTATCCAGCTGCACCATGATGGAGGTGCACAACTTTAAGACATTAGTTTAAAGACTAAACTAAGATGGAAAGTAAAGGGAATTCTTAAAGATGTTGAAACAAAAGTGACCAGGGGAATAGTATATTAAAACTGTTTAACAATACTATTGTCTAATTGTTGAATGTGTACGGCAATATTTATAAGAGCCTGAATTTACAGAAAATGCTTGGAAAACTGATTAAGTCTGAAAGTAGAATGCAAAACAGTAATTACAGAAATGAAAATAAATGACCTCTGGGCATGAATCTGACTGACCTATCAGTACAAATTAGAATACTACTATCTGTAATACATTTTTATCTGATTAATATATGGATTACTAATACATAATGTACGTTTTTGTTGGAGAGAGGAATCAGTGTTACCTTACAATTCTTGGCCTAGTACAATTTTTTAATGCTCCATAGGCTTTTTTCTGATGATGGCAACTGAAAGATCAATCCAATCCTTTGGTAGATGACTGTATACACATATGTTAATTGTTTTGTTGAAACCAGTTGGTCCTGAAATCACTGTCATTTAATTCTCTGAAAAAAAATCAATAGTTAGTTTTGTCAATATAAATTTAAGAGTTCTTAAAATTTACCGACCTTCTGATAACAATGGAATTTCACTTCTCAGTTTACCTAATGATAACCAACTTTCCACCAGATAGCCTACATCAATAAAACTGAATGTATAACACAGTGTACAAATTTATTCACTTAAATGCTAAAAATCTTAATAAAAAAAATTAAAACTGAAATAAAACTAAATACTATAACACAATAAAATATAATGAAGCATAATAACATAATACGATACTAAAAACTATGACATATTTTACTTATAATGACAAAATAGTAAAATAACCGTAGTGTTGGTTAAATCTTTTTTAAAAACCAGCTTTAAAACATTTAATTATAGTAAAAGGAATTTCTGAAAAAGTTGCTATAAGAAAACAATTTTAAACAATCCCTTTGAAAATAATTTCAGATTATAGTACAGCTACATTTATTACTCATATTACAGTTACAAAAAATTACCATCTCTTTAAAGCTAGACATTTTCTTTCAATAGTATACAGACATATCGGTTCCAAGAATATTTAGATTAAATCTTATGAAATGGAAACATTTTTAATTCCAATTACTGGTTAATTTATTTACTTGAATTTTCTTTGAAAGAACTTATCAAAAAGCTTTTTAATTCAGTCTTTACATCAATCAATTGAAAACATAATAACATATTTACAAATAATCATCAATATAATTCATTAAATTATCACTAATCCTATTTAACTAATTATTTTATTCATTTTTCAAACTGCTGATTTGCCATCAAATCTGTTTATATGATCTTTTGGAATATTAAAATTTTTAACTCAAATTGGCAGTGAAATACCTGTAAGTAAATATATTCATTATGTGTTTATAATCACCATTACAGCCACAGCATTTAGCCCTAAATGCTTTATTGATGGCTAGAAGTCGTCTTAATACCTTCACATCTGCTTCATCATCTTTTAGTCCAAAAATAGAATATTTCATTGCCCATAAGTGAATTCAACTTTCAGATTTTTTTTTTTTTTTTCATTGGACCTAACTATTGAATAAAGTTTCTAGCCACTTCTCTGCTAAGATTGCTTTAGTACTACATTAACAAGATCAAGCTAACCCATAACATTACCTCACACTAAGTTTTATGGATCACAATGTTTATAAATCTTAATTTTTATAACCTCTAATTGTACTAGTACCTCTATACTGTAAAGTAATATTAATCCTCTTTCTGACATCTCATACCAGCTCCCTAATATTTTTTAATTAACTTCACACTAACTGTAATCTACATCCATGTATTTAATTGATAGAAATGCTGACGTTACATGATGGTCTCTATTTTCCAGACAAATAATTGTACAAGCTACTGCAATCTATCACGTGAATTGTTAAAAAATTAAATTAATTTGAATTTTTGTTATACATAATTTTTCAAAAATAATTATTAGAAGTAAGCAAGTTTAACTTCTCTCATCAATAAAAAAAAATCCCTTTTGGCACGCCGGAAGGGGGAGGTAGATTTCACCGGTGCCAAGTAGGAGATAAAAAAATGTCCACCTTAAATTGAAGAAAAACTTCAAATTTACTCAATACAACAATGGTTTCATGTGAAAAAATTTCACATGTTTAGCATATGACAAGCCCCATCTTCTTACAATTCCAGCAAAAGTTTAGTCATCCCTTGCCGTAAGGGTTGGTCATATCAGAAATTGTTTCAGACAAAGGTTTTAGGTAATGTTTAGAGGACTAATGAACACTTTAAACCGATTCAATACTGTGCTTATTAAGGGAGGTATGATGTTTTTTGTCTTCAAAACCCCATTTTTTCCACCTCTGGGCCAATGGTTGGTGAAATCAAAAAACTTTACTTACATAAGTTTTAAGCCCTCATCCAAAGAATAGTAAGAAATTTAAATAATACGATATTTTACTTAATAAGAAAGTTATAGCGATATTTTGTTTTTTCGAAAAGTTTGTATATATATATATATATATATATATATATAAACTTTTGAGCTAACGGTGGTTTTGGGTCTGGGGGTGTGCAACACGAAAATATGTCGAAATTTTCCAGAAGTTGAATCATGGTACTCATTACAATAGGTAGTTTTCTTATGAAATCTACCTAAAACATTAAATTACCCAAAAATATATTGAAATAAATTATTTTGTAATTTAGGGGGTTTTACCCATTTACAACACCTTAAAATTGAATAATTCATTCGGTTTGAAAATAGATATTTTACATAAAAACAAAAACAATAATTTATTTTTAATTATTAAAGATCTTTTACTAATTTTGAATAAAAGTCTATCTAAATCCATGACCTCGTTTTTATTATAGTAAACATCGGACCTAAATATCACGTCATTATTTTCAAGTCATTTAAATATACAATGATGCGTTGATATTAAAGTGTAAGCTGCCCTATCCTATTCGTGTTATATTATAATATAATATTAAATTAAAAAATTTTTTTCATTTTATAATTTATTATAAGCGTGTCATTACACGTTTCGTATTCGTATTTTTTTTATAAATTTTATTTTTACAAGATAAGCATTATATTATTACTACGTTCTATTAAATTAAATGTTTTATCTCTTTAATTTTTTTTTAGCAAATATAATATTTTTTATTACTTTAGACCGGAAGACTCGTTTATAATTCTATTTTATAATATATCGACATTAGAATATACACAACAAATATATGTATGTAACCTTTTACTTCAGGGTTATCTTTTTTTCTGTTTAGCCTCCGGAACTACCGTAAGGTATTAGTTCAGAGGATGAATGAGGTTGATATGTATGAATGTAAAATATATTTGACCAAAAGTGTCAAAAAAGCCCAAAATCCAAAACATTTGGATTTTGGAGATTTTAATAATTATTAATAATAAAAATCGATATAATTAAATTAAAAAAAAAAGTTGAAAAACAAGATTTCACCGGTGCTAGGGAGGGTATAATAAAAATTTCCACCTTAAAGTTAACAAAAACTTCAAATTTACTCATTACGACAATTATTACATGTGAAAAAAATTTCACATGTTTAGCATATGAAAGGCTCCATCTTCTTACAATTCCAGCAACATTTTGGTCATCCATTGACGTAAGGGTTGGTTATATAAAAAATTGTTTCAGACAAAAGTTTTCGGTGATGCTTAGAGGACTAACGACCACTTTAAACCGATTCAATACTGTGCCTATTAAGGTAGGTATGGTTTTATTTTGTCTTCAAAACCTCATTTTTTCCACCCCCTGGGCTAATGGTTGGTGTTATAAAAACCTTTACTTAGATAAGTTTTAGATCCTTATCCAAAGAATAGTAAGAACTTTAATTGAATTCTATATATATATATATATTTTTAAACTTTTTGAGCTGATGGTGGCTTTGCGGTCTGGGGGATGTGAAATGTGAAAATATGTTGAAATTTTCCGGAAGTCAAATCATGGTACCCATTACAATAGGTAGCTTTCTTATGAAATCTACTTAAAATAGCTGTATGAAGTATTTCATATTAGTATATAATAGCTATTATGAGTAATATTATTTAATATGTAGCATCACATTAATGGAAAACTACAAATATATGATAATTCTGAATGGTTTCAATTGGTACAGAATTCCACATCGATTCACATCAGTCATATTGACTAATAATTTAGAATTTTCACAAATTTGGTCTGTGTTATTCTCAGATGTTAGAATCTCTGTAGTGTAAAATACCATGACTACTTTAAACATGACGTGTAAACCTCTTCCTGAACCGAACTGAGAGGGATTTGTATCAGTACCTTGACTTGTCAAAAAAAATAGAAAGCCAATAAATAATTTTTATTTTATTAATCAATATGATAAAATGATAACATTTATGAAAAAGAAATTAAAAATATGATTCACTTTTTTAATTCGCTAACTTTCTAAGATTACAATCTGATTTTTTCCTCAGTGGCATTGGAGCTATCACTGTTCAATCAATACAGGCTGTTGATTAACAAAAGTGCCACCTGCACTCATTATCACTGAGCAAGAGACTGGATTGTAGTTTTGGAAAGATCTTCTGCAGACATGTTTCCAATTGTTTAGAAATTCAGGTGTAGTTTTTTTTATTTTATAAAACTTCTATTTGTTTTAATATTCATTATCATATTCCTGAAATCTTGAGG
This sequence comes from Lycorma delicatula, assembly GCF_047948215.1. Classification (NCBI taxonomy): domain Eukaryota; kingdom Metazoa; phylum Arthropoda; class Insecta; order Hemiptera; family Fulgoridae; genus Lycorma; species Lycorma delicatula. The sequence continues at coordinate 64,158,620 of NC_134458.1, forward strand.
AAGAAGAATAATCTTTGTCTTAGAGCCGGAGAGAAAGCTCCTCCTAGGTATAGCGATCTAGTTTCAGGGCCTCAACTGAGATCATGCGATCAGAAATGAATTTATGAGAGTTTACTGCGTGCTGAGGAAGATGAAGAATTTATTAAAATTTTTACTGAAGATTAATTTGAATATTTTAAAGATTTCAAACAGTTAAGGTTTTTTAATTTTTATTAGTTAATAATTAAACACTCAATAATTTTCTGAATATCTTGTAAATAGAAAATTTACAGTTCCTGTGGAACTGTAATCAAATTTATCAAAAGAACTATATTCTTCAAAACTGTTAATTCAAATGTTTAATACTTAATTTCATATTTGCAGTACTTATGTTCTATTTTAATGTGTCATATTTAATATTTATTTTTACAGATCTGTATCATCAGCATCACAGTACTCTGTCTTATCTCGAGTAAGTGCTCAGCCTTATGGAGGATCACTTCCATATGGTATTAATGGAATACACCAACACCCTTGTCCAGGCAGCCCATTCATTCGTAAATCACCTCTTCTAGATCAAGAATTAAAATCACCGAGTGAATTCAACGCAAGCAACTTTGATGTGGTGCTGGCTTCGGCTATTCGCAACCCTCAAAATATAAATTCAAATGTGCCTTTAAATAGAACTCAGTCGATGCTGAACTTGAGTGGTAATATGTCTGATTTAACACCACGGAAAGCTATGTCTGTCATAGATTATCCAGTGCGAGTAAATAGTAGAGCAACACAGAGTTTAGATAGGCGATTGATCAGGCAGAACCGTGCATCTATGTCTGATCTTAGTTATTTTGCTGCAGGTGATGGCAGAATAAGAAACGCTTACTTTTCTACCAGTTTAAGAAAAGTAGATCCAAGGGGTGGGATATTACTTCCACCTAATATAGATTACAGATATCAAAATCAATATCCATATGATATGAACATTAATATATTTTATTCTGCTAATCGGAAGTCAATGAGTAGAACGTCTGTGGGAAATGAGTCAGATGATTTTCAAAAATACAGAGACGTAGCACTATAGTGAATCCTATATAATAAATATTTAGCCTTTAGCGTAAATATCAGATACTGACAATTCCATCTAAAAGAGTTTAGCATGGGAATCAGTTTTTGTAAGAAGATACTGGATCACAGATAAGTACTTTTTAAAGCGGTTCAATTGACTTCACTTAACCTGTGCCAAAATAATATAAATTTAATTTAGGTGAGAATTAGTAACAAATATATATTAAAATTAACATTATTAAATTATTTGACATGAATTTATCGGTCAAGAAACAGTCTGTATGAAAAACACAAATATATGATTAATTGAAAAGCAGTTAAAGTCACCAGTTAACAGGCTATTTCCAATCTACTTTAATAATTAAAATCAAAAATATAAAACCCATTATAAGTGTTAGTATCATTAAATTATAATTCACTCTTTTAATAGTATTATTTGAGAATGAAGTCATAACTTTTGTTTGATTATGGAAATGTAGACAAAAAATAATACCATCACTGAAAAAAAGAGTAATGACATTAATTATAAATTTTATCTGGTTTTTTTCAGTTTTGGAATCATGATTGTTCAATCAGAGAGAATCATCAATTAGAGAATCATCTCTAAATTGAGCTATGCTTTTACAAACAACAGTAGTCTTGTTTAGGTGTCTGCATGGCACAATTGAAAAATTTTTGACAAAGTACAACATAGCAAAAATGTTTTATTTTGTTCTCAGTATGTGGCAGATTGACAAACTCCCTTAATGAGAAAATATTTTACAGTATTCTAACATAATAGGTACTTATCATGAAATTCTTAATTACAACTACTCAATGTAACATAAAATAAAAGATGTAGCCTATCTGGCTTTAGGGTCCTATTGTTTATAATTATGAATGCATACAAATTTGATAAACAGATTATTCAAAAGCTTTTCTTTTCTTAATTCACTAAAGCACAATATTCTGTGCAAAACTTATTTTGGAACTTTAAAGATGAAAAATTAATAAAGAAATCACTGATGTTTAGTTCATTCTTCAATATCATAGTCATTATTTCTTATCATTTTTCATTTCTGAGACCACAAAGCATATGCAATTCCATCAAAAATGTTTACTCAGGAAAGATATGAATATGAAGTTTTGGGTATATTAAAAAATTTTAATCCTTCTAATATAAGCAATACAACAGTTATAGCAATCTTAAAAAAATCATTACTTCTGTCCCTGATACTCACTGAAATAGTTCACATGCTACTATTTTTATATTAATAAGGAGTAAAAAAATGTGAAAGAAAAAATAGATTGTAAGGAATTTCTGCAACTGACTAAAAGAAACAGGTAACTGAGTAGACATTTTGAATAAAATTACTGAAGAAAGTTGAGTTTATATACTTTATACTTATAATGAATGTGTCCTAATAACTTTTTTCTTATTTTTATGCATGTATTTGAACAATAAAAAACGGCATTGATGATTGTCTTTCTGAGTAATTATAAAAAATATAACAGTAATTAAAAAATGCAATTAAATTGCTAAAATAAGGGACTAAGTCAGCAATAGGGGAGACCTCAGAGGGGGCTGCTAATAACCTAAAATTAAACATAACTAAAATAAAAATATACAAAATCTAAAATAAATCAGTTGTTTGCTGAGTGTTCAAGAAGTCATCTAGGCTGTACATAGCTGGCTTTGCTCAATATTACAAATAAGATTAAGAAAAACCTTCATGTTCATTTAATCTCTTTTGAAATTTTCTTTACCTCTTATTAATTCAAGGATGGCAGTGTTTGAATGATTTTTTTAATTATCTTAAGAATAAATTTTTTTAAATTTTTATTCCGGAACATCTTCAACTTAAAGTGTAAAACTTTTGCTAACATTCGCAAAGATATCTGAAAGTGTTTTCTCAGATTTTTTATACTGAAAACAGCATGCATTGCAGGGTTTCAAAAAGGAATTGACTAAAAATTTGATTTTTTTTTAAAGATCCTAAATAAGATATAAAGTGTTTTATGAATGAATAAATTCAAATAAGAAAAAAAAACTAATTGCATGTTAGACTTTAAAATTAGACTTTTATGAGCTACAGAATTCTTAATACAAGTTTCATCTTTTGCTATACAAAATATATTAATGGCCAGTGGTGGCTTGAGTATAATTACTGTGGAACTGCAGCATCCCCTATTTCCACTTGATATGACTGATAACATTTAATATAATGAATCCTTTTTTCTTTATACTTGCACAATATATAATCCTTAAGCTTAATGTCAATACCATCCCCCAGTTTATGAAAAAGGTACAAAGATCTTTGTATGGAGCTGTGCGCTTCACAGTTCCAGCGACATGGTGTTTGGCTGTTGTGCGCATGTGCACATAGGAAGCTGCATGCAAGGGAGAGAGAGCACTGTTGCTCCCACAGTGTCAACCCTGGCATGCTGAAGGTAGTTTTTTTTTTACTTTGTGTGTGTATGGAATGTTCCTTGTTCATTCCCTTTTCTAGTTTAGTCAGTGGAAGGAATATGAAAGTGATTTAGTTTTTGTTTCAATAGTGATCAGAAGATGGCAGAAAGCAAGTGGTCTTTGATTGCTAAATCTGTCCAAAAACACACTGAATGGGCGAAAGAGAATTAGTAAAAACTAATTACGTATTTGTTTCTGTGTACATAGAAATTTAAATTAAGCACCATTGGACTGTAGTGTTTTTAAGCCGGACATTTTATTAAGTTATTATCTAATAATACTAAAAATTATTATCTGTATTGACATTATATTATTTATTGAGTTAAACCAAATACGGTTTTTAAGCACAACGTTCTTAAAAACAGTGTACCATATTTTTGAATGTGATAAAATGTAGAATTAGATTATTATCCTGTTTCCAGCTATTCTATAAGATTCTTTTTTTTCAGTTCTTTTATTTTACAGGAAATTTTACCCATATCCTTGCAAAGGTCCAGAAAAATATTTTCTGGAGCAGCACCCCCACTAATTTTAGCTACGAGCCACTGTTAATGACACTAGTAAATTCTATTAATAATTTGACATTTTTACTACTTGTTAAAAATCGTAAACTATTTTTTGTAATTAACGTAAATAAGTATTAATATATACAATTATTTACCACTAAATGATTGAGAAAAATAATAATATTATTAATTAGTAATTGTAAATGATGATGTGAATGGTTTTTCAATACATTTATTTGTCAGCCTACTGACAATGCCAATTAGATTTATCAGTAAAGTAACTAATTCTAATTTGTACACTTGTTAATACCCATTGCCTTTTGTTATTTCTATGGCCTTAGTTTTGCTCGCTATATCTTCCTTTAAGAGCTAGTTAAATACAAGAATTCTTTGAATGACATACTTGTTTACTCCATTTACATAAATGATACAGATGCAGCATTTCAACCGACTTTTTTTTCTGTCATTATAGTTCTTTGACAAAACTTCTTTATCATAAGTTGTGATGAAAATATAATAATTATTTATAAGAGGCAATAGTAGTTATAAGCTGCATTGTTATTGCAGTAAATAACTGGCATGACATTTATCATATAATAATTCATAATTGGAAGGTATTGTTATCCTTCAGGAAAATAAATTACAAAAGGTCATTTAAAATACACAACAAACTTAAAACACTAAAGTTTATAAAATAATTTTCTCCAACTATCTCTGTGTTTTTACTTTAAGGACAACTTTTACGTTGAGGTAGAGAGCACATACATTTATACAAAAGCACAAATACTAACCCACTACCAGACTATGTAACTCATTTAACAACAGCAGATCATGTTTATATAGTCTCAGAAACAAATATATGCATTTGAAATCACCTGTGGTGGTCAGCAGTGAAAATTATTTATACAAATAGTTCTGTAAACAGTAGTCCTCAGTCCCTTTGTACATAATTTTTATAAATTGAGCACTGCAATGAAACTTAAGTGAAAATTAAAATAAAGTTTACTGTGGCAATGTTGATTGGAACTGGTTGTGGAAAGTTATGCCATTGCCAGAAGTCATCTTATTATATTATTGTAAACACTGTTTCCAGGGAGACTGAACATGTTATCACTACTGAAGCAGTTCTTCCACTATGGTGTACACAATAAATTAATAAAGTAAATTAAGTAGTGTTTATAGGTGTGCTCACCAGGCAGTGACTCAGTGAGTGGAACAGTAATCGTTCTTCCTGATAATTGAACTGGTCATTACTTTTTAAGAAAATGTAAATATGTGAGCATGATCTGCTGCTGTTAAATGAGTTAAATAGTATTGTAGTGGGTTAGGATTTGCAGTTTTGTATAAATGTGTAATGTGTGTATTCTACCTCATATATACCTCATTTTCATTTCTAAAAACCCTTCTACCTACAAGCTTGTCACATCCATAGATAAGATTATTAAAAAAAACACGTACATTTACATTAATACATACATAAATAAATATCACATATCTTATAAACAAACCAAAAACCAACATACCTGTAGTTTAAAATTTAAATTTCTTTTTCAAAACCAGCTTGAAATTGGTAACAGGCCATCCATAAAAGCAAACTCCAACGCAGTTAGATATCAAAATACACTTTAGAAATACTTAATACACAAAATATTGTCACAAAACAATTACATCACATTTGAAAGTCTTCCCATCAGCTATCTTGTCTCCAGTATCCTACTATAAATCATGCTGCAGTGCAGGTAGAGAGAGATTCATACTCATAAACATTAAACACATGCATAAAATTACATGTACCATTCTACTAATTACACAGACATATTGATAACACCGATGTATTACAACAAGGCAACATAAGATAGCAAGAACAATTCTTTATACATATATAAAAAATATGCCATAAATTTCAAGAGTTAAATTTACACAATAAACAGATAAATTTTCTTCTCCTTACAGTTAGAGAAAGTAATTAAAAAAAAACACTCATTCTAAAACATACAGAAAATCAAGAATTGCAGACAACAGACATATTTACATGTTTTTAATATGCCAAACATAACTTTCAACCTTACATAAACTCTTCGATTTTAAAATCATGATTCACAGGCTACTAACTACACTCATATCCTGAAGATTACACAGATGACTCAATACCACAAAACATGGGACAAAAAAAAACTCATTCATAAAAATAAATAGACAAAATGAAATCATCATATATATAAAAAAAAAATCAGAAAAAACAATTATACATTAAAAAAGTTGAATAAGATGTATCATATCTTATTATTTAAATGTATTAATATCATTTAAATGAATTTTTTAAGCATGGCTTGTTAGTATTAATATATAAATTATTTATAAAATAGTTTCCACTTACCAGTAATGTTTGAGCGCTTTCAGATTATTAATCCATCCTCAGGAATAATGATGTGTTATACATTATAATCATTTACTTCACATATCATTAATTATACTAAATTGAATTTTAAAAATATATAAATATAACAACTGATCGTTAAAAGGTAAAATAAAGTTAACGTTATCCAATGAATTGAACATTGTCTTATTAAGATGCTAATAAACATACCAATTGAGACTTTCATACTGACATGATGGATAAAGTTAACTTTATTTTACCTTTTGATGATCAATTGTTATATTTATATATTTTTAAAATTCAATTTAGTATAATTAATAATATGTGAAGTAAATGATTATAATGTATAACACATCATTGATCCTGAGGATGGATTAATCTGAAAGCGCTCAAACATTAATAATAAAGATTGTTGGTAAGTGGAAACCATTGTATAAATAATTTAAGATGTATCAATCACTTTAAGAAACATAGAAAAACTGTCGTACACAGAACAGATAATTCCTAAGGAGTTAATAAATTAAACTGCTCTGACTCAAAAAAATTCTTCATTTGAGGAAAGTCACTCTTCCAAGTAATTACAATGAACAAATAAATGCACTCCATAGTAACATACTGTTGCACTTGCATAAAGTTATGTACTTCCCACTGAAGAGAAAAAAAATTACAAATAATCAGACTTTAAGAACCTTTATGTACTACAATACACTAAAAAATAATGAAATATCCCAACACGTTAAAATATGTAAGATCAATTTCTTAAATGTAGACAGTTCACATCTAATACATTTTTTGATCACGACTTAAAAATATCTTCTTGTCTAAAAAAAACTCCCAACCATCTTGCACTGTTAAACAATGCCATACTAGTGTCTCTGAAGATTCTCATTATAGAGATTAAGAGTGGTTATGACATGAGTAATTATTATCCACTGAGTTTTATATGACTAAAAATACTACATACAATATGTAAACGACAAGAATATATAAAAAAAATTTGAAATATTCAAGTGTATTTGTATACTGCATAACAATATACTAAATTATAACTGACAATATGGATCCAATCTTTAAAAGTTTCATTCACCTCTGACCTACAAATCCAACATATATCTCCTCCACCATCCCACATCCATTGGAGTTTTATGAAATTGAAATCTGCTGCTATCAAAGAACACTGAAAATGCTCAAAAACAGACTGAAATGTGTTTGAAATTTACCTTAGAAAAATTATGCTTATTCATTTAATGTTTGAATTAGTTTTAGTACGGATACACTTATTAAAAATTAAAGAATAATCATGATTCTTTTCTTTTTTTAATGATAATAAAATTCACAGGTTTATGTGTTTTGGAAAGGAATGATCGATCCTTAAATGTTGGAATTATAGTTGAATGTGCTTCTTATCTAATCTATTGAGTTGATGCGATGCTGCTGTGTTCATAGGTCGGTCAAACAAGGCATAACTAAACTGTTGTGGTTTATGATACAATTGAAGAAATTCATAATTTACGCTCAATTCTGATAATCAAAGTGAATGGTAAATGCAAGACAGCTATAAATAACCAATATGTTAAATAAGCTGTTGAATAATTAAATAAGTTTGGTCTTGAGTAAAAGTGTATTTTGCCACTGACGGTTAGACTTAATGGGTTTATAATATTGATTCTTTCCTTGACATGATTACAATGTAACTAATATTTAGACCATCTATTAAAATTAGAAGAACCAATCTGATATTCACATAGCAATCTAAATATTGTTATTCTTTTAGCATAAATTACAAATTACTAAAAGTTTTTGTACTTGTTTTAATAAATATACTTTGGTGTTACATGTTGAACCCGTATATCAGATATCTTTTTTTTTGTTACTCTTTCAAATAACTGCTTCACACAACAACCTCTTTCAAGGAGAAAATGTTTTTTTGGAAAAATTTCACTTTCAGTGTTTTATAACTAAGGTGACTCTACCAAACTATACTGTATTATCAAAAATGTGTTGTGATGTTCATAAATACCAATAAAATTCTTTATACACTCTTACCCAATGTCCCTGTTATTCATCCTTCATCTTTTGTTGTAAATTAGTGAAAAATTTATAGTTACATTACAAAGTTATCCTTTTCTACAGATAAAACATTTTATCTTCGTTCTGAAAATAAAACATCTATCACTTCTGTGGACGGCAAGGAATTTCAGTATCAGTAAAGCTATTATTACCGCTATCAAAACTCATTATTAACAAAAGATAAAATTATATCAAGTGGAATTTTCTATTTAAAAATCGATGAGTGACCGGTTTCAAAAATAAATCCTCATTTATTTGAATTTGTACATTATAAAGGATTTATGTTTTAAATATAACGATAAGCTCAGGGTCAATATTTTTCATCGATTCACAAATCTATTGTCAAATTTTTCTTAATTTTTTCCTTGGTTGTAATAATCATTATTAATAAAAAGATTTACTGATTATTACATAAAAATAATGTTGACGTCAAAAAAATAATTGAATTCTTAAATAGATTACCGATGTTACTTGAATCTTTCAGTTTTCAGAAGAGAAGATCAATAACATTTTTTTTACAGATTCAAAATTGTGACTGAAATACTGTGTATAAATTATTACAAAAAATGTGTGATTTTTTTTTTTAACAAGTATATATGGAAATATTTAATGTCTAAGGTAACTATAGTACAAAACTTTAGCTCATATTACAAGATATATATATATATTTAACTTCTGACTAAAAAGAATTTTTCTAGTTTCATTTAAATACCTATATTAATGTGATAAGTATTATAACATTAAATGTAAATATAATATAAATAACGTATTTTAATATTACAATCTAATAATAAATTCCAATACCAAATCGTATTTAATATGTAGCCTGTAGGCTATCATTAGTGCTGTATTTAAATTTAAAATGTTAATAAATATTTTAAAGTGTTATTAATTTTTCTTTCGTTACCATAAAATTATAACCAAAATTTTATTCTCCTATTTTAAAATTCATTATCCAAATACAGTTTTTCTAATCCTATTTTAACCATCAGATGATCAGCCCTATTACAGTACCGGTATTGATAATTCCTTTGATTAAATCATTTTTTAATAGTGTAAGGCCAGGGTTCTCAACCCTATGACCGCAGGCACAATCGCGCCCGTCGAGCGATTTGTGTGTGCCCGCCGCGATGCACTTAAGTGGCCCAATTGGGTAGTGGTGGATAGTGATGGGGAATAAAGAATTTTTCAAAGAATCCAATATGAATTCGATAATTTTTATTCGAAAACGCTTCCCGATACGAATAAAAATGAATCGAATTCAACATACTCGTCGGATTCGTTTGAAAGCGATACGATTCTGTTAATTCGAATGCAGCTGTACAACCGGCCACTCCTTATCGTAAATCCTTAAATAAAACCTTACTTGTGACGTAAAGGCCTAGGAGAAGTTTGATAGTGAGGGAGAGATCAAGATGAAGTAAAGAGAGATAAAGAAAGTTGATACAAAGGAGTTGGCGATAAAGGCGGGCTGACCGCTTAGCCGTTATCGCTGCATTTTGTGATTTTTAAGCTTGGTTCAAGAAATAAAAAAATATTTTGACCCAAAAAATGAAAATTTTGATATACTAACTGAATATTGCTGACCGGTGGATTTGAGCTTTCTCACAGATATTATGGAAAAACTGAATTTTTTAAACTCGGAGCTGCAAGGAAAAGACAAACATGTCGCTAAAATTATAGGCTGTGTAAATTCATTTTAAAAGAAAAACCTGATTTTATGGAATCCCAGCGGCAGATGGATCTCTCGTGCATTTCCCAAATATGAAGATAACGCAGTTGGCGAGTTAATTTAACTTGTCATCATTTGTTAAGCTTCTTTAAGTATTTAAATAACAGTTTGAAAAGAGTTTTCAGCGGTCTACCATCATCGAGCCAATGGTATCTTTTTTTAACAATCCTTTTACTTGCCACGTAAATATAATAAAAATGGTTGCATACGTTGCATAGCTTGTTCAAATAAGGGCTGAAGAACTGAAGCTAGAAATTTTGGTTCTTGAGACCTTTTTTTTTTTCTTTTCTTTTTTCCTGTTTAGCCTCCGGTAACTACAGTTTAGATAATACTTCAGAGGATGATATGTACGAGTGTAAATGAAGTGTAGTCTTGTACATTCTCAGTTCAACCAATCCTGAGATGTGTGTTTAATTGAAACCCAACCACCAAAGAACACCGGTATCCACGATCTAGCATTCAAATCAATGTAAAAATAACTGGCTTTACCAGGACTTGAACGCTGGAACTCTCGGCTTCCAAATCAGCTGATTTGGGAAAACGCATTCACCACTAGACCAACCCGGTGGGTTTGGATCTTCAGACCTATATTATGCTAATATTACATATATCATGAGAATTTCTGGAATTTAGAGGACAGAGAAAGAGCAGCGTACAAGACAAAATCATTTTTCGGTTCTACTTACACTTTCGAATCATTGTTTTCAACCATGAATATCAAAAATATATCACGAAACACCGATGAGCATCTTGATGATCGTTTACGAAAAGGAATATCATACCCTCCTAATTATATGGCACTGGCCAATGAAATGCAGTGCCAAAGATCACGCTAACTTTGAAATCGATAACTTTTTATAACGTTTTTTTAATATAATATAAACTTTGTATATATTTATTTAACACAAGAATGTAACCAATAGTTTTTATGCATTTTAACAGTTAAAATTAGGGTAGAAATGGTATTACATATATAACTATGTCCGACCATAAATTTACTTTGAAAAAATAGATGGTGTCCCGGTAACTTGCTAATGTTTTAGAATGTGCTGTAAGGTATAAAACGGTTGAGAACGCCTGGTCTAGGGTTTTCAAATGAATATTTTTTAATAAAAAGCCGTTTATTAAGGGCCTAGGAATATTAAGCCCTTTATTAAATCGAATCTATAAGCACGGTTACCTTCTTTTTTTTGTTTTATCATAGGAGAAGGAAAAATCTCTACCAGCCACCGTCCGCCCGCAACAGACGGTAGTGTCGAGCTCTCACCGACTAAAATCCCTCCCCCTTTATCACATAGGATCTGGACCTAACCGCAAGGCATGAACACGGTTCCCATGCGACACGCGCGAGCACCCCCGATACTGGCTTCCTAGTAACAGGATCCAGCGTTCTTCGGGAGTCATTGGTAGACAACGACCCGGGCGGGCCCCCACTGCCCACCCCCGAAGACTGGCTGTCCCCCACTACTCATCCGCTAGCTTTCGTTTGATGATAACTGTGATCATATCCGCTATAAAGGCCCAGTTCCTTCTGGACTGTAACGTATAGTCCAAAATGTTTTCAGCGTTTAGGACTCCCAAATGCCGAAAACAATCTCTCCTTGGCTTCTTCCACTGTGGGCACTCGAAGATCACATGCTCGGCGATATCGATCTGCCCGCAATGTACGCACAGATCCGACTCCGCCCGCATGCACTTCTTGAGGTATGGTTTGAAGTATCCATGTCCCGTAAGGAACTGGATCGATTCATACCCCACTTCTCCAAACTCCCTTTCTACCCGGGGTGTTTTTACCGGGAGCAGCCGTCTTCTCCACGCACGTTTAACAGAGGCTTCCCATTTGACCTGCCACCTGTTCATTAACAACTCTTGCGACTTCTTCTCCATCCCCCTTGTTCATTCCTCCCGCTGGCGTGCGAGTAGATTGATTAACATTAATAATGTAACTTTTAATCGTGAAATAGTTTTAAAAACCGATTATTATACAATTCAAAGTTATTTTAAAACCTTTCATGCTGAATCTCATTCTTATCACATAATTACACGACTCATCCTTTAATAAGCAAAATGTACAAAAGAATTGTATTTTTAATAAATAGGCTTTCTCATGAGGAAAACGACGCACTTAAGAAGTGCATCGTACAGGTCAAATTAATGGAAAAATTCATATAAACAGGTCTAAAAAATTTTGTTTTTCAGTTATGACTGGTGAAAGATTTCTCCTATATCTATTATAAATGCAAATGAATACCGTGCAGTAATTCTGTGGATGTCAAAGCGGTATTAAGTGTAATTTAACTTTAAAAAAATGTTTTATGGGTTCCGAAGCTGTACCTCCATTATTAATCAACAATTTCTTTAAAAAAATCTAAGTAAGAATCTGTCAAAAAAACACTCTTTTTATATTTGGAATAAGTAAACTTCGTTAGGTTACCGATTAAATAAAAAATAAATAAATAAACTCTGTACATAATTTAATTTTGAGGAAATTGATTTAATTGAAGTAAATAAAAGAATAAATATTTTTTAAAATCAATCTTTACTGAACCGAAACAGAACAAAAACTCGAAGAAATTATTCCTTCACTTTTGGAATATAATATCTTGTTACCTTATAGTAAATGAAATTGCCAGCTAATAATTGAGTCATCTTTTGGACACGATCTAAACAAATTTTCAGGTCAAAATCTGTATAAGACAGTTAACAGAGTCCACAAAATCGCTCTACGGTATTAATCTATATTCGTGACATAATTTGGAAAATCTTTCAGCAGCCGCTACTTTTTTCTCTGTTTAGCCTCCGGTAATTACCTTTCAGATAATATTTCAGAGGATGATATTTATTAGTGTAAATGAAGTGTAGTCTTGTACATTCTCAGTTCGACCACTCCTGAGATGTGTGGTTAATTGAAACCCAACCACCAAAGAACACCGGTATCCACGATCTGGTATTCAGATCCGTGTAAAAATAACTGACTTTACTAGGACTTGAACGCTGGAACTCTCGACTTAATAATGAGCTGATTTCGGAAGACGCGTTCACCACTAGACCAACCCGGTGGGTACAGCAGCCGCTACTGAAAAGCGAAACATTTACCGACCTATGGTTATATGAAATTGTTTCTCTATTTTGACTTGTCGATCGGATTCCTGAAGCACGTCGTCTACTTGCTCGTGGCATATTCTGTATATGTCTACACATTTTTTTTCTGAATTAAACAGTTTTTTATATTAGTTCATGTTCGGTTAAAATATAGCAGAGTAATACTTTTAAAGAATTTCAGTGCAGATTTTAATAAAAATATTTAAACAAAGAATTCAGTAATAAGTCCGATCTTCAAACTCCAGTGACTCTATGACTGTGCTGATGTTACAGATATTTTACAACAGTTTAACAGAAACTAAAGTTAATTTTAAAGATATTAAGGGATTATGGAATGGGGATTACAGAGCCTAACAGCGTATAGAGATTGTCCTGTAATTGCTGCAACTACCGATTCAATGGAGTAGTCTATCCGAAAAAGGTCGATAAAATATTGCAGTTTTTGTAACAATAAGATTATTATTCTAAACGAATCCATTTTATCGATCTCAGATAATTTGTTTTCTTCAGATCATACTGTATGCTTAATTCGTTTAAAAGTAAACTGGAACCGTAGTGGAGATTCATTATTAGCAGTTGCACGACTATATAATATTATGTGGGTGTGTGAATTTATTTTCTGATTAACGGTCAATCGATATCGGGAGTTAATGATTTTAATGAGGAGAGAGGAATAGGCCGCTACTCCAAAATTTTCGACGCGGTAAATTTTTGACTGCGATGATAATAATCCCCTTCGGTAGAAACTACATCGAAGGATAGACTTGTCTTTTGGAACTAGCAAAGGTCTCGTTAAATAAATGAAACCGAAGGTCGACCACCGTCCGGATATGTTGCGACAATATTTGTATTCGTAAGCGTATTTCAGTAGTGATGTAATGCTGTCTCGTTTCACTTTACCGTCGTAGACAATGATACACTGGTTAATTACCTGGGAAGTGGGTCCGTCTTTAACTCGCAGTGATATTATCTTTGTTTTCTTCTCGGTTCATACCGCAAGACGCTTTCTTTCAATGTAAAATTACCATTGCGCAAAATTTTAATTTCTATAGTACACTTCTATGAATTACTATTACATTTTTAGATAAACGAAAGGTCGAATGTAGTATTTTATGACACTTTCATTATAAAGGGTTAAATTTCGCTTTCTAAAAAAAAAAAATAAGTAAAAAGTAAAGCCTAATAAAATTGATATTCTCGGTATACTGAATAAAAATTACGTAAGGTTCAATGTTTAATATAATGTGTGAAGGTTCTTGTTAAATGAATAATAAAATGTTGTTTTAAATTTTTTACGAGAAAAATTTGTCATAAATTGATAAATATGAAGTTACAAAAAAAAAAAATAGACAAAACAAAATAAACAAGATTATAAAACTCTTCGTTATCACTATCATTTCATGAAGTTGCAGGGAGACGCCTGTTTTATTTAATAGTATTTGTCGCTATTCCGCTGCTAATATATTCTTTTGTAATGCTCGGGTAAAGGAAATTATTATTTCACAATATTCATTATTAATCTTTATAAAACCCTGGTGATATAACTTATTAAAATCAGTGTCGTGTATTCTTTTCCTATCTTAATAAATTGACTAATCTAATCGTGTTCTTACTGATAATATTCGGAAGTAATAGAACAAGTTTGATACGATGTCAATTTTCCAGCGAAAGCGTGACTCGAATAAGACAGAAAAGTTCATCGATTTTCATAAAACCGCGGAGAGCCACATCAAAACTGATTTTGAGCGAGCGGTCATCAGATGGGATTGTCTATTATTGAAAAAATTAATCGCTAGCGGTGCAATAAATCGACTTGCAAAAGTAAAATAGAGATTAAAAAGATACCCCATGGAGAAGCGGTTGATCGCCTACCGTTCGCGGGAAGCGAATAAACAAAATCGTTTATTCGCTGGTTAGCGAGTGGTTTGGTTTTATACGACGGTTAGTTTTTGCGAAAAGCCATCAGAATGTGAGAATGTGAAAAATTCAACTATCAATTGGAAAAATTAATTGAGGGAGATGTGCACTAATCATTTATCGTAGAACTCTTTTAAAATAGATGTGGAAGGACACGCTGTTGAAACTGAAAAATCGTGTTTAAGGTATAGATACGAGTAGTATAACTTACGGAAAATGTATGCACAACGATCGGTTTTTAGAGGTGTACGTACGAAATCGAAGAAACGTTTTTGTACGCTGTACTCGATTCTATAGCAGCAACCTTAAAACAGTATATCAAATATGTAATTTTATCAAAAACCAGTAAAGTTTCTACTTATAAAACCGACACTGGGGCCTAAGATAAAGATGTACAGAATGTCCACCTCACTGTTAACCGTAATAGAAATTTTTTAGACCCATCCACGATTGTTTATACCTGATCGATAAATCGTTATGGGTCAGCCCAAAGAGACCCGATAAAACAGTATGCGGTACAAGTAGCGTTTTCTCGATTTGTGTTTAAGCGAGTTCAAGTATGGAAAGCGGTACCGGGAAGCAGATCCGTTCCAGCTCAAAGACCGAAGATTCGGTGTTTAAAAGATCTTTAATATAAATGATCTTAGGTATCTATGAATTTAAATTAATTAAACTTAAAACACGGGAATGTCCTTGAACGTTAACTTTTATTACGCACGAGTATCTGACTCGAGTCGTAGTGGTCGGAGGTAGAATGTTGTTTACAGATGATTATACGAGCCGACCGCAAACGTGCACCATTCTATAATTAGCAGCCGAAAAGTAATACTGTTTCGATAAGAATAATTCTTTAGAAAGGCAATTTGAGTATGTTTACGATTAAGTTAGAAAGATCGGTAGTCGCACGGAGCGAATAATAATAAAATATTAAGGTTCGATAGCACAGGTACGACTAACGACTAAATCGACTCTAACGATAGGGTACGATGTATCGATAAGCGAGTTCGATATAATCGTAATAATTTTTCAAATAGATATATAAAAACGTGTATACCTTTGTTTTTACCTGCGAGTGAATATTTTATATTTGTTTTTATTTAATTGAGAAAGGAAAGCGATCGTATGCAGTGACACATAATTATTTTTATCTGAAAGATGATTATTTTGTTCTTGGAAACTATTGGGAAATACCAGTGACGTAGAAAATGATTTACTTTTCAAAAAAATTAACGATGAATAGTTTTTTATATAGCTTTTCTAAAAATGAATTCTTCTAATTACAGTAAAACTTAGTCTTAGCTTAACATTTTTTAACTATAAAAATAAAATTCAATCTGCGCGTAATCACAGATATTTATGAACGCTTACTTTTTAAATACTGAACCGTCGGCACTTGTATGATGACTGTAATTACAAAAATACAATATTTTATAATCTGCAGAAATTACGGATAAGATTTGTAACAACTTGGAATTCTTTAATGTATTGATATAAATAATAACAATTTTCTTCTTAATTATTAAATTTGAACGCCTTCATGTAATTTACCAATGTAATTAACTTAAGGAACCGTTCTGAAACGGTTCTATAATGAAATTTCGCAATTAGAATAGCTGTTCTTCTTTATTAACGATAATAATGTATTTAAAAGAAAATAAAAACTATACGATACGCAATTTCCTCGGCCCCGTAACCCATGAGGGTATTATACATGAGGTTTTCTCTTAAAAACGGTGGTAATATGCACCGTGGTGAAAAGATTCCTAGTTTTATCGAATGGAACTTGATCCACTGTAAGGCTAATAGCGATCGACTTAATGATGTTTTACTTTAAAGAAAATATTTTTCATTCTTTGGTGTTTGTTTACGATATATATCTACAAGTCGAAATGTCTTATACCGTCTCATTTTACGATAAAGGTGTAATTTTAAATAAACAAAGGCGTTTTACCGATTAATCGGTAATTTTAGACGAAAGATAAGCATACCTCGATCGTTCACGGCCGACCTAATTAAATTACAGCAATTAGATTTATTAAAAAAAATAATGAAGAAACAATTTAAATAAGACACCAAAATTTATACGTATGAAATTTATTGTCGGACAACCGAATTTTTAACGTAACTTATTTTCACTTTATTTATACTTATTATACAAAGCAATTATTTATACGTGTACGATAAGCAAATACACATATCTATGTATATAGTATGAGAATATTATATTTTTAAATAATAGAATAATAGTTAAGACATTTTGTGTGTTACGATTCGATTAACAGAGCGAAGGAAAGCCTACGTGAGAACATTGTTATAACATAAAATATATATGTACAATGCAGTGTTGCAGCACGCATCGGGCAGCAGCTCTCTGCCGACAACTTGTTGCAAGCAGGCTCATTGTGCAAGGAACTCTCAGAGGATTCTACCGCGCACCTCTTCAGTCTACGTACCGTCTACGTTTCGTTTCACTCGTGACGCGCATCGCTCTGAGTATTTCAGTGGGATATATACCATAGTACTTAATTTTATAACTTCTCGAACAAAAGTGAGTTATTTATTTTTATTAATACTTGTAAATCTTTGTGTCTTAATTGTTATTAAATCAGAAATCATCGAAAAATAGTGTAAAATTTAATTAATTGATTTACGTTTTGTTTGTAACTGAGATTTTAATTCGACAAAACATAGCGTAAAAAATTGTCATATTATCACGTATGAAGATTGTTTATTAATTATAAACGCGCATACATATTTTTACCCGCTATTTTTTCATGCTAGTAATGAGTTCGTATGGGTTTAACGACGCGATTCTCTCTTAATGCTTACAGGCTACGAGAAGAATCAGCTGTCGAAAAGTCTCTATTAATGATTATTGAAGGATATACAAAGTATTATTTTTTTTAACCGACTGGAAAAAAACCGAAAAATTGTTACGGCCGACAATTATTTTTAAAAATCTCTGAACTTTAAAAAGTTTTTTACTTCTATGTGAATAAAAGCAATAGAAATCATTAATTATTATTATTAAAAAATAAAAAAATAAAAAAATTACGGTGAAGTGCGATTTCGATAAATAAAAGTTTCAGTATTGCAGCATGCAGAGTAAGGATAAGACAACTTTTTTAAACATCTTTGTTTATAAGACTGTGTACATATGCAGTCCGAATACAAATAGTGCGTAGCGATTCGTTCTAGCTCTTGAATTTTTTTTTTAATTGTTAAGTGGAGCACTCCATAAAATAAATTAAACTTTTATTAACTTTCTGTCTTAGCTCGATTATAAAGTTATTTATACTTTCGTAAATCGAGACACTTGCGCATAAAAAAAAAAAATAATGAAAAATTTTTTACTTTTTTTTATTCGAATAGGTATATATCTCTTTTTGTTAAAAAATAGATAAAAATGGATAGGAATAGAACGGCGCATGTTCGTTGTACGTTCTAGCATCAACTGACAAACATTCCGACCGATTTCTAATTCACCTTTCGCCCATCATGACCATTTATTGCCGTAGTTCTCGGTTCGGCCGAAAAAATCGGTTAGGATCCCACAGGAAACCCTTCTTATATCAGACGGAATCCGACGACCTCTTCTACGGCACTACTTCGTACGTAATTAATATGTATTATTTTTTAAGAAATTAATTTTGTTGCGCAGTAATAATCTGGTAATCATCGATAGACGGGATTGAAAATTAATTTTAGTTAAAACAAAGAAATAGACTGTCGGCCGGTATGTATTTAGCTTTATTCGAAAATTAAATTCTATTGAATAAAATTAGGATCCGTGTTGGTTTCTTAACTGAAGACTAGTAATTTCTAGTAATTTTTATACCGATAGAATTTTCTATTTTACGATCTAAATTAATTTTATATTAAAAGTTCCATTGTTTATCACAAAATCAATTATAATTTTATTCATTAGTAGTGACAACATAAGAAAGTATACGTTAATTATTTATGCATATATCTATATATTTAATTTCAAAAAGATTATATTAAAAGTTATAAAATTATATTTAAAAATTAGTACTTTGTTTTATAAAAACTTTTTTATGGACGTAAATTATTTAAAAGTAAGAGTATTATTCTTGAAAGAATACTTAGAATAAGTAATGACATATTCACGCACACATACGCGCGCACACACACACACACTCATATATATATATATATATATATATATTTGTATAATATTGATTATTAAAAGATGTAAATTATAATTGATCTGTTAAGAGGAATCTGCTAAAATAAGAATGCAATGTAGTTTAGTTAAGATGTTTTGTGATTTTGTTTTAAATTTTGCTGGAAACTGATACTAATTCGATAGTTTGTCTAATCGTCTCTGCTCAAAAACGACTGATTTTAGTGAAATTTGTACATTTCTAATTTAACCTAACTTTAGGCTTTAACTTATTTTTACATTTTCTGTGATGGGCTCCGTCAGAATTTTTAAAAAAAGAATTAAGTAGGTAGAATTCTTGTGAAAATGAATAATAAATTTCCGTTTATAGCAGAGAGTAGTTCCGTGAAGGTAAAAAAAGTATTTACTAATAAAAGGGATTTAAAGTCGCACTAAAAATTAAGGTTATAGAAAAAAGACGACCGAAACAACGATAAATAAGAGTTTTCAGTGATAAATAAGGGTTTCAAAGATAAGAAGTGAAAAAATATTTCCCTATCGAAGACAAATTAAAAAAAATAAATTGAAGATCTAGTATTTTTACTTGCATAATAATATTCTCTTTTAGCGTTAAATTATCAGAAAATCAAGAATACAATTATTTAAAGCGATATACATTCAGACGAAGGGCCTTACATGTGCGCGTTCATGCACCATTAAATGAAAACTTCATGAAGTTTAATTTATAATTACGCTACACGAATTGCAAATTAATTAAAGGATCGAATAAAGACTGTTAACCATTAGAAACTTTTAATAAAACGATTTAAAATTAATAAAAATAACTTAGAAAATTAATATATAGCTCGTGCTGTATTGTTACTTGAGTTTCCCTGTTGCGGTCAATTTTTTTTTATTGTAGTTTTTTAGTCCAGTAACTGGAAGCAGATGCAGCCAGTCGCGTCACACATACAGTATCAGTGGCGATGGCTGTGCTGGTTGAACCTCCGTGCTGTACACCGTCCCCCCTTAAAAATCAAAATTAAAAAAAAAACTCTAAAATTGTTTCTTGATATTCATCTAAAAAGTATTTATTTGTAAGCCCAAATTTACTGAATATCTCGTTTAGTGTAATCAGAAATGGGGAAATTTGCAATTATGTTCAATATTTTTTTACCTTTCTTCACCCCTTTTAAGGCCGAATTTCGAAAAAATTAGAAATTGGTTTTTAGATGTTCACATGAAGATTACATACACTTAAAATCAAGTCGATATCTTTACTTTTTACCGAGAAGTTAAAAAGAAGTAGCCGGGTTTCAAAAAAAAAAATAAAACATTCATTTTAACCGTTTAACTCAGAATTTCAAAAATTCAAAATTAGATTATTAAATATTCATGTGAAGATCACACACAACAGAAATCAAACTAATATTTTCATTTCTTACTAAAAAATAAAAAATAAATAAAAATAATAAATTTCATTTTTACTCTATTTTAACCTTTTAAACTCTAAATTTAAAAAAAATCCTTTCCCAGCGTGCACTTGCACCGCAAGAAGAACACGTATACAAATTTTCATCAAATTACCTACTCTAGATTTTTCTGGGCGTTGATTATGAATACTCACAACACATTATTTTTTATATATATATATATATATATATATATAGAAAGAAAGAGAGAGAGAGATAGCTTGAGCTACAAGATTTACTTTGACGTAATCTAGTAAAAAGTAATTTATTTCATAACTTTCATATCTCCTTACGTCCGTTTGTAAAATGAAAAATCATGTACGTTCGACTGCATATTTCATTACGTTCGTTATAACATTTTATTATCTTTTATTCTTTTTGTTTCTGTCCTCTCGTAGTTACGGTAATAAAAACGGTGGCAAAATGGCCCTACGGATTGACACATCATAATCTTTGGACCGATCGTATGCCGTGCGTGATTTTTGAAGAGGCCGAACGCATTTTACAGTTTAGAAATTCTAGAGAGAATGACAAATAGAAACATTTTGTTACCGAAACCGGCTCTACCATGGGATGATTAACATTTTTACATCGTTAAATATAATATTTCAAACTCTATTTATAATATATAATCGGATATTTCTAAAGACTTCAAGAAAAGTTTGATAGCGGTATACTTTTAATAATTTTATCGAAAGCCGTAGCTTTAGAAACTTACTAATTTACAGCTTTAAAGCTACGTTTATAATAGCTTATTTTATTATTTAATTTACTGGATTATACTGATTTTAGTTGAAGGTTAAACATTTCTTATTACTATTATGTTTTATTTTTAATATACGGTGTAAAATACATAATCATGGGTACATCGTACTTTTACATATATTAATACAAAGATTATTTGCTTTTTAATGCATTTTTCAGTCGTTTTCTCTCCACCTCCTTTCTGATATAAGTAGATCTGATTTCGAACGAGCAACTCGGTTTTTTTTATTTATCGACTTCTTACGTATCCATCTATATGTTTCGAAATCTCTCATTTTACGAGCGAAACGAGTAGTTTTATTTGACGAAGTGCAACTATTTCATGCTTTTTACATATTCTAAATATTTTATTTATTTACAATTTACGTATTACAGTCGGAAATCTTACTATTAGTTTCATTAAACCGAATATAATAATAAAGATACACAGTAATAATCTAATAGTTTTCTAAACATTCAGATAAAAGCTGTAACACACACACACGTAATTCACTCGTGTGTGGGGTTGATCTCTATCTCTCTCTCTCTCTCTCTCTCTCTCTCTCTCTCTCTCTCTCTCTCTCTCTCTCTCTACCTATCTATCTATCTATCTCATGAATAAGTGGAGATAACTTAAAGTCAGATATTTTAAAATTTCTTTAATCGGAAGACAAAGAAACAGTTAATTTTAAATGTATAAAAAGATTTGATACGAGATCAGATTTTGAATTTTTCTTATGCCAAATCGATGAATGAACAGAGATTTCTAAAAATCATCGTTTAAGTTAACGCATAATTTTGTTAACGAATCGAGATAAAAAATCTTATATTAAAAAAAGACACAAGGATGCAAGTTCGATTTGACATTTTCAGAAATCGCTACTATCCTACCCTAATAAACGGAATTTGTATGTGTCCCCATTAGATTGGTACCGGAATTTACTGATCACTAGTGGAAAATCCCGATTCGTTAGTACATGTCTCGTGGTGGTCAGGTGTATACTTGTTATATTATTATATATTGATATACTGTATATATATCGATATATATATGCGAAATATGTATCGAAGTTTTGGGAAAATTTAGTACTTTATACCGGTTGTCCTGAAAGGCAGCCATCACAGAAGTGGATGAAGAGCTTCTACTCAACCTCTCCTTTTAAAACTTACATTTAAATTAATTTAAATCAGCAATTGCGACTCCTCCGGAGAAGGGGTCGCATTGCTCCCTCCATATAGTTAGTGCCCCGTTGTGGCGTATTCCTGCTAGCCTATGAAGCGTTAGCACCGAGAGGACTTCAGTGGACGGTCTGAAGGGGAATTACGTCGGGAGGACAGGTTTCAAAAGCTTAGCCTTCCGCGGTCGGCCCATGAAATAGGTTCGATAACGCTGGTTTAACAACGGATTGGAATGCAATTAAATCCGTCCTTAAAATCAAAATATAAAATAAGACAAAAATTGAAAAATAGAATCATCCAGCAGCAAGGCTATGCAATCTGTAGGGAGAATCTATAGACTCCCGCCAACTTTGCATTCCATTCCATTCCTTTATACCGGATCCGAATTTTCGGACGAAAATCGCAAATACCTCGAAAACGGTCGGTCCTAACACTCTGAAAAATTTTTCGACCCTGCTACATGAGAACTCCATGCGCTCCCAGTGTTACCCGTCGAATGATAGTGTTTTCATGTGTCCCCCGTGGTGCCGTTCGGAAATTTGGGAAGGGGTGCTACCGTAATATCTCGGCAACCGCTCGTCCGATTTTCACGATTCAAACGGCGTATGTATCAGCAGGTCGAGCGCTAACTGTTTAACGCATCGGGTACACTCTTGATCGACCGGATCTTGGGTTATCCGGAAATTAAATCGTTTAGCACTATGTTTTGATTGCACTCACCCACCGTAAAATGTACCGACCCGATCTTTCGCTAAATACGCTCAAACCTGTACGCTAGCGTAGCTGTAAAGTATAAACTTATGAAGACTAAAATGTAGAAAATAAAAAAAAAAATTAATAAAGATTCTTTTTACATCTTTTTTAAATTTATTTATGTGATTGTTTTTCTTCATAAAATAATGAACAATAACCTAAAGTAGGTACCGGAATGTACCGATCACAAGCGGAAAAATCCCGATTTGTTAGTATCAATTTCTAAAGTTAAATTTGAAATTTAACTTTCGTTATTTTCATCATTCAAAAAAAAATATCTCAATCTCACCACTATTTTTTTAGCGATAAGTTTGATCATTCATACGCATTGTTTAAAACTCTGGCTTCCTTTTGTAGAAGAAAGTTACACATAGAAGAAGATTAAGAAGGTATAATCGTGCGAGTTCAAAATGTTGTGTTTATGAATTAACCGTGCAGAATGTATGTGGGGTTTTTAGGAAATATTTTTGAGGCGGTCAAATTCGATCGACATGATCGTCAAGGAGTTATTCTCGATCTACGATTTCGTATAGCATTACAGACCGATTAAAGCGAACTAAAAATTATTAGGGTATCATTAATTTCTATTTAGTTTTTAAATTTCGGTAAAAATTTAATTCGCTAGAGGGAAGTTTAATCCTCGACCCGGGAATTCGGGTTAATTCATCGAACGGCGTAACTTCAAAATATTTAGAGTAACAAGGCTTTTTTTACTTGTGCACCGGGACACGGATTATTATTACACGGGTTAAATCGATCTCGAACAAGAAAGTTAACATTCTGATGAAGCTTATGATGGAAAATTTATGTAAAGTGTTTATTTACGTTTTAAGAAAGAAATTTATTACTGAGCCTCGAGAAAGTCCGTTACGCCGGATCTTAGTACCGCCAGAGGGTATTAGAGAAGTATAATACACCGAAATTAGATTCGTACCGTTTACTTTGAGATTACATAAATCACCAATATAGATTAGAAATAATACGGAGGCGAGAACAATCCTTTGCGGTGCACTTATAATGGCATCAGTTATTACAATTTTGGTTTTTATTTTGCACATCGAGTTCTTCCCGTAAGGTAACTCTCAAATAATTTTAGAGCTCTTCTCGAAGAGCTATAAGGTATAATTTATTTGGCATAATGTATTGTTTGACCGCTTCAAATGTTTTTATGAAATAACCAAATATCACCGGGGGATAAAATTACTTGGAGAACGTAAGCGATAATTGACGGTAAGGTTATATTATGTACAAAATCTACTTTAGTAGTTTATTTATGTACCGGTAACAAAAGGGCGATGCCCGATAACTGTTACCTATGATGGACGGTAATGAATTTAATAATAAAAATCATATTTAACTCCTATTTAACTTAACTCCTCTCTTCTTGTATTGAAAATCTGTAAGTCTGATAACTCGATCGAAGATTGCTAACCGACACAGATTACGTCTGAAAACATATGTAACATAAAAGGCGGTTTGAGGAATGGTCAACGAAAATCATAACAGGCGTATAGCCTGAATATCAAAGATACGATATGTTTTCTTATATTCGGCTTAGATGAATTCACGTAGGATACGGAAACTCCATTTTGTCCGTTTTTTTTTTGGAAAACGGTGTGATAATGGACTACCAATCGATAAATTTGATACTTCAGTAACTTTACGGTTTCTTATGTAAAAAAGTAAAATTTCTTATAGAGAAATCTAATAAGAAATTTATCCTAAGATATAACTGCTGGAAAAGACTGGAGCCGTCAGCAGTACTTTGGGTTACGATGTCGACGACGAAATAGCTAATTTGTTACGTAGTAAAATATCAAAATATAGCGCACCATATACGTTCGCTTCTCTGATCTGACGAATTTCGGCATCTCGATCGAATCCGTCGATATAGTTTTCAATTAATATCGGAAGGTTTTTGCGGTTATATGTATTAAAGTAAAGAAATCCGACTCTCATTTTCTTCCAAAATTTATTTCGGTTAATTCAAGAGACAATGTGCGTGCTCACACTCATTACAAATAAAATGTAAAGCTAAAAATACTCCCACATAAAATTCATTGTGCCTGAAGTGTTTTAAAAATAAAATCGACATTAAAAATTACAATCGATATAGTACAGTCGGTTATTTAATTACGAAATTGTTTGTATGGTGTTGCAATATTATTATTTTAAACTAAGAACGATTTCCATAACATTACGTGAAAACAAGCAGATTGTAATCTACTGTTAAAATAATACGACTTTCCCAGAAAGTATGTGAAGACTCGTTGGAGTGCACTTGTGTGAAGAAACCTTTCACTTTAACTGAATACGTTTGTTTTTGCTTTATTATTTCTTATTTGCTCATTTTCCCGTTCACTAATTTACGTAAATTTATTGTAACAGCTAAACAAAATTTTATTAAGTTTTCGTAATTTACAGTTTTGAGGTATAACTAATTAAATGTAGGCTTGCGAGCCTATATTTACGTTTAGGACGGCGCTTCATATTCTATAAAACAAGAGATAAATATTAAAAATAAGAAAACATACCCAAAAAAAAACATTGTTCATTAATATAGGATAATTACTTATGCAGGACAATTAAAAAGCGTGCGGGTGATTTTGTATATAATATTTGTATATACGAGTAGTATAATTTTGTTCGAATTTTTTAAATTTATTTAAACATATATATATATATATATATATATATATATATAGCCTGTGACACTCCGATAACGTAAGGATTCCAACGCGTGATCATACAGCCGTTGAGCTGCTACGGTGGAAAAACATACATACATACACCCTAAATACATTACACTCCTTTTTGGGCAGTCTTGTAATTACGTGACCTCCTACTACGTAAATGAAACAAAATATCCTTCGTTCAGTTTTTATGAAACGCTTAAAAACTCTACTGCGTATTTTTATAGCATGTCTCAGAAGTTATCGTACCGGTTTCCTCGATTTTAGTACGGTGACTGTTTTCTTGATTATTAACGGGTCTTGTTACTAATAGTACCAAAAAATTATTACAAATTTTAGCGAGTACATTGAAATATCGAAAAATATGTTTGGTGAAGAATTAAGCTTGATGTCAGATGATAAAAATGTAGTTTTATTCTTTATCAATTGAAATTTAAATAACGAACAGAAAATTTATTGAGTACTAGCAGATCCGAAAATTCTTTGCTATTGATAGATTTGAGTCTGTGTATGTATATAGATTAAATGAACACAACTGAAAGTTTGATAAAACATAAAAAAATGAACATTACGGAACTTCACAAAATTTAACTTTTCCTTTTACCCTTTCCCCATTTCCTCCTTTTCCTTTTCCCTTCCCCGTTTTATACTTTTTCGTTCTCCTTTTTCGATTTTCCCCGTTTTCCCATTTCCGATTTTTTCCTTTCTCCCTTTTCCCCCGTGCGTAAATAGGTTCAGTAGTTTTTTAGTCTATAGTGGACACACATACGAACACTGCCTTTCATATTTAATATATATAAGAAGAAAGTCTGTTTGTATATTTGTTTTGTAGATATCTCAACACCGGCGCCACCTAGCGGGTATAGCTTTTGCAAAACATTTTCCTTTCACTTAACTATTGTATATTCTGAATGTGAGCCAGATCGGTCCATACATAAAATTTTTCGAAATATCTCGACCCCAGCGCCACCTAGCGGGTCCAAACTAATTCAGAAACCTTCGCGGGAGTACGCCTAACTCACCAAAGTTTCAATGCAATCGGATGAATGGTATAGGAACGCATTCGTGACAAATTAACAAACATTCATGTATATATATATATAAACGATTACTGTATAAAACTTTTTAAGAAATATGTATATAAATTATCAGATTTTTACGAAATTTCATTCAGACAAGCTGTACATCCGGGAGTTTCCCTATTACAGGATCTCGCACAGGATGCACCAACTGTACAGGTCTCAAAAGCCTCAACATAGAAGGTGAGGAATCCGACGCCGTAACTATACGAAACCGGGAAAAAGAAATCAAAAGTATGAAAAAGGTGAAACTGTATGAAATAATGATCTATTAACGTAGGAACCGCCGTACGAGACGAATAACCCGCCCGGAGATTGCTTAAGGCATCCTCAGATCGAAGGGAATCCGTCCCATAACAAAATCCTAGAAATATCGGGACATTTTTGACCCGATGGGAGCTGCACAGACATCATAATTTTTTACCCTTTTTAAACGACACGGTGGAAAAATAAAGTGACATTAAAAATGACAGTACCTGTATCTTGCACTTTTTTTAATGAGACTTCGTTAAAATATTTTAAGCCGAGTCGAAACTACTTAGTAGACAGACAGATACAGATTTAAAAAACGATAAAAATCGTACTTCACCGCTGTGATCTGTGTAATGTACCTTATTCTACCGATTTTAGATTCTCCGATCATATCCAGATGAACCGTTTGCTATCGGTAAATTTGTTTCTGGAAAGAACTATAGGGTATACAAATTTTTTTTTTTTATTCTCAGTAGCGGCTCCTCTACTCGGTCAGAAGCTATTTCCTTCCGTCATCTCTGCTATTTTATGTAAGCTTACAGCTTAATCTGTAAATAAAAATTAAAGTATTTACAATACTCGTACCTACAAAGATCTTTGCTATACATTATTTAAATCTCAGGTCAAGGCCTCGGTGAAAAACGGTTTTCTATCATCACCTCGTTTATTTTTATTACAGCAAAAATGTCAAGAGGGGACTTTAGCCCTCTACCTACGACAGATGTTTCTTTCTCGAAAAAATTAATTCCTGATTTTTGAAGATAAAATATCTCGCGTGATGGAAGTTTCCGCCGTTCTGAACTCGGGTAACATCATTTCCCTTTCACAATCATTTCCTGGAGTATTCTTCTTGATAATATCATCAATAAGATAAAAAGTTCTACAAAACTTAAAAAGGGTACTTTTCGAAACGATAAATATTTGTACGAAATTTTCAACATTTAATTTTGAACTTTAAAAATTAAATTTTGAAGGGGGAATGCTATAATTAATTACAGCACTATTAAAAAATATCCTTTATGAATCTATTTAGGGTAAGCAAATTTTCATAACGCGTGTTAATGTTGGTATCGCCCAAGAAAATGGCGTAGTATCTGAAAAACTACTCAAAAACAATTCCAATTCATTTAGAAATAATCTTAAGCTCGTACGTTTGCCGTTATAAAGGTGTTTAGTTCGTCAATCGTGCGTGGTCTGTTGCGATACACTGCTTGTTTCGTTTCTCACCATGGAAAGTAATCTGGAAGAGTCAGATCGGGGAATCCTGCAGGCCACAAACCCCTCGAAATGATTAGTTCACCAAAGACATTGCGTAAAAAAAAGTCATTAACTTGTTAGCTGCGTGCGTTGTGGTGCCATCTTGTTGGAACTAACTGTGAACGATTTCCACTTTTGTTAACCTGACTTGAAGTTTGTTAAAACAGCACAATAACGACCACTATTCGCTGTATTTTCAAAAATGATTGGATCCACAATGCGTGTTCTACTCACACCGACCCAGACTTCAATTTTCGCTTCGTGTAAATATTGTTTGTGTAATTCATGGGGGACAGTTGTCGACTGCAGTCTTATATTTTGTGAATTAATATAAATTCCCAGATAAAACCACGCTTTATTTGTTAATAAAAGTAATGTCGAGAATACCTATGGAATTTTGGTTAATAAAACGTTTAAACCATCGACAATAATTCAATCTTTTGGCATGATTAGCAGGTTTCAGTTCCAGAACACACATTACTTTTTAGGAGAAGAGTTTCAGTTCTTTTCTTATAGCTTTATATGCGGTAGCAAATCCGATATCTTGATGCTGTGCTAACTTAAGCACCGACATCGATAGACTTTCGGCCATAGTAACCGAAATATCAAGCAGCTGCTGTTCGTTTAGTTTAGGTGGTCTTCCGCTTCGATCAGTGTCTTCAACAGAGGCCGTTGTCCGAAATATTTCGATAAGAATCCGAACTGCATTGCGATGGTGAACAGGAGTACTTAGAAGCTTTTCAGAAAAACTGTGCTTCATTAAATCATTATACTTTTAACCTTCACTAAAGACGTGTTCAACGAGAAAAATACGTTCCTCTACCGAAAGAACCATCATGTTTCTCGCAACTATCGATTCCGATAAACGAAACGAAACGAAGCACATTCAATCACAACTGATGTCTTGGTTTAATACTGAGAAACGCCCAACGAACCCACAGGGTAACCAACCTAGCGGCGAAAGAAAGAATGCATCACACAATTCTAAAGCATACTACACGCGACTTTCCAAACGCACTGTTTAAATATATACATAATAACAACAGACATATAATATCAGCAAAGGAGATTTACAATATCAGGATATCATTAAAGCTATTTATATGCAAAACCTTTTGATTTGGTCGATCAGTCTTTTTACAAAATTTTCCATTTGAACCGTACAAATTTATATCATTTTTCTTTAACTTTCAATATTGTTTCCTTAAAAAGTGATCGGAAAGACGGCATCATATCTTCATTGAGATATACGTTTATATTCTGGTATAGAGATATACGGAAATATTCCCGTTTATAAAAGTTCCATCTTCAAAAAGTCACTGTTTTTCAATGAACAGTTAACTTTTTTGAATTTTCTTGCAGAATTAAGCCATTTGTCCCTTTGAATTCTTGAGTGAAACTGTACCAAACTTTAGAAGGTCTCTTTTACCATTTGAAGGAATACGATGAGCAACATGAATCCGGTTTATAATGAACACCAACAGATTTTGCCACAAAACTGACTCATTGTTTGATTACTGTTTTCATTATTAACTGATTATAGACTTTGAATTTCCAAGTTCACTCGTCTGCTATATTGTTTTAAGTTATTTAAATAATCAGATAAACAAGATTTTTTTGAATCTCGACCTAACTGATCTTTTCTTAATTTTATAATTTCACTTATTAACTCCCAATTCTCATTCGTAAATTCTAACAGTTGCTTAGAAATTTCGTCAGTAGTATAATATGTTTACCTTCCAACGTCATGGTGACCTTTTATCATTGACGGTTGAACTTCACCATGTGTTTTCACGGTTTTCTTTATTACATTAAATAAAACTTCAATCTACATTTCGATTCAAATAAAAACACATTGGAACGAAAAAGACGGTTGAACCTCACCATATGTTTTCACGGGTTTTTTCAATACATTAAAAACTTCAGTTTACATTTCGTATACATTAAAGAATGAAAAAAAAAAATAAGAAGAAAAAACACAATTGGCTGGTGAAAATGTGGTGAAAAATCAAGTTGAAAAATGTGAAAAAAAAAGTTGGTGAAAAATCTCATCGGCTGGAATTTCAGCTGATAAGAAGAGCCGCGGTCGGGATTCCGGCTTCGGCTAATTTAGATACATTAAAGAATCATTTAGACTTTGATCTCAATAACGTATTTGAATGAAAATAAATTTTTCATATATATATAGATATGAAGATAAATAAAAATAAATAAAAGGACGCGGAATTATCGATTCTGTAGTCAATAAAGCTGTAGATTTTATACCGTTTGAGGCGCACATTCCGGGTTACAATTATTGTGGACCGTACGAAATTAGATAAATGATTGAAATTTTATTTAATGCAATCAAAAAACCCATGAAAACATATATTGATTGAGGTTCAACTACCAAGGGTTGACCAAGACCTAGGTCAACTACCAAGACGTTTAAATTTATACATATTATACTACTTTCGTTATATTTCAATCACAGAAATTCATAAATTTTTTCAAAAATTTGTACACTACCCTTCATATTACGTCGGTCGGCCCCGTGCAGTAGTGAAGCGGTTCAAAACCCAACCAGTTGTGTTTTTCTTCTTTTTTTTTTCATTCTTTAATGTATGCGTAACGCAGATTGAAATTTTATTTAATGTAATGAAAAAATCCGTGAAAGCAGATAGTGAGGTTGAATCGTCAAGTGTCAAAGGCCACCATGACGTTTGAATGTAAACATATTATATTACTTTTCTCATATTACTTATAACAGGACCGCTGATTTAACGTCCTCTACAAAATAAGAAAATCTTCTTAATCCATCCGTTTAGGGAACAGTAAGACGGTAAGTAAATAAAAGAATAATATCTTAATAACTTAGAATAATAATAATATCTGTAAGAGGTTTTTTTTTGATCGGTTAAAACTTATAGAAATAAAATTTACCGGCTGTATTTTAATGTGGGAGGAAGTATCTATCTAATCTTCCTACGATAACTTTTAATAACAAATTTTTCTTTCGACTTTCAAATAATTACACAAATAGTGGATTTCCATTAAAATTTTGATTCGATTCGGATCATCTTAAAACTGATCATTGTGTATAACTACCCATGCTGAATGTTACAGACAACAAATACTTCGAATTCAAAATTCTGTTAAACGGATTAACATAACTTTTAATCACTGTTTTCAAGATTAGAAGTCACTAAAATAACTCTCTCCAATTTTCATCAAATTGAAAAGGTGAAGTCGATTAAAATTCTTGCGTTATATTTTTAATTTTATTCGATTCATCATATATTAATAGTTTGTTAAAGATTAAACGGCCGCAAACAATATTTTAGACGTCCAAAATAAAATGTTTTTCTTCTGGGTTTTGAAGAAAACTAGATTATCATTCCGAAGATATTTTAATACCGCCAAAACTATCTGGTACTATCAAATTAACAATATCACCGTTAAAACAGGATGTAAATTGATTAAATAAAGACATTAGATTGTAAATTGATGCCGGAGAAACAGTTATTATTATTATTTTTTTAATGGATAGACAGTTCTGCAACTGAATTAATATTCTCTAACGTCGGTTTAAATTTACAGATTTTACGAGTAATATGAGTTGATATAATATTTCGCTTATCTGGCGCATGGGGGAAATCCATGTAAGGTCTATTTAAATGTGCTACGCTGAGACCGTAATTTCCTAAAGATTCATTAAAATCTTTCAGGGATAAATCGCAAAAGAAATCTTACAGCTTCAGACTGAAAAAAATAATTACGGCTTGAAACTCGTTTCAAGAAGAGATAATCGGAGACGTTGAGTCCTTGGATAACCGCAAATTATGATTTACTATTTTTACAATAAAATATATACACAGAATAATTATTTTTAAATTACCATTAAATAATCGATTACTATTTTTAAATCGGTCGACGACGGCTGTATAAAAAAATTTCCTTAATCACGATGTAACCATCTTTTCGTGGTCTTCTGTATGCTTTGTTGACTACAAAATTAGTTCTCGAAACCGACGGCAAAGGTTCTTTTATGATAAGGAAGTACGCTGTCTTTCGCAGGTACACATCTAGCGAACGCTTGCGGTTTCCAGATAAAAACCTAATAAAGGCAATGCACCCGGAGTTTTTTAAGTAGCTACAGAAAAGGTTCTAAAATTTCTATCAGATGAATTAAGAAAATATAAAAAATAACCTATAAGATATAGAAAAAAATAAACATATACTTTAAAATAAATTTAATTACTAAAAAAAAAATTATTGCTATTATAACTAAGGAATATAATTTACTCGCTAAAAATGACAGCTTAATATTATGTTAACCATAATTATATCTCTATTTCAACGATTCCCAGAATCATTATAATGTTTTTATCAGTCAGATAAACGATTCGTAATAAAAAATCTGAGTTTGGAGATCGAAATCTCATAATGTAAATTAAAAGCATAAATGTACACGTTACCCTGAAAGACCCATATCTGGGAAATGTTGATATTCTCCGGTGAATGCCAACACATAACAAATACGTCGGTGAAAGACCGAAATATTTGCTTACTCGGACCTTCACCGTTATATGTCGACAAACACAGGTAAGCTCTGGTGGAGGTCTAACGATAACTAGAAATTAAAAAATATATAATACTAATCTCTAAGGTAAATAGATTACGAGAAACCCTAGTAAAAAAGGAAGTTTAAATTTAAGTCAAACATAACCTACGCTCGCTTCGCTGGCTAACCTCGTTTAATTAACGTTAAATATACAAATTATACATGTTATTTTTCAACATTGGAAGCGATTAATCAAATTCACCGTATTTATAAAAAAATTTAATCAAATTTTCAGCATTTTATAAATTTAAAGAGCCATTCAGGACATGTTAACGGCATGGATGAATGGTAAAGATACAAATAAATGGTCGGATGGTTTGCCATTTTTTTCAATGTTTTTACAAAAATATTTTTATTCAAATTTCACCATCAGTGCATGCTGAATGCCGTGAATTTGATTAATCGCCTGCGATGATGTAGAACAACATATGTAATTTGTTTATTTAACATTAATTAGACGAGTTTAGCGAGCGTAGGTTATGTATGGTTTAAATTTAAACTTTTTTTTCTGCAAGGGTTTTCGTAAACTATTTATCTTAGATATTTACCGGCGAAGTTCCGAATAAGCATATATTTTAGTATTCCATCGACATATTTGGTATGTGTCGACATACACCGGAGAATATTGGCATTCTCAGATTTCGGTCTTTCACGGTAACATATATACTATGTACTTTAATTATTATTAACTTCTTTCTTTAAATAAAATAATAATTTAAGAAGTATAAACATATTTACCACTATATTAAAGTACTAAATAAAAAATTTAATATTTTTGCTTTTAAAAGCCCAAACTAAGTTTTTTTTTGTATCTTCTTTAAAATCAAATACATCATCCAGTGCAAAAAAAAAAAATAGACCGACGGCTACTCTATAAAAACATAATCTTAGATATGGCGGTTCAAAATGAAGGATCTGTGATGTAACACCCGTTATTCTCCAACGACGCATGAAGACTACGATCCGTGCTTCCGTAAGATCGCTTAACTGAACAGGGTGAGCCGTCCGGCGTGTCCGTATAAACTGAACGTCCATCTCCTCCTTCGCAAGTGCTGCTATTAAAGTTCATTATACGTCATGAAAATATGCAAATTCTTTTGTAAATATAGGTCATATTATGAGCTTCATAAAGGAAATTATTATTCTTTTTACTGGCCGAATCGACCTGCTATAGATTTTAAACTCTAACTGTTAAATTTATATATTTCATTCGTTATCGTCCTTGTGCATTAAAAGATACGTGATTTTAAAGAACGCGATAAAGGCGAGAAACGTTAACTCGGAAGTCGTACGTATGCGATTATCGTCTCGAAAAACTCTTTGAACGTTAATACCATTGACGTTTGTAAAATATCGTTGTCAGTATAGTATATCGAGAGGGTGAAATCGAAATCAAGGTAAATAGAATAGTTAAAGTCTCCATTAGGCATTACCCGGAAAATTTCGGTTAGATTTAATGTTTTATTCGATAAAAAGTAAATTCGTGTTCGAAAAGTAAAAGATTAACAGTCCAAAA
The DNA here is from genome assembly GCF_047948215.1 of Lycorma delicatula. Lineage (NCBI taxonomy): Eukaryota > Metazoa > Arthropoda > Insecta > Hemiptera > Fulgoridae > Lycorma > Lycorma delicatula. The sequence goes on from NC_134458.1 coordinate 64,193,491, forward strand.
TTGCATGTACTGGTTTTAATGTCTCTGAAGAGGGATTAAGAAGCCTAGATTTATCCGACGGGAACTTGGACCGGTAGTCTCATCGTGCGGCCACCGGACAAGAAACAGTGTCCGAAAGAGTCCGCGCGAGCTCCCTCGAGCGAATTGTACTGAACAAAACCGGTCGTACGGTTCCCAGTACACTGGCCAGGGATCTAGCGGGATCGAATTTACAGACCCGAAAACGAAAAAGGCATCGAGGATGAGGAAAACTAGTGGACGGTATGAAAGGACGATCGACCCGCGGAGAAACCCCGGCATGATTACGGGCTACCTTTTCGGCTTACTTTCGGAAGGATAAACGAGGTCAATAATAGTTTTTTTTTTTTTTAATTTTATCGATTGCATGTACTTCGTCGGTCTATACCTTTTCGAAATAAATACTTATTAAATTTTACAAAGAGCCTGAAAACCTAAGGTACGCTTAATAGTCGGTCTATCGGTAATGAACAGTCGGTCGATCGCACACCTTTGTATGTAGTAAATTTTCATAACTCAAACCGGAAAAAAATTTACAAAAATTGTTAATATGATATATGATTAATATTTTTATTAAAATTTTGTTATAAAAATAATGATGTTTTCATGCCGCGATTATACTAGGATTCAAACTCAAAAGAATTCGAGGTCAGAGAAAATTCAAGGTGAAACATCTATTTCATCACAGTACATATTTCCTTAAAATTTTATCGCCTCATGATCTGTAATTTTTCCCACAAGTATCTAATACTTTTTTTTGTCCGATACCTGACTTAAACTTTGGTGAAACTATAGGAGGTGCAAATGCCATCTCGTGTAACGCGTTCTCGCATTACATCTGTTTCTGTATAAAAATAATTTATTATTTAGTCCTTTAAAAAACAGACGGATTGAAAACAGTTCAAATACGAAAAATTTATGTAAATATAATAAAAGTAAATAGCATGTTGTTTTCCTTAGCCGAAAATACCATTGAAACAACTTTTTCAGCAAACGGAGAAAGTTGATTAGGTCTGATTGTAGTGGTGGTTTCCTCCACGTGGTGGACCGGTGTAGGTTGAGGATTTTTAAAACTCTTGACTGAACTAGAGTGGATAAAACTCTACGGCTCACAACCGTAGTCTTAACCTCGGAAATACTGTCTTTCCTGAAATAAATTATAAGCGTTAAGCAGGCATGATGGAAACTTTCGGGAAAGATATTCCTCCGGTGGCAATCGGAAATGAAAATCAACCACGGCAACAAGCTATACATTTGGACCATTGGATTCTGGAGAGCCTAAACCGACATACAAGAAAGGATCGGATTCTTCTTTTGGAAATCCATCGACAGAATAAAGAACAAAACGCAAATATCTCTTGGAAAATTTAACATCAACTCCGTGTTAAAAATCGGAAAACAAAGAAATAATCAAAATTTTAGACGAACAAAAAATATTAATACACGCACTTCAAGAAACTATAATAGGACCAGAGCCTATTGTCAATTTGCCTATACCTGGTCAATTGTTGAAAAAAGCTATTATAATTATAAGTAATTATACTACGGGTTACTAATTACGTATTGGTTATACATTGGTTAATTGGCATTTCTCCCGCCACCACCCCATTCGGTCGCCCAAGAGCATATGACCAAATGTCCGTGCCAAAATCGGCTACTGTACCTCAAAAGCAGTTTAGCGACCAATAATCTAATAGCTCCTAGTAAGCTTACCTAACAGCGTGAGCGGAATAAGCGAGGTGCCATACACCACCCGCTTACGTGTCCCAACCGCTCACTTGTAATTCAATAAAACTAAACCGGGGAGGCGCACCCCTTGTTATTATATTAAAAAGACAGTAATTTCCTGTCACGCCTCGGTCTCTGAATCCCAGCTAGTACCTGTCCACCATTTAAAGCGCTTGGAACTTTATCTGGCTGGTGGCCAGCCATTATCTCTGGATTAGCTTCCCACAGCAGCACGGTAGGAGTCATTATGGTTTACCCTTAACTAATCTACCGATGTCGGTTGAACAACGCAACCTCATCGAGGAACTCCCACACGGTCTGACAGTGCGGCTCTCGCCACACTGACTCGCCGTTTATGAGTGGTCAATTTTTCCCTAGACTTCTAAGTTCCAGGGTGGCCCGGTCTCTGCCCCCCCCCCCACCCATAGCAGGGCAGTCAAACATCATATGCTCATTTGACTGGACCTCCCCACAGACGCACAGCTCATCAGCGGTCAGGTGGAACCTAAAAAAATACTGGTTTTAATTTACATGATTGGAGAGCACTCGGGCTCCCGTTGCCCTTAAAAACGAATGAGAGGCATACCATCCCCCCAGATCCTGTATAAATCTAAACAAGATTTAATTCCGTCGCGAGGCTGTAAAGCCTCCTCCGAAGGCGAGAGATGGGCAACTGTTCGAAATTTAGAACCGGTGCATTGAGATTACCGTTCCGCTCCGGTACTGGCCCGGCTCGAAACCGCATCCCAAATATCTCGGCCTCCCGGCCTCTTCGCAATATCCACATGGCTACCCGAACTTTCACCACTAAATCGACTGGGAGAGTCTTTCCCAATACGGTGGTAGCCTCATAGGAGGTTGTTTAAAAACACCAGTTAATACAATTAAGGCTATGCGCTGAGCACATCTTAAATTATGAACAAATGCTCTATTGATATCCAACCTATGCACCCAAACGGGCGGCTCGTAAGAGATCATGCTTTCGAAGACACCTCGGTACACCATGTACATTTGACGGCCAGACGACCTATAGTACTTCCGAGCAATCCTCCTAAGTTTGTGCATTACTGAGACGGCATCCGCCGCTACTTGCCGAATGTGGTTGCTAAACAGCAACTTCTCAACAAACAAAACACCTGGGTACTTATGAACTCGAACTCGACTGATTACACAGCCTTTATACTTAATACGACTGTATGATAATTTGTCTGCACCCTTGAGAAGCATAAACTTCGTCTTGGGTATAGAAATCCTTAAATTTTGAATGTCCATCCAGCCCTCTGCGGTTGACAAAGCCGCCTGGGCTCGGTCTTCTAGTTGCGGTCGTGAATTACCACGAACTAATAGGAGACAGTCATCAGTGAAAGCCTGGGCCATGAACCCTTCTGAGAATTTCAGTCCCAAAAATCCTTCGAATACCAGGTTCCACAGCAAGGGACCGAGTACTAATTACATATAATCGATGACTATTTATTAGTGAAATACCACCACCAACAACATTCACATGACCTGGAAGAACAATAATTTTCTCCAAGCACCTCGTCAAAGGAACCAAAGAAGCTAGCTGCTGGATTCAAAAAAAGATGATATTTTCTGGATCCAACATAAGACATTCAAAAACCAACATCAATTACATAACTAAGAAGACTTCCTTTGAGTAACTTAGTAATATAACATCCTGAAACAGTCTTCAATCACTTAGGGAAGTAATACCTTACAAACTATACTGAGCCTTATACTCAGAAGATGCTTCACCAAATTTTCTATACATAAAAAATGAAAAAGATGAGTATCTGAACAGCTTCAATTAAATTAGGAAAATATAGATTCAATTGTAATTTGAAATTGAGGCACATTATTCAAGCACTGGCCTAACCGTTGTCTTATACAGTTGAAAAATTGACCTAACATCTTAAAACAAGCGACAGACCTGTAAAGCAGACAAATATTTTTACTTGCTTTCAATGATGTTCGAAAAACATGTTCATTAAACAGTTGGCAATCATACAAAACATCTAAGTCCACAACTGCTTCTTTATGTAATCGACACTGACCAACTTCATACAAATATTTAATTTTCAATGTCTTTCTGAAATAAATAATGACAATGGTTTTTCTTAAACAATAGACCATTAATGAAAGCAGTAACTCCAAATTATACAAGATTATGAAATAATTGATATTAAATAATTAAATAAATTATGAAATTTTTATTAATCTATGTTACTTTTCAAACTCACCATCTTTACAATTCACCTTGGCACAAATTTTGATATCACCTGCAAACAAAGGAATCTTAGAAAAAATAAAAGTGGCAATCCATATATGTAAAAAATGAAAAGCTAAGACCCAAATTAGAATTCTGAGGAATATTACATGGAGTAGTATACATACTACAAAGCACTACCTGACTAATATAACATATTACCTTTGATACAAAAAGTAGCAAGTTTTTCAAAGATAAACTATCAGAGCCTTCTGAAAATCAAAATAAACATCATTCACCTGTTTCCTACCTTTTATCTCAGAGCCTATGAACTATAAGATTTCATTGAAATTTGTTAGGATAGACTACATAGATACAAGGCCATGCTGACAAATAATGATAGTATGAGATAGCAAATAAAAATAATGGTGGATAATTTTTTCAAAGTCTTTGAGACCACATTCAGGCCAACAGTCCAGAATTAAATAGAGATATCTCTTTTTGGGAGCAGACAAAACCAGTGCTTTCTGGCACTGGGTAAAATCCCACTTACTAAACTTAAACAGCCTTTGCATTACTGGATCAAGTTCACTCAGATCTTTGCTTATGAACGGTGGAATGGCATCAACACCAGCTCCAGCACTAAGTCTAAGAGACTTATTGCCCTCTAATATCCTCTCTTGAAACAAAAGGCACATTAATAATATTGGTTTTGTAAACACTATCACAGAGGACAGTACGTGTGAGATTATTTACCTGAAATACAGAATGAAAATAAGATCCGAATTCCTCGCACTACACTTATTCATCAGTAATTATTCTATTGTTCTTTTTTTTGGCCTCACACCAGGATTCTTTTTAAAAGGACTTAACATATTTCAACAACTTTTAAATAGACTTAATATATTTTTATGTTGGTTCACTTCCACTTATAATTCTACAATGAAACCATACTACTCTTATAGATAGAAAGGACTAGGCAGCAAAAAATGTAGAGAATATGTTATTGACAGATAGGTAGAACAGCTTAACCCATCGGATTGGTCTAGCGGTGAACGCGTCTTCCCAAATCAGCTGATTTAGAAGTCGAGAGTTCCAGTGTTCAAGTCCTAGTAAAGTCAATTAGTTTTACACGGATTTGAATACTAGATCGTGAATGCCAGTGTTCTTTGGTGGTTGGGTTTCAATTAACCACACATCTCAGGAATGGTCGGACTGAGACTGTACAAGACTACACTTCATTTACACTCATACATATCATCCTTATTCATCCTCTGAAGTATTATATGAAAGGTAATTACCGGAGGTTAAACAGGTAAAAGAAAAGAAAAAAGGTAGAACAGCTTGAAAAATATAGCCTTTTTATGTGATAGTGTCGTGAGCAAATTAGTCTAACTCTTATTCTATAAAAACCATTACATTAAAAAGTAAATAAGACAAATCCACCATACACCATGAAATATTACTAGTTTTATTTTCTTTTTTCCATGTAAGAGCATATCAATTTTAGAACTTAGGAATATATTATATGGAATGAAGTGGCTCCTTGACAAGTAAGTGCTACATCATTATTGTCTCATTTATAATTTCCTTATTTTTTTTAAAATGATATCTGTAAAAATCAATTTGGTCTGATATTTCATTGTAAATTTCGTGCCTCTCAAAATACAATTGATCATATCTCTTCAAAATTATATAAAATTGTATGGTTTCTCAATTGACAACCTGAAACTTGAAGCTCAATTGACATTCCTTGATCACCCAGTCTGTGAAATAATCTATAAAAGAAAAGTAAATCATTCATTGTAACTTATGGTACCATTGTTGGATGGTGTAAGAATAACAGAATTTCATTAATATTAAGTAAAGCTAGTAAATTTTAAAATGTCTTAAATTGAAAGTAAAAAATCATGCATTGAAATTGAAAATCTACAGTTGAAAATCAAAGCAAGAATAATCCGAATGTGTTGACTAACTTCCTTCACAATAAAGTATGTCAACAAGTATGTCTGGAGTACCATCCAGACATACTGCAAAAATGACCAAGCAAGTTTTGATAGCGAGGAACAAAAAAAAGCTGTTGCCAGATAGTAGGGATTGCAAGGTGTAGTCGGTTATTAATGGTGTCATGTTTAGTATGGCAAAGAAGAGAAAAGTCTACTAGTATATGGCATACATTAATAACATTTAGGCTAATGATTCAGTGCCACATTATTGGCTTTTGGAGGTACAAGGGCTGTTTACGGTTGATCTCACTATCATTAAGTTCTTGGAGAGGATTATGGAAAAGAGGCAAACATGTCTTTAGCAGTGCACCCTAAATAAGGCTACTACCAGTAATGGTGATGTAAGCATATGCTGAGAGATTGTTTCAAGGTGGTACCTTGAATTCAGTTTGTTGTTTCCTGGGATTAAACCTGTTATACACGGTATTGAGATGTGTTAATTATGGTTTCGAATTAAGCCAATACAGTTTCAGCCATTCATATATTATATATATATTTAAATTTTATTAAATAAATATCAATTTCAGTAAAATAACATATATAAATGATTAAGCTTTTTCTGGCACAGAAGGATGTTTAAAACAGCTTGTTAAGCTGGTTGAACAATTTAGACTAAACATAAGCATGAGTTTTTGTCTGAACAAATATGGGTCAGTGATACGGAAAGCGGTCAGTGGCTGCAGATTGAGGTATCTGGAGTGTCTTTGATGGATGTTTTTGGTTTTGTGGCAGCTATGGAACATAGTGAAATCTACAGATACCTTGATTTCTTGCAAAACATGGGATTCAATTATTGCCATGCAAGAAAGACTTTGACATATGGCATCAAAAGTCAAGTTAAAGTTGTCAAGAGTTCCAAATTATGTAGTTCTAATAAAATAAAGGCAATAAACACATTTGCAGTTCTGCTTTCTGCATATAGTTTTGATATTGTAAAGTAGATAAAAATGAATCTCCATGAAATAAATCATATCATACATGTGATGTTCACAAAGTTTCACGCATACCAGCCCATGGGCTCGGTTGAACAGTTCCATTCTATTTCCATACAGTTGCAGACCTCAGGTATTTCTTTAGAGCAAAAAGCATTATAAGCTTACTCCATGGGGAGGTAGTAGGAGGAGGTGATATTAATTACAGCTAAACAAGGGTGATTTCCTATCCTTGTTTAAAGCCCCAATGGTTGATGAGAAGTTTCACAGACGGAGAGGAAAAACCTCCACTGTAGGTTCACTGTGTGCCTCATGGATGGAGAGGTGGATTATAATGCTTCCTTTCGATGGTTAGAACATGTCAGTCTATTTGCTGAGTGCCTTGTACTTACCATAAAGAACAGGGTCTTCACACCTTCAGTTACAGGAAGCAAATAGCAAAAGAACCTATTGTTGCCTAAGGCCTGTATCGTCTGTGTGGCAATACCAATGAATCCATTGAAGATGTAATTAGCAGTTGTTAGGTTCTGGCTCTGGTAGACTACACAAATTGTCACAACAACATGGCCAAAATACTGCATCGGTGTATAGCTCTGAACCTAAAGATACTTGAAGATTCTGTCCCATACTTTTGGTATACTCCTCTATCTGTGCTTGAAAACAATACGCACCATATTTATTATGTTTTACTATTCTTACAACACAGATAAGGAACATAATATGCTTGACATTATAGTGATAGACAAGAAGGAAAAAATCATTTGACCTATAGATGTCGGTTTTTTCCATTGACAAACAACTTGTGGAAGAAATATTGTAAGAAAGTGACATAAGTACAAAGATTTGACAGAAGAGGTGAAGGAGATCTGTGAACAGAAAGAAGTATGCGTTTTTCCTATTCCGCTGAGTGAGATGAATAGAGTATAAACCAACTTGATCTTCAACTAGTTTATCCTGCCAACTCAGAAGGCTGACTTCTTGGACCTGTAGATAAGTAAGGAAGTATACATATATAACATCTGATACTGGTGGCTCAACAGTAAATGATTTGAAATGAGAAACATGAAGCCCAAGTATATTGTAACAACAGCTCTCTTTGCACACAGGTCAAATCTCATATCTTTGTATTATGTATCAGTAATAGACACAATAGTATCATTTTAAGATTTAAGATTTACCACGACGGCCGGCAGAAGAGCTGAAAATCATCGCATTGTGGTAAGACATGCGATGATAATGTTGGTGATTATAATTAAGGTAATATATGTTTCAGTTAATTTATTAAATTTCGACAGTTTAGTCAGTAAACGACAAAAAAAAATCTGGGTATACTTATAGAACATTTTTATTTTTAAATTAAACGTTTTAATTTTTTTTTTTTATATTATTTCGAAATAGTTCGGGAAGTAAAGACGACTATAAGACTGCATAAATTCGTCTGTTTTAAGAAAATCTTTCTTCCTAAACGATAAAATATACATAGTGAAACAAGTACTCTGTAGATATTCAAATATTACTCTATACAGTAAAATTATTGATGGTCCAAATTATTACTTTTCATGAGTAAAAACTTTTTTCAGCGATTTCGATTTCAAAAAAAATATTCCTAATTATATTTAAAAATATTTTTAAAAAAATCTCTCCCTCTTCTTATGAGATCCTACGGAAAAAAGACACTAATCGAGATGATGGTCTTACATGATAATAAAAGCAAACTGATATAAAGGTCCGAAACTTAAATAGCTTCAATTTTTTATGAAACGCAAAGATAACTTGAAAATAGAACGAGTTCTAAGGAGTTAACATGCTAATAGATTGAGGTCGCGATGGCGAATTGTCACTCGTCTACCGTGCAACTCATATTTAGGTAGATTTCATTAGAAAGCTACCTATTGTAATAGGTACCATGATTCGACTTCCGGAAAATTTCGACATGTCTTCGCGTTTCACATCCCCCAGACCCCAAAACCACCATCAGCTCAAAAGTTTATATATATATTTCACTTTTTTGTGAACACGATAACTGCCGTAATTTTGTGCCATTCACATTCGAATTGTTCCTTAAAAATAACTTGTCTCAAAATCTCGGTCGAGTTCGTTAACGATCAAAATCGAACCATGGAGATGGAAATAGGGAGGCTTTTATGAAAAAACAAAATATCGCTATAACTTTGTTATTAAGTAAAATATTGAATTCGTTTAAAGTTCCTACTGTTTTTTGGATAAGGGCCTAAAACTTATGTAAGTAAAGTTTTTTTATATCACCAATGATTGGCCCAGGGGATGGAAAAATAGTGTTTTGAAGACGAAACAAATCGTACCTCCCTTAATAGGCACAGTATCGGATTGGTTGAAAGTGGTCGTTAGTCCTCTAAACATAACCTAAAAACCTTTGTCTGAAACAATTTTTGATATCACCAATTTACGGCGAGAGATGACCAAAATTTTGCTGGAACTGTAAGATGGGGCTTGTCCTATGCTAAACATGTGAAACTTTTTTTCACATGTAACTATTGTCGTATTGAGTAAATTTGAAGTTTTTCTTAACTTTAAGGTGAAAATCTTTTTTATCTCCTACTTAGCACGGGTGAAATCTACCTCCTCCTTCCGGCGTGCCGAAAGGGATTTTTTTCTTTAAAATTTTTAATATCTGAAGAAGAATTTATCCGATTTGGATAAATGTATTAATAAAAATCTCTTTTCTAAATTCAGTTTACCGGATTAACGAACAGCTAAGGGTTAGAGAACGAAATTTAATCCAATAATGCAAATATTAAAACGTGAAAAATGAAGCTGTAAAATTCGGCACACTTTCGATCCTTGCTGCTTGCAAATAGTAGAACTACCAGGATAAATTACCACCTAAACCCTTTTTAAAGTTCAATAAACACAGCGCTAAAAAGATTTATCAAATAGGTCAAACAGTTTCCGAATTGGCAAACTCGGTGCAAAAAACACAGGGATATTCCTATTTATTATAAATATTTTTGGAACATCAGATGATTCATCTCCTCTCCATTTATAAACGATAATACTTTTATAAATTATTCACAAGTATATGTAACAGAAAAGACCGGTGGAAAATATTCCCTTAAAGCTGGCGCTTTATAATTTTGCTAATGAATGTAAATCTGCTTCATAATGTAATTATTTGCTTCATAATAAAAACAACACCTTCGTAATGCCTTTCCATTATCTTCGTCGCGATTTATTTCTGTTGAAGCTTTTCGGCCTGGAGTCAGTGAAGCAGTGAATGGTTTGTTGAGGCTTTTCGCCTTGGAGTTGAAGTAGTTGGGAAGTTATACATCTGACTTATCTTTTCGTTGTAAGGTAGCTGGAGGTATTTTGGTAGAATTTAAGGTTACTTCTGGAGTTTCTCAGGGCTAACCTCGATCCCTTGTTATTTAATCTATTCATTAACGATATCGGTCACAATATTAATTCAAAAGTTTTATTATTTGCGGATGCTCTAAAGATTATGGGCTAACGTCAATAATCATTCTATTCATACTGCTTTACTAAAGGATATAGACAGAATTACTTTGGCCTAATGAAAACAGAATGCCACTTAATTTCAGCAAAACATTTTTTCTTCGTATACTAGGAAAAAACCTTGATGACGAAGTACCTATATAGATGTCCCAACACTCCATACAACTGTATTTCAGTCAGAAAATTAAAAATTATATCAAAACAAAACTCGTATGGTTTTTAAGTGCTAATAAATGAGAAATCGTTTAAATTTGTCCCGAAACGTCAAAATTAAAATAGGACAAAGAGCAAATATTAGCTGCTAAGCAATTGTTAGAGGAGAATATTTGGTTTTTTGCGCTTTAAACACAGGCTTAAGGTAGAATTAGATTAAAAAGTAATCAAAAAAATTATTTTACTTTATGTTTTTATTCAGTTAATTTTGAAAACAATTTAAATAATGAAATATAATCGCATAGGTTAGCAGAAAGTTACTTGAAAGCGCCCGAAAGACTGCCCATTGTTTTTACACTTCTTACAAAGCAAATTATTAAGTTTCAAACAAATCGGAAAAATGTAGCGACAAAATAATATATAGTTCCGTTCCTCGATTATTTTTCGGGATTATTTTCGGCAGACTTCCGGTCGACCAAACGTCTGCCGAAAAATTATCGTTTACGTGTTCCATATAATAAGCAAGAATTAGAAAATTTTGTTACAAAACTTTTACCGGCCCGATTTCATTTATTAAATAACGAATAATCATAGATGTCTATTATATATAAATGAAATCGGGCCGGTAAAAGTTTTGTAATAAAATTTTCTAATTTTTGCTTATTATTTGAAAGGCTTAAACATTGTTTATTATCTGTTAGTGTATACTGTCTATTACATATATTTAACATGTATTTTTTTTAACAGAATGCTAAATTAATAACATATTTTGATGATAGAAATGTAGTGTCTTGCCTTTTATGATATCAGTATCATTTTGTTAAAAACAGTTTTATTTTTATTACAGACATTTTTGTTTTTGAGCGGAAGAAATGATATCTGCGAGACTCTTACCGTATGGTTTACAATTTCATTGTAATTTTTTTTTGGATATCACTGCGTTTTGTTAGATTATTCTTTTATTTATTTATTTTTATGAATTACTGATGGTTGTCTTATGGATTTATTATTAAAATTTATTTCTTTTCTAGAACAAACAAATATACATTTTTTTTTAATTTCTTGGCCAATTCTTTTTTTTTATAGTTATATGATTCACTTCCTATCATATTTTTCCTTTTTTAATAAAACTAGTATAATGACCTTTACGAATCGAAGATCCGCGATGTAATATTGCACTTATTCTTTTGTAAGTGTAAACCTCGATTTTTGTCGTATCCGTGGACACACTTTTTATATTATTATTATTAAATGAACTTGTTTTTATTTCTCCTTTAATTAGTTCAAATAGTTCTAATTGTAGAATAAAAATTTTACCAATCGAATCTATTTCTATTTTATGTAACAAATCTTTGTTGCCACATTTGTAACACTTTCCTACTGCTCGTGTTTTTTTAGTAACTATAATCTCTTGTAAACTAATACTTTTATTTTTTTTAATGAATGATGGGAATTAGAAAACTTGTTTCATATTCAGTACTTTCATTTACATAAGAGCATTTACTATTAAAATAAGCTGTAGTATATTTTCTTTTAAATCTTATCATTTCAAGTACATCAAGTTTTTGTACGAGATCATTTGCAAATTCAAAGGACCGTTAACTACCTTTCTTTTTTCCTGTTTACCGTTCAGATATTACTTCAGAGGATGAATAAGGATGATATGTATGAGTGTAAACGAAGTGTAGTCTTGTACAGTTTCAGTTCGACCGTTTCTGAGATGTGTGGTTAATTAAAACCCAACCACCAAAGAACACCGGTATCCACAATTTAGTATTCAAATCCGTATAAAAATAACTGACTTTACCAGGACTTGAACGCTGGAACTCTCGATTTCCAAATCAGCTGATTTGGAAAGACGCGTTTACCACTAGACCAACCCGGAGGGTGAAGTACTGCTACCTAGCGGCGCGATTCGTAACCCACCTTTTTTGAGGAAAAATGACATATTCGAGTCGAGCGGTTCATGGAAAAAAATCGTTGTCTAACAAAATTCGAGGTATTTTCTGAAAGTATTTTTTATTACAAATCTAACTGAACTGAAATAAATCTAGTTTTAAATGTCTTGGCGACATTTTTTCGAAATTAATTTGAATACTGAGAGTAAAATCGGGAATATCGTGTTTACCCCGCTCTTAAGCACTTTATTTCTGTTTGAAGAATCCGGTTCTTTTTTGTTTCTGTATCGATTTCACCAGAAGGTTTCAGCTCGATAGGATATTATTTTTGTTGTTATTATAAGTATCAACATTTTATTATTATTATTAATGTTTATTTCAGTAATGTCTAATACTGATTATTGTTTTTACTTTTTTTTATCCAGTTGGTCGATTTACGTTACCTGTCGATAAAATTTGTGTGACTTCTGTAAAAATAACAGGTAAGGGTAAACGCAAGGAGGTACAAAGCGTGCAGGAAGTGCACCCGTTCCGCTCGGACTGTTGCGTTTCACCAACGAGTGGACGAGAGTTGAAAAGCTGACTTCGTGGTTCTCGTCGGAACGTCTAGAGGCGGGCGAAAGGATGGGCTCCAAGTTTCGAGCCGGTGAGTGAATTCACTGATTGGTGTATGGGATATGATTATCGCTTCTATATAATTCTACTGGACACGATCCGATAACTATCCTACTTTATGGAGGTCATTTTAAACTTCACCCAGAAACTGTCACACATATATCTCGTAATAAACTATGTCGTGAAAACGCCGTTCCACTGAACGCAATTTAATTATATAAATATTCTTATTCTCCTGAATTTCACTGCATTATTGCTACTAATTATAATAAAATTAGAAACCTTAAGAAATTTTTTAAACCTCTGTACTGTATCCGTGTTTTCCGATTTCCCCTACATTTCATTCTATCTTTTTTCTTATTAATTTGACCATTATGCTGTTCAATGTACCGAATAAAGTGCGCGTATAAAGAAAAGAATAATCTTAACAACACCTAACGATTTAATCGCGAAAGGTTTGGTCGCATAAAATTCATTATTATAGGTAAGTAGCCGCGTTATATCCTTAGGTTTGCCGGACCCAGGATGTCTTTGTTAATCGGACCGAATAGATGATTGTAGAAATAACCGAGAAATCGATATAGTTAAATTGTAATTTTTACGATTAGGCGCGATCTAGCGAGTTTCCATACCGCATAGCCAAGCTTTTAATCTTTTTTTCATCTTATTTTTTCATCTATCATTTAATAATATCTCATCGGATAATTTCCCTTAAATGAATTTTCCCTTCTCGTAACGCGTAAATAATTAATAACGAACGGGTATGATACTCTTTTAATTTTTCTCCACATATATATTTCTTAAGGCTTATCGAATAAATTCACTTTTTTTTCACTGTAACTGTGAATAGGACAAAAATACCTGAAATCGAATCGAAATTGGCGTGATATTTGACATTGAGTTCTTCGTAAAAAATTATTTTTGCGTAGATTTTTAAGTTCTTCATTTAAGGTCGATTAAAAACAACGAACTCTTATACAGGATCGCTCTGCGGTATGTTTAGAAGCCCTTAATATTTAAACTGGATTTAAATTTATCGGTCGGTTTATTTTGTCAGAAATATGCTCAATTTTTTATGGGTCGAGGTGACCAATCGACTTGCAAGTTTTCTGCAAGTATTAATTTTAATTTCCGAATTTACCAAGGGTAAGTGTACCTTAAGTTACAGACGAGGCTAAAAGGCATGGGTTTCGGTCGTTCCAAAACTCGTATCGCTATGCAGAGCTTATTTTAAGAAAAACAAATTGTCATTTTGGTATTAAAATTCACCTATTGTTCAATGCTAAAGGCTGCTATATGAACCAGGTCTTGGGTGGAACGAATCGGACTTAAGCTGTTAGACATCGATATTTCGAGTATATCTTCCACGACTTATGATCCACTTCTTACATTAAAATAATTATATTATACGTATAAAGTAAAATTCTATTCTAAGCATAAGACGATAGAGAAAGATTAAATCTTTATCGTGTATGTGATTCCTTCAAAACTGACGTGTCCGTTTGTTAGAATATCGATTTCAATGGATTCGACGTTGTGCCCTATCGTAGTAGCATAACCGTTCGAAGGTTCCATCGGTAACGGTTGGTACTACGTAAAGGCTTAGTAATTCCTCTATATATTTTTAAAATAATTTATAAATTAATTTTTCAAATAGATCTGGAGGACATGTACGAACATTAAGGACCGTTTACTTTACCGGTTTAAGGAAGGTAAAACACTACGAAAGGTTTTTTGAAAATAGCATATGCAAAAAGACACCGCTTTAATCGCTCAGTATAAGAATATCATTACGTATGCGATTTCATGTTACTGAAATATACTAGCCCTGTAAATAAGAACGTTCGTAGAGAAAATATGCGAATGATGTAATAAAAACAAATTACGTCATAAAGCCGGTGAAATACATCCGGGAAAACAATACGGGCTCGCGCACTGTCATTCGATCGTTGGTCAGTGAAAATCGCTTACGGTTGCGAGTCGTATACAAACGATGCAAAAGACGCTTAATCGACGATTTAAAATGGTGTCACCGGTCACATCTTCTCTCGATGTTCTGTAATATCGCGTCTCACCGAATCGGACCGTATCGCTGCTGGAAATCATATATTAATACGTTACGAACGGATTTTTCAGATTAAAAAAAAAAAATTAACGCGAGCATTGTTTACTTATTTATTTTATTAATGATTTATTTCGTTTTTAACAGCTCGTAAATGTTATCAAATATTTTATAGAGACACCGGTCATTTTTTAAAGTTATGTTTTTAATTCTGTTAAGTAATTACTTTGAAAATAAAAATAAATTAAATAACAAAGCTAATAAATAATATTTTAAAATACACGTTTGGAAACATAAATAATGCTGCATAACAATTAATTATAAATGCATTAATTAATGGCGTTTTAGGTAATTTTTAAATATTTATATTGATTTTCGTTCTGATCTGTTTTTTCCAATTTTAAAGGTACAAACTCGTCTACGATATTTGATTATTTTCCTCCGAAAGTTATAAATTTCTGTCTACGCCACTTTTAGTCTAACTAATGTAATTTTACGTTCAAAATAACTTTAACATCTAAATCTTTTCTTATAACAGCTCAACAAAAATTAAAAAATTAAATTTTGCGGTAAAAATAATCATTGTCGACTGGATTTAAGATTAAATAGAATAAATGTATTTATGACAATGTTTTAATAGGTTTTTTAATTTCAAATTCGGTCGTTTTATAGAAAAAAATTCAAGAGGCCTATTTAATTTTATTCGAAAATATTAAACAAACAAAACGCTATCGACCGTTATTATGTACACGTAATTTTTAATAATCGATGACGGTATCTGATTTAAGTACCTAGTAATTCGGATCGATTATAATTTGTGAAATTACGGGCTATATAAAATTAGATCGACTAAATAATAAATGTATATTCAGCTTTATTTCTCTACACTTTATTTAATAAAAAATTACACTACACAATTAAATTAAAATTAAAAAAAATATATATCACTAGGCTTATACACACGGAACTAGTGGGAAAAATAAGTTAAACGATGTTTTAGAAAAAGTACTTACCGGCATGTTCTGAAACCATAGGAACAAAGGGAAGGCAGTGCGTATTAATAATTAAAAGATAGGACGTTAACGTGTTAATCGAATAAAATGGGACCCTACGTATGGATAACATACAAACATCGCTCAGGCCCTTCGACCGCACCGAAATGCTGGCATTCAAGAAAACTATGGGGTAAGTTATATAATAATTTTCTGTAGAATTTTCATTTTTCTACTATTAAATAAGTTTCCTAAGAAAATATATATAAATGTTAAATTTTGTCCTAGCATTAAAATAACGTATTCATTATTTAAATACAAGGATTCAAATATACAAACGGGTGCACGCGTGCGCACGTGTGTATTGTGTTTGTATGAGAGGGAGGGATTGCTCAATAATCTAGAAAGATTTAAATATTTTCCCATTTTCTGGTTTATTTCCGCGAAGAGCATCAGAATCAGCGCGGTTTTAATTAGTTACGGCATTTTCTCATAAGATAATTTACGATAGACTACATCTTTGGTAATGAAAAAAAAATCTCTTCTATTCGCTTAAATATGTATCGGTGACTTTATGTTTCTCAAAAAAATAGAATCGATACTAAATTTGACGTTCCGCATCTATACGGTGTAAAAATTAAACGAGTAAATAAAAAATAGAAAAATTAAGTTCGTTTCTTAAAATGAATGCAGTGTTTGAAATCTACATCACTCAGAAAAACTAAAGGAATAAACACAGATTTAATCGGGGCGTGGAGAACGCCGATGTGTAAACTTAGCCGGATATCACAAGCGCGACTAAAAGTATTTAAAAATAGTGATATTTAAGCCTACCAGGGTCCGAATGAATAAAAACTCTTAACTTATCCACGCCTAATGAAATCGCCTATAAAAGAGTAATTAATGTTATTACCGGTGTAATTTATGGTATTCACGACCTGAAACTACTAAAATTTTATCGGATTCGCGACCTTTTACGAGCAGGCATGTGAATTCATCCAACCGTGGACTCATCCCGGATATACGAGGTGAAGCGTAATTTTACATACCAACGGCAGCACCTCGTGGCGTTGTGGTAGCTCTGTGAGCGACAGGAATATCTGTAAGATTTGAGAATTATTTTCGGGTTCCATAATTTATTTTTAACATCTGTACAGCTTATTTAATCGCACTCAGAAAATTCTGAAGTCGATAATTCATCCGATTAAATATTTGAATTGCTGTATATTCGATTACTATGGTAAAAAATGGGACTGTAAATGCTATAAAGCGACTGTCCGGTTGATAATTAATCAAATAAGGTAACAGTGTACCTGCGGTAAGAGCGAGTAAAAGTGTCGACCGGTAAGAGGATCTGTAAGTCCGTTTTATTTCGTGTACGGTATTACCTTAAACCGGTCCGCAGCTGTGCCTGAAACACGATTTCACTGATTTTTTCTCCTCACCAAATGTAACTTCCGAACCTTTTACCGTTTGTTAATCGACGGTCGTATTTAAAAAAAAAAATTTAACGAATCCAATGCTATCATCTGACCCCTTCAGGGTATACTTACTTCACTAGCGATTAATAAATTCAAAGACAAATAAAATATATCTAATAACAAAACAAGTCGAAATAATTTAATTAGCGGATTCTGTCTTTCGTTTTAAGCAACTCGAATATGGCAATAGTCGCGCCGAATGCAAACGTGACCGTTTGTTAAACGTTTTAACTAGAAATGAGTTTTTCTCATTAGGTAGAAATCTCGAGCGGCTCTTTTACTACCCCATCGCATGATGAAATAATCCGAGCTTCACTCTGCCAGTTAAATATTTGATATAAAATCGCCGAGTGTAACGAGGTTATTCCACGGCCACAAAACTATATTTCATCACGGACAACTATTACTTTTGTAACGAAAAATACTATCGTTATCAATAATAAATATTCAACAGAATTAAAAAAAAAAAATGATAGAAAGAAAAATATAAAAGTTTCTTTTAATGATATTCAAAGACTCTAGGAGCGTTTTAATTATTTAAGGCCTTTAGGAGTGTAAACCACCCGAGGTACAAGAAGCACCGGCCAGGCTTACTTTCAATGAGAGTGATGATGTTCACCATGCATCCAATCCCTGAGGGGAACGGGCTCCTTTAAGTCGTAGGGTTTAATTTTGCCTACTTACCAGGGAGCCTGGAGCGCTTGATAAGCGAATGTATGTTCGGCTAATCGAAGAAAGCAAAAAATCATCTTTCACTCGATCGCTTTCCCTAGTATCCGCGTGATGGGGCTTGTTTTGTTTAGCACAACTAATCCTTTTCAGGCGAACCCACCGGGTTGGTCTAGTGATGAACGCGTCTTCCCAAATCAGGTGATTTGGAAGTCGAAAGTTACAGCGTTCAATTCTTAGTAAAGGTAGTTAATTTTATACGGATTTGAATACTAGATGGTGTATAACAGTGTTCTTTGGTGGTTGGGTTTCAATTAACCACACATCTCAAGAATGGTCGAACTGAGACTGTACAAGACTTCATTTACATTCATACATATCATCCACATTCATCCTCTGAAGTTAATACCCAAACGGTAATTCCCGTAGGCTAAACAGGAAAAAGAAAGTTCTTTTCGGGTGACATTTTTTTCATATCGGGTCACCTTTAAGCGTTCCGATTATCACAGAGAGAACCGGTGAAATACTATTTTTTTTATTTCCAAAAAAAACTCGGTTCACAGTAACACTTGTACCCGACAAAAAACCTATTTTTTCCTTTTGATTAAAAGAAATACGATAGAAATTTATCGAAAGGTAGCTAAGATAAGGTCAACTAAATAAAAAAGTCATGTACAATCCATTAAGAGTATATCGAAATACTAATATTTACCGTACAGCTTGTGTTTTTCGACTTTCTGATAGGCCTGTAAATAGTACATTTGTAACTTTGGTTTGGTACGAATTAGTCAATCGAATGTGAACCGAACAAGTAAACGAATTTACAAATTTTCCTATTTCCCTACGATGAAGAAGAAATGAAGGATGAGAATTTTATTAAATTATTTATTAAAACATTAAAAACTAATTTTTTTTTTCTTTAACCCAGAATAAATAATTATATATATATATATATATATATATATATATATATATATATATATATATATATATATATATACTCGTGTATGTGTATATACATTTCTAAATGTTTCTAATGGAATTGAAAATATATTGCATAACAAAATATTACTGATAATAATGTAAAATCGTAAATCTTAAATATTACGTAACTACAATAACTGCGCAAGTTAGTTTAGGCAAGAAAGATATAAACAAGCAGTAGTGCACATGTTGCAAAAAATATAATAGAACAACCTTCATCGTTAATACTGGATTTGTTAAAAATAGCAATATTTCACGATCATCAGTTTTTTGTACTTTCCGTATTCTTTTGTCCGGAAATGATTAAACTATTTACAAATTTCGACCGGATAACAAACACATTTTATATTTGTGAATTTAGCACAAATTTCTCCCGGGATTTTCATAACCTATTCTATTATTGAAAATAATGGAAAAATTCATATAAACATATGTCCTAAAATACTTCGTTTGCGAGATACGGCTAGTAAAAGATTTCGCTCGGATTTCAGCTACCCCGGTAAAATGAGGTCAACTGTCATTTTTACGACGTTAATAAAGGAGTAGAATTAGTGAGAGATTTTTAATAGTTTTTGATTTGAAAAATCGAATAAAATTGGTCCCAAAACCGTATCTGTAGCAGTTTTGGGAAAATCTCGGGTGAAAACCAATAAATTGAGGTAAAAAACCCTGTCTTTTATGTTTGACATACAATAACTTTGTTAAATGGTTTATAAGCATATTAAACCTTTACGAAAAACCTGTACAGAATTTAATTCTAAACAAAATGGTGTAAGATAAGTTGAATAAAATAAAGAAAGGTTAGAAAAATTCGCATTTGTTTAGAAACAGTACATTACTACATTTGACAGAAAAGTACGTGTTTAATGTAAACAAAAACCAGTTTTTTTTTTTGGTGATGTGAAAGATTTGTAAAAACAAAATTTATGGTTCAAAATTGCTGTTAAAACATTTTTAAAAAAAATGAAAATTACACTTCAATTGTAGAATAAAAATAAATAATTAAAAATTACTTATAATTTTAATTTTTTTATTAATGACAGAAATACAATAAATTATTTGAAATTATTATTTCAAAGTTAGCTATAAAATAATTACAGCTGATCACCAATGCGCAATGCTGTATTAGTGTTTTAATCATTCTGTAAGGTACATTGAGTATATCGGGTACTGTGAACTGTGCTGCCGTTAGAGAAGTTTTTCTGTGAATTTTAGTTTAAACGTGATCGCTTTGTCATTGAAGTAATGCTGCAACAGACAGAATTTACAACAAAAGAATACGCTGATACGGTACTTATTTTGGATGTGTGTAATGGTAATGCTACAGCTGCTGGAGTAGAATATGGAATACGTTTTCCGAATCTCAGAATTCCAGATCCCAAAACAATTAGCGCGTCTTTTCGCAATCTTCGGGAAACAGGTTCACTACCTAGTATTCGTACCAGCTACAAATGATCTGTTCAATACGAAGCTATTACTGATGAAATTATTATCGTCTTCAAGTCCAGGCGTCGGTATACGACGTCTTTCTAAGCGGATCGGAGTTTCGCATTAGATGGTTTGAGGACACTTAAACAAAACAAGTTTTACCCTTACCATAAACAGACAGTTCAACATCTACATCCAGGAGAAGGTCCACTTAGTTTGGAATTCTGCGACTGGTGACAACTCTACAAGTGTGTTTTGTTTACCGACGAGACAAATTTCACTCGAGATGGCGTCAATTTACGTAATGAACATACATGGCAGAAGCAAATCTTCATGAAATGGCGGGAGGCAATTTTCAACAATGAAACAGCGTCAATATATGGTGCGGCCTTCTTCACAATCAGCTGTTTGGACCGTTCATATTAGCTGGCCGCTTAAATTCTGAGGTTTACTTGCACTTTCTTCAAGAAAAATTGCTGTAGCTGCTTGAAAATGTTCCTCTGTCGCTGATACACAGTATTCTTCCAACACGATTGTGCGCCTCCCCACATCTTTTGTGCCATTTCCATTACTTAAATCATCATCTCCCTGAGAAATGGATCGTTCGTGGAGGTCCAAATTCCTTGCCACCAAGATCCTCTGATCTAACGCCTTTAGATTTTTTTGTCAAGGGATGGATGAAAAATATTGTATACAAAATAAATATATTCTTGTGTGTTATTAATTGTCCTGTTAATTGTTACTGTTAGGAGAAGACCAATTTGGTTTCAGGAAAAGTATAGGGACAAGGGAAGCAATTTTAGGCCTCAGATTAATAGTAGAAGGAAGATTAAAGAAAAACAAACCAACATACTTGGCGTTTATAGACCTAGAAAAGGCATTCGATAACGTAGACTGGAATAAAATGTTCAGCATTTTAAAAAATATAGGGTTCAAATACAGAGATAGAAGAACAATTGCTAACATGTACAGGAACCAAAAAGCAACAGTAGCAATTGAAGAACATAAGAAAGAAGCCGTAATAAGAAAGGGAGTCCGACAAGGGTGTTCCCTGTCTCCGTTACTTTTTAATCTTTACATGGAACTAGCAGTTAATGATGTTAAAGAACAATTTAGATTCGGAGTAACAGTACAAGGTGAAAAGATAAAGATGCTACGATTTGCTGATGATATAGTAATTCTAGCCGAGAATAAAAAGGATTTAGAAGAAACAATGAACGGCATAGATGAAGTCCTACGCAAGAACTATCGCATGAAAATAAACAAGAACAAAACAAAAGTAATGAAATGTAGTAGAAATAACAAAGATGGACTACTGAATGTGAAAATAAGAGGAGAAAAGATTATGGAGATAGAAGAATTTTGTTATTTGGGAAATAGAATTACTAAAGATGGACGAAGCAGGAGCGATATAAACTGCCGAATAGCACAAGCTAAACGAGCCTTCAGTAAGAAATATAAGTTGTTTACATCAAAAATTAGTTTAAATGTCAGGAAAAGATTTTTGAAAGTGTATGTTTGGAGTGTCGCTTTATATGGAAGTGAAACTTGGACAATCGGAGTATCTGAGAAGAAAAGAAGCTTTTAGAAATGTGGTGCTATAGGAGAATGTTAAAAATCAGATGGGTGGATAAAGTGACAAATGAGGAGGTATTGCGGCAAATAGATGAAGAAAGAAGCATTTGGAAAAATATAGTTAAAAGAAGAGACAGACTTATAGGCCACATACTAAGGCATCCTGGAATAGTCGCTTTAATGTTGGAAGGACAGGTAGAAGGGAAAAATTGTGTAGGCAGGCCACGTTTGGAATATCTAAAACAAATTGTTAGGGATGTAGGATGTAGAGGGTATACTGAAATGAAACGACTAGCACTAGATAGGGAATCTTGGAGAGCTGCATCAAACCGGTCAAATGACTGAAGACAAAAAAAAAAAATTAATTGTCCGCATTATAGACGCGACTGAGCAGATTAAGGACAGCCCTGAATAATTAAAAAGAGCAAAAGATGCAGTACAGAAGCGTGCCAAGTATTGAAAACGGCGAGCTCATTTTAGAACATTTATTATGTACTGGTACACATAATGCATTTTGGTTTAGAAAACCGTTTTTAAATAAAATTCGAATTTTTCTAACATTTTTATTTTTATTTATTCAACTTATCTTTCAACATTTTGTCCAGAATTGAATTCTCTACAAGTTTTATGTGTTTATTACCCATTTAACAAAGTTACGTACGTTAAACATTAAAACAGGGTTATTTACCCAAATTTATTGGTTTTCATCCGAAAACACCACTTTAGATACACTTCTGGGATTTATTTTATTCGATTTTTCAGGTCAAAATCATAAGAAATCACTAATTTTGCTTCTTAACTAAAGTTCTAAAAATTTCAGTACGACCTCATCTTACCGGAGTAGATGAAATCCGAGCGAAATATTTCACTAGTCGTAACTCGCAAAGGAAGTATTTTAGGACATACGTGTATATGAACTTTTTGCATTATTTTTACGAATAGAATAGGTTATGATAGTCCCGGAAGAAGTTCGTGGTAAACCTGTATTTTTTTTTGTCTTCAGTCATTTGAGTGGTTTGAGGCAGTTCTCCAAGATTCTCTATCTAGTGCCAGTCGTTTCATTTCGGTATACCCCCTACATCCTACATTCCTAACAATTTGTTTTACATATTCCAAATGTTACCTGCGTGCACAATTTTTCCCATCTACCTGTCCCTCCAATATCAAAGCAACTATTCCAGGATGCCTTAATACGTGGCCAATAACTATATTTTGCCAAATGCTTCTTTCTTCATCAATTTGCCGCAACACCTTTTCTTTTGTCACTTTATCCACCCATCTGATTTTTAACATTCTCCTGTAGCACCACATTTCAAAAGCTTCTAATCTTTTCTTCTCAGATACTCCGATTGTTCAAGTTTCACTTCCATTTAAAACGACACTCCAAACATATACTTTAAAAAATCTTTTCCTGACGTTTAAATAAATTTTTAATATAAGCAAATTATATTTCTGTATGAAAGCACGTTTCACCTGTTCTATTCGGCATTTTATATCGCTCCTGCTTTGTCCATCTTTAGTCCATCTTTTACAAAATTCTTCAACCTCCATAATCTTTTCTCTTCTCGTTTTTATATTCAATGGTACATCTACATTATTTCTACACATTTCATTACTTTTGTCTTGTTCTTGTTTATTTTCATCCGATAGTTCTTGCGTAGGACTTCAGCCATGCTGTTCATTGTTTCTTCTAAATCTTTTTTACTCTCAGCTAGAATTATTATATCATCAGCAAATCATAGCATCTTTATCTTTTCACCTTGCACTGTTACTGCACATCTAAATGTTCTTTAACATCACTAACTGCTAATTCTATGTAAAGATTAAAAAGTAACGGGGATAGGGAACATCCTTGTCAGACTCGCTTTTTTATTACGGCTTCTTTCTTATGTTCTTCAATTATTACTGTTTTGTAAATGTTAGCAACTGTTCTTCTATATCTATACGGGAACCCTACATTTTTTTAAATGCTGAACATTTTATTCCAGTCTACATTATCAAATGCCTTTCCTAAGTCTATAAATGTCATGTATGTTGGTTTTTTTTCTATAATCTTCCTTCTACTAGAGCGGGGAAAACTGGCCGCTTATAAACGGCGAGTCAGTGTGGCGAGAGCCGCATTGTCGGACCGTGTGGGAGTTCCTCGATGAGGTTGCGAAGTTCAATTGTCATCGCTAGAATTTTTTTTTTTAATTAACCTGGTTATACTGATTCCTATAGCGTCGCGGTGGGAAGTTTTTCCTGAGATAATGGCTGGCCACCAGCCAGATACAACCTCCAAGCTCTTTAAATGGTGGACAGGCACTAGCTGGCATACAGCGACCGAGGCGTGACAGCCTAAATTGCTGTCTTTTATTTTATTAACGTTAATGACTTTTAGTAATTAGTAACAAGGGGTGCGCCTTCCCGATCTAGATTTAGTTTGACAAGTAAGCGGTTGGGACACATAAGCGGGTGGTGAATAGCAACCTGCTTAATCCGCTCATGCTGATAGCTAGCTCACTAAAAGCTTTTAGGTAACGAGGTCGCTAAACTGTTTTAGAAGCACAGTAGCTGTATCTTGGCACTGACATTTGGTCTATGCTCTATGGCGACCGAATGGGGTGGTGGCGAGAGAATTGCCAGTTAACCATACTTCCTTCTACTAGTAATCTGAGCACTAAAATTGCTTCCCTTGTCCCTACAGTTTTCCTGAAACCAAATCTCCTCTCAGTTTCTTTGTACAGAATTCTAGTTAAGATTCTAGTTAAGATGACGCATGTATAGTTAATTGATTAATGAGTAGCAAATTGTTCTGTATTCTACACATTTATCTGCTCCTGCTTTCTTTGGTATCATGACAATAACACTCTTTTTGAAATCTGATGGAACTCCCCCTTTTTCGTAAATATTACACATCAGTTTGTATAATCTATCTATTGCTTCCTCACCTGCACTGCGCAGTAATTCTGCAGGTATCCTGTTTATCGCAGGAGCCTTTCTGCCATTCAAATCTTTTAACGCTTTATTAAATTCAGATCTCAGTATTGTATCTACCTTTTCATCCTCTTCGACTTCTTCTTCTTCTTCTATAACACCAGTGTCTAATTCATTTCCTCCATATAACTCTTCAATATATTCCACTCACCTATTGACCTTATCTTTCATATTATACATCGGTGTACCATCTTTATTTAACACATTATTAGATTTTAATTTATGTACCCCAAAATTTTCCTTAACTTTCCTGTATGCTCTGTCTATTTTACCAATAATCACATCTCTTTCCACTTCTGAACACTTTTCTTTAATCTACTCTTCTTTTGCTAATTTTTACTTCCTGCTTATAGTATTTCTTAACTGTCGATAGTTCCTTCTGCCTTCTTCATCACTAGCATTCTAATCCATTCTAATATCCAAGGTTTCCTACCAGTTCTCTTTGTTCCGCCTAAGTTCGCTTCTGCTGATTTAAGAATTTCCTTTGTAACATTCTTCCATTCTTCTTCTATATTTTCTAACTTATCGTTTTTACTCAGACCTCTTGCAATGTCCTCCTCAAAATTCTTCTTTACCTCCTCTTCCTCATACTTTTCTAAATTCCATCGATTCATCTGACACCTTTTCTTCAGGTTTTTAAACCCCAATCTACATTTTATTATCACTAAATTATGGTCGCTATCAATGTTTGCTCCAGGATATGCTTTACAATCGACGAGTGGATTTCTAAATCTTTGTTTAACCATAATGTAATCTATGTGATACCTTGCAGTAACACCAGACCTTTTCTGAGTGTATTCTTCTATTATGATTTTAAAACTGGGTGTTAGCAATTACTAAATTGTACTTCATGCAAAACCCAATAAGTCGGTCCCCTCTTTCATTCCTTTTGACCAGCCCGTATTCTCCCACAATATTTCTTTCTTTGCCTTTTCCAATGCTTGCATTCCAATCTCCAACTATTATTAAATTTTCATTCTCTTTTATGTGTTTAATTGCTTTGTCAATCTCATCATATACACACTCTACTTCATCATCATCATCATGGGCACTTGTAGGCATATAGACGTTAACAATCGTTGTTGACTTAGATTTTGATTTTATCCTTATTACAACGATTCTATCGCTAAGCTTTTTGAAATACTCTACTCTCTTCCCTTTCTTCTTTTCATTACGAAACCTATTCCTGCCTGCCCTTTACTTGACGCTCAGTTATTTATTTCAGGCATAAGCCGGAATTAGCCGAGAAGCCTGATTAGTCGAGCATAATATATACGACATCGCTTTCAGTGCGGTTAGAGGCTAACCTAACGTTTAAAATATTCTTCACAATTAACAAATTTAAAATTTTCTCCCTTCACAGGTGAAAATTTTATGAAATTACGTTTTGACAGATTAGATTTATCTATCGTCTACGTTTTGACTTAGCTCCGTATCAGTATCGAGCTAAAGTTTACTGGGTCGTCTAAACTTCTCGCGATGACTTGAAAAAAAAGTTGACTGAATTCGTACGAAATAACTTAGCGAATTTAGCTCAGTTACCTATGCAATAAACTGTTGTACCGGTAAGACGAGGTAATTAATTTTAGCGAGCATTGAAAATTGGCGAAGTATAAAATAACAAAATAAATAAAAGTATCGTATAACACTATGTGCAGCCGTAATCTAAACAATAAAATGTCAAAAATTGTACATCGTCACGATTAGGATTCAAAATTTCCATTGCACATTTTTGCGGAATTAATACGATCAGGTTTCGAGTCTTTCAAGATAAAAGATCCACCGTTTTCAATAATTTTTTGGCTACTTTTAAGCAAATTCAGGAAAACTGACCACACGCACATGTACGCAACTCGAAAGACTAACGTGTACGGAAAAGGTTTTCGATGTACCGACAGTTATTTTTTTAAATGACTTTTATATCGCTAGCCTTTATAACGAACTTTTTGTATATATTTTATTTCAATTAAATATAAGTTTAAAGGGATCCGTCACCGAAAAATATTTTCGAGTAGAATTCTGGAGTGGAAGTTTGATGTATAGGGCGTTCGTTCTAGACATTAAATTAATCGGTTAATAATCGGTACTGTGATTATTAGAGGCCGATCATGTGCCAGTTTTTTAATCGAAATTTTACCCTTTTTTCAGATAAAAAAATGTAATAGTAATTAATATTAATAATAATTAAATAATCTTATATTTTTATTATTATCTTATACATTAAAAAAATTGGGCTGTAAATTTATTTCCAGTCTGTCTGAGCATTCTACCAGGTGGATCAAACTGATATTGTTTTATTTTGCTTGGACGACCCACAGATATGTCTTCAAGCGTTATCGGACCCCAAACTTGAGTCTGCTCTGAGGATTTTTAAAAAAACCCTCATTTGTTACTTAATTGAGGAATTTTCCGAGGTTATTACTCACAGGAAAATCAGTTTGAAGGTCTATCGATGCTTGACATATCTGCGGGCCATTCCGAGTAGAATAAAAATACATCAGTCCTGATCCGTCCAGTAGAACATCTGGACGGATTGAATATAAGTTTTGAGCACGCATTTTATATAACATTATTTTATTAATAACGCTGGGGAACAGCAAAGGACACTAGTTAATGTTATTATTTACATTTTTTATTAATATGAATTTCATACGTCTATTAATAACTGGTTTTGGTTAGTTTACATAATCAAGAATCATACACTGTATGTTTTTAAAGTATTTTATATATTTTTGTAACTTCAATGAAGACGAGCTGTTAATTAAAAATGAACCGTAGACTTCAATCGCGATTAATCGGACGTAAAAGAAAGATTATTAAGTGTAAAATTAGAGTAGATTAATACAATATTTAGCGATGTTTTTTTTTTCTATTTATATGAAAGGGAATCATACAAATTTATAGATAACAATGAACGCACGTCTTTTCCTGAGAACTGTTGTTTTAATTTTTTTTTTTTACATAAAAAAAAATTAACGGAACTTCGTTCGTTAAGTGGAAAATTAGATATTATATTTAATTAATGAGAACGTAAAGAATGTTCGATGAAAAAGTGAATCATTTTGATAGCGATGTAATCTAACAGTTATGAATAAACCGCTAATTACTACGTAAATAATACGTAAGTTCATTAGCATTGTACTGGGTGATTTTTTTAACACAGTTTTTATCGTTGAATTCTTTGTTTATTTAAATCGCTTTTCGTAACTAACGCGAGTTAGCAATGATTTACAACGACTATGCAAAAAGATTATACGAATAGCAAACTCCGCCAAACTCCAATAGGAAAAACGAAACGAAAGGTTTTGTGAACCGCCCGAGAACGCTTAAGGGATCGTAAGAAGACTTTCTGAAATCGATGTGACTGAAGACGATGGAATAAAAATTCTATACATCATGGTTTACTTAAATTAATTAAAAAATGAATTTACCGATAACATATTTATTTAACCAAGTATTTGTATAAAAATGCCGTTCAGAATATAAATTGCTTCAGCTTATCGATTTACCGGATACGAGCACATAATGAATAAACCTAAATGATTTATACAAAAATGTTTTTGATTAAACCTTGCTTATTTAAGATTCCTTTTCTTTGGGTAAATTTTAACAGAATATTTGTATTATACATAAATCCGATTCGAGAATCGTATCGGTATGTTTACATAAATTAAAAATAATAATTTAATATTTACGGTATTCGTTCAGAAGTATCCGTGAAAATAAATAGACGTAATGAAATTTTGGATGAGAGAATTTAAAAAAGACCGGGTAAATGATAAGGTTTGTTAAACCTTAATTTGTGTAAACGAGTCGATCCCGTTAAATGGATAAATACTAAAAAAAAATTATTATACCGAAGCGACGAGTTCACCCGATTAGTATAGAATTACGATAGTATACTTTTTTTTTACCTCTTGATGTCTCTCGATTAATAAACTTTCAGTATCTTGGAATCGCATTATTCTCAAATTCACAAATGTGAACTCTATATTCCGAGCAGGTTTTCCAAAACCGGACGTAGAAAAGGGGGTTTCTGCTGTGCGTATAATTTATTTTCCTTTCACAATAAGAAAAAAAAGTTACAAATTTTTTACTTTTTATCGATATAAATAATTATAATAATGATCGGCCATAGTTACGTTGAAATCGTAATCATCGACAAACCTATTATGAAGCAAAATGTATAATCACGCCATCTAGAGGAAGTTGTGTGAACTACGGACTATCGTTTATAAGCGAGAGGGAATTAACAGTACAGATAACTTTGTTGTCGCTTTTATGATTTTATTTTATTGTATCGTATCAAGTTTAATGTTGAAAATTCTGCTTAGTTTTTATCGGTTTACCATGAAATACTTCAGGTATTAAAATCAAAAAAAAATTTTTTTTAATTTATATTATACAGATTTTTTTTATTACGTGCATCATCGCATCGTGCTTTATTTTTCTTTCGCTCTCTAATCGGTAAAGTTATTTATTATTTATATTTAGATCCCGTATGTTTTAGTTTCGGCTAAGAACGTTTTCGAGATACAAAACAAATATTTTAACCGTACACGGGCTTACGACGGAATGATTATTATACCAAGTTATTTTCTATTATTTCTTTTAATGCCGCATACGATACAAATTTCCGTAATCGTAAAATAATCATTAGCCAGTTTTCCAAGAAATTGTTGTGAATTACCTCAAGGAATATATTCCTAATTTCTAATCTTTAAAGAAATTATGAGTAGATTAAATTTCTATAAAATTAACGGAAGATAAGGGCGATATCATAGTTTCTTCAACGTAGGTTACATTTTAAACCGAGTCAGAAAATGGATTGTTTATTTGTTTAGTAAATATGTCGCTGTTGCCCATCGACATAATCAATCAAACGAAGCGAGTTGTAATTCGGCCTTTCGGATTTCGTCCGTTCGTGTGTTTGTCAAACGGTTATGGCGAAACGGTTTTCTGATATTTATGAAAATTTCTAGCAACATTCCTTGCTATTAGGCGGAACAATATATGTACAACATTTTTTCATAAAAGTTTCCGTTTCAAAACAGCGCCGATAAAGCTATCTGGAAGAGCGCGAGTAATAAACTCTCATCGAATCACCGCTTTACGGATGATTTATGTGTGTCGTATTTACTATTCTTTAAATATTTATCGTTTATACCTAAGTTCAAAAAAAAATTAAATATAATTAAGATTCTAAATATATATATATATATATATATATATATATATATATATATATATATTTACATTTTATTTTAAAATATAAATATAATTAAGATTCTTCTCAACAGTTCATGATTTCCGGTGCTGAAAACAATTCTTACGATATCGCTGATACAGTGATATTATTTTTAAGTACCGGCTAAACTTTCCACGATCAGTTAAAAATCTACAATTCCGATTGGTATTTTATTTTAATTTTATTAATTCATTTTTCTTGTAAACATGATTTTCTTAAATTCAGTACAAAATGAGCGAAATTATTATTAATTAATTGGCATAAAACGGGTAATATTATAATTAAAGTTTTTTAATTACATATTATTATATAAAAAAAAAATACAACGGTTGAAATTATTCGGAAATTGATCCGAGCTAAATAATGTGTGGAAAAAAGCCGAAATAAAACAAAAAATCTATCGGTTGTTGAAATGCTGTTACACACTAATACTAGATGAAATTATAATTAAAGCGAATAGATTTTCTTACTCCTGAAAACGCTATTCTGTTTTGTATGATTAATGTAAAATATAAACAGAATAGGCTACAATAAAAATTTAAAAAATAAGTAACATTCTTTTTTTTATGAGACATGGTCCGTAGACTTTTTTTAAAAATAACATTCAACCTTAACGCAGCAGCATCGTGCATATCGTTATTCTGTCATTCTCTAAAAATACTACTAAATAATAGAAGTGCGTACCCATGAATCCACACGTGCGCATGAGCGCGCGCATACAGACAGTACGCGCAAAACGATTAGTTATTAAGGCATTGTTCAAGCTTATTATGCATTACCTATATGTAGTGTTTTGGTCATAAAGGATTTCAAAAATGCTCTAAACGTCTTTCCAGCTTTTCTACGTATATATTTTTTTCTTTTTCCTGTTTAACCTCCGATAATTACCTTTCAGATAAATTTCAGAGGATATGTACGAGTGTAAATGAAGTGTAGTCTTGTGCAGTCTCAGTACGACCATTCTTGAGATGTGTGTTTAATTGAAACCCAACCACCAAAGAACACCGGTATCCACGATCTAGTGTTCAAATCCGTGTAAAAATAACTGACTTTACTTGGACTTGAACGCTGGAACTCTCGACTTCCAGATCAGCTGATTTGGTTTCTACGTTTATTAAAAAAAGAAAACGTTACGGAAGGCTGTATTAAAGTTATAATCGACGAACCTCTGATAGATTGGTTTTCATCAAAAGTAAATCCGATTGAAAGTTCAGCTAGTAGAAACAAATATTTTATTCAGTTCGGTACATAATAATAATAATAATTATATTCATCATGTCAGGGACGGGAATGAATGGTAAACAAAAGACAAAAATGAATTCCCCAGCGTTTGTCTGGATGGAAACGAGGGAAACCATGGAAAATTTTAATCAGAGTAGCATCTCAGAATATGCGAATAATTATAAATAATAGGAGGGGTTAAATTCCAAATTAATACATAAAAATAATAAATATATGAAATAACATTAAAGCAAGTATGTAAAGTCGCTAAATAATCAAACTACGCAAAAAAAGCTATTCGGATGGCGTTAACGGAAATTGTTGGTAAACATATTTGCACATGTTAAACAAAGGTGCAAAAATTCTGTTTTTTCTTCAATTAGTATTTAAAATCTTATCGACAGAGTAGTAGTATTGTTTATTTAAAAGAAATTCTTTTCATTTTATTTTAAATAGATCGGCCTAAAGGTAAGGTAATTTATGCTACGCTGAAGTATTCTGTTGAATTACTCAAAAATATTTCTGCTATTCGGTTATAGTTAAACGAGTGTTTTTTTTAAAATAAACATTATATTATTTTTAGCAAAAGATTATAATCATAAATATAAATGCATCGATGAGTTAGAAATTTTTAATTTACTGCCTATCGGTCTGAAAGATTAATATGTGAGCACCAAAAATAAATGTCTAGCAATCCGATTTTGTATTTTGATTATTTTTTTCTGTCTAATTGAAGGATCTCTAAAAGGTGATATTATGTTTCAGACAGGAGTACAGGCAGTTTAATAAATATCTAACAACGATGACGAGCTTAGCCTTTTAAGATGCTTCAAAGCGGAAGAGTACGGTTTGATAACATTAAAATCGAAATCAATTCGATCATCGTTGATGAATTTAACAAGATATCTCGAAGTAAATAAACTTCAACCAAATTTTTTCACTTCTTCGATATCTACATTTACCGGTGTAGAAGTTTATCGGGCGATATTTATATTCCAGCGAGTTACGCCGGAGTTTGGCATAAATTATAAATGAGGTAACATACAAGAACAGCAACTCGGGTGGGTCAGCTTAAATCAAGTGACCTCAATACTTCCAGTGACTTTAATAGCGAAGGCTAAACTACACGAAAGCGACTTATGTCACATCGCCGTGCAGTTATGTGGACACGTCAGTCGTTTAATGTAGGGAAAAATATTCAGCATTTTAGTACGACATTCTACCTGACACACGTATTATACCACGATACCGCTCTTACCGGTAGCTTTCTATTTAAGATCATTCTCCAAAAAAATATTTTTTAGATTTACAGAACAGACTTTAGTTAGAAATTAAAATTTCTTTATTGTTTTCCCTTTGTTTTATTAATACGTATGTAATGAAAACCTTTGAGCACTAACTTTGAGGGCATTAAAATTATCATACACATTATAAAAGTTATTCTTCACAATACTGGGGATTTAAATTTAAAATCACATTCGGCTTGCTTTATTTTTGGGGGGGGGGGCGGATATCTTATTTTATAGTTTATAATTTTTGAACTCTCATGATCTTAAAAAGTCACATGATAAATACGGTCTTTTGGAATAGCCAATGCCTTCTTACGAAATACAGAGAAGTGATTCTAAAGTATAGAATTTAAGATCTAAAGTTTTCACGCTAGTATTTAGTAGCTTACTTAACTTCTCATCTCATTCGTTGTTCTAAATTCTTTCAATCGTATAAGGACCGAAAAAATTTACCGAAAAGATAAAAAATTTACCGTAAAAATTGAGAACAAATTTACTACAACTAATACACAGAATAAGTCTTTGATTTGAAAAATTATATTTTTTATTTTCATACAAACTTACGGTTTTCATATATAAAAAAAAAAACAAAAAAAAAACGGGTCAAAACTGTTACACTACTAGCACATTTTATGTCGTTTTGGTAACTTTCTGTGCTTTATGAATATTTTAAGCTACCGTCTTACCCACCGTTAATATCTTCACATGAGTTAATAATTTTTTATATTATTTGAACACTTTCGACGGCATATTGTGATCAGACAGGTAATGACATCCAGTTTTAAACACAGGAGTTGAAGTTGACAATACTAACTTTGTACTCCTACATTATTCTCAAACTGCACTCGATTATGTTTGGAGAAGGTTCAGAGAAGTAATCGATCTAGCTGCAGTCATGTCAGAAAGTACTCATTTTATCTATTACACAAAAAAAAATCATGTAGAGTTAGAAAACTTGAAATTAAGATGAACGTAAGTAAATACGGTATCTTATAGATTTGTTTTTTTTTTCTAATAAAAAATGAATTTCTATTACACTAACGAATTTTAACTTTACTACCTGAAAATGAGCTTCTATGAAATCTTAAACGTTCACAATTTTTTTTTAATGAAAATTAAATCCTTACATCACCTAAATAATGTATTAACGTTACACTTTTATTATAATAATAACAACAACAACAACAACAACAACAATAATAATAATAATAATAATAATAATAAAAATAATAATTTTTATAGAGGGAGCTGGAAATGCTTTCACACACACTGTGCACGACTCCTTTGCCTGGTGCTAAAACTACTAACTGCTAAAATCATCTACTTCCTCTACGGCATAATTCTCACTGAAAGCACGACTTCGACTTTAGACGGTGTCGATCTTGTTCTTTCATGTAGGCCTCTCTCTCTCTCTCTCTCTCTCTCGGTCTTTATTCTCTCTTATCCAGCTGCTCCTCTCTACACGCTATTCCCGTTTAGTTCTATATCATTTCCTACTTCTCACGTTTCTTCCTGTCTTCTTCTGGCGGAGTATTTTTCGGTATTTCCTCTTTTTTCTAGCTGTCCTCATCCCGTAACATCGTACGGGGCGTAATCTGCCCTACTGTCCTACTTAGTTCTTACCTCTTCTGCGTCCATCTGTCACAATAAAATAGGGTGTGCTCCGCATTCTCGTACTAGGTCTTACAAAATTCACATTCGGGCTTCTTTGCTTCCCCATTCGGTAGATATATGATCGAGAACATCCGTGCCCTGACAAAAATTGTCAGGTAGAACCTGACCTTGCCGTATTCCCTCAATAGCCATGAATCTAGCAGGTAGAAGGTAATTTTTGTGTCTATATGCTTCTTGCCTCTCATTCCCACTTCTATTTCCTCCGTTCCATTACAATATTCCTCGTCTTTTTTTTCGCGGATCTTTTCCCTATTTCGGCTCTCTTTTCAAAGACGAACTACTTCCTTTCCCATGCCGATAGCTTATTGGCTCTATTCCTGAGATAACGAGGAAACACTGCGTGACCGCAGTTCTTGTGAGTAGTACTCACAAGCAATCCTCAGAGCTCCCCTTAGCTATACTTCTGTTATCCTCTTTTTTATTCCTTCTTCCTCAGTGCACCCGACAGAATTTTCAGCGTCATATAACATAATTGACTAGGCTACTGCCACCAGCAGCCGGCGTTTATTCGCTCTTGGCCCATGGACGTTAGCCGTGAGTCGGCTCAGCGACGTTGTTTCGAAAGATTGCTTGTCCTCTGCGCTTTTAACTTGTACCTAGAAACTAAGCTTGGTAGTCATCAGTAGGCGTTTTACGGCCACCTTGGTCTCTAATGTTGCTGAACAACCTGCACTGATATCAATGTAGGTAGTTCAGAAATGATATCCCCACTGATATCTACTTTCTCGTTATCAATAACAACTCGGACTTCTCCATGGCCAGGTGTAGTTCAAGCTCTTCTATCTAATGACTAACGTGATTCATTATCTGGTTCAAACTCCACTAAAGTCCCTCACATCACTGGCGATTATGGCGGGTAAGATGTAATCTGCACAGCCCGTTAATTCCAGTATCATTTCAATTCGTAAGAAGTCATTATATGAGATACTCCAGAGATTTGGTCCCAGTATCGATCCTGTAGCTGCTCTGCTATGATCCCACTCTTCCGCAACTCATCAGCGGCTTTGTTTGATATCATTCTGTCCCTTAATTGTTCTTAAGGATTCTCTACAGGCATATGTGTACATCGAATTATGTCCAACCACCTCAGTGAATTGAAAGTATTCCTCACAACCAGCGTGGCCTATTCTCCTAAGATAGACTACTGTGTCCTACTATAATAGCATAGGCTATTATAGAATAGAATTATGCCATTATAGAATAGCATAGGAGCTATTATAGAATAACTCCTATAGACCAGCGTGGTACTAATCTATAAGATTATAGGTAAATTTTTGGGCTTCATTTGTGCCATATCTTGTATGGCGTACACGGCCTCCCTTTCCTAAACCTATATTCTCTAAGGGCCAGATCGCTGGCAGCTTGGATGGCTGTAAGAAGACGGACTTCCAGAAATTTCTCTAGAAGTTTCCAAACTGTGTTTAGCACACATAGCGGCTTGTATGGTGAGGGAGAGCACGAATCTCCCTTTATTTTACTCACCAATAACAATTGCTGCAATTTCCATTTTTCGGGGAAAATCGCCGTTCTTAAACACCTGTTATATATACCAAACATTATTTGTAGACACACCCGAATCCCCAACTTCAGAGTTTCTAAAAGGATCCCATATACTCATAGTGTCTTCTTGTTCTTCTAAGATGAGGCTGATTTTATGAGCTTCTTCTCGCTGAAACAAGGAATTTCTCTATTTAGTGACTCTTCTATCTTCTCTTCCCTTACCTTATGCCTAGAAAAAAGAGTTTTGAAATTGTTGTTCATCACCTTGGAGAGTGACCACCAGCCGATGGCGGAGGTGGTAACACTGCACGGCGGCGCCAAAAAGACTGGAGCGTCCAGGATCTTGATCCGGAACACGTTACGGGAAATATAAATCTTGAACTTGTAAACGAAACCTGGTACCACACACCACTCGGTTGCGTGTCCCACCGCCCACTTGTCCTATATCACTAAAATAGGTAGGCGCACCCCGTTAACTACTAAAACATATATGATAATCAATAATTAATTTATCTTGTCAAATACAGCAATTCGCTGCCACACCTGGGCCGCTGAATGCTAGCAAGTACCATTAAAGCGCTTGGAGCCTTAATCTGGCTGGTAGCCAGCCGTATCTCTCGGTTAGCTTCCAACAGCAGCGCGGTAGGAGTCTCTTCCCTTAGGTAAACTAATGTCGGTTGAACAAAGCAACCGCATCAAGGAACTCCCACACGGTATGACAATGCGGCTCTCGCCACATTGACTCGCGGCTTGTGAGTGGCCAATTTTCTCCTTGACCTCTAAGTTCCAGGGTGGCCTAAGTTCTGGCCCCCCAAGACCTGGGCAATCGAACATCATGTGTTCGTTCAACTGGATTTCCCCGCAGACGCACAACTCATCAGCTGCCAAGTGGAACCAAAACAAACATTGGCTTAAATTTACATGTTTGGAGAGCATTCGGGCTCCCGTTGCCCTTAAAAACGAAGGAGAGGCATACCATCCCCTCCGATCCTGTATAAATCTATACAAGGACCTGCCCTTAGTCGTGGCGTGCCATTCTTGCTACCATGCTTCCATCGTGAGGCTGTAAAGCCTCCTCCGCAGGCGGGAGATGGGCAACTGTTCGAAATTTAGAATCGGTGCATTGAGATCACCGTTCCGC
Source organism: Lycorma delicatula (assembly GCF_047948215.1). Classification (NCBI taxonomy): domain Eukaryota; kingdom Metazoa; phylum Arthropoda; class Insecta; order Hemiptera; family Fulgoridae; genus Lycorma; species Lycorma delicatula. The sequence continues at coordinate 64,230,779 of NC_134458.1, forward strand.
TCCGGTACAGGCCCGGCTCGAAAGGAGGGTAACGTTTCTGAAGTAATGCCTTACAGCAGTTTCCTGAAAGGGGAACTATCAGAGGTGGAGGTATTGTCTGTAGGACGCAGGCACACATACGCACTCAATAGTATCTTGCGGAACCTGTTAGCGATGCCGACACTTTGTACGTACGTAAATGATATTATTCACCTAAGACCAATTCAACCAGGGAGGCCCTACTAGTAGGTCTACCGCCGACCTAGCTCTTCTATCTTTCGACTACCCTCAAGTCCTCCCAACCACAACAAGGTGCCGTCTGTTACAATAATAATTATAATTATAATAATATGAAAAAGAACAATCATAATATGAATAAGAATAATTAAATTTTTTAATTAGTAATACTTTCTGACAGTTATAAATTCTTAATAACGTAAATTACTTTTTTAAACGAACATAATTTTGATATTTATGGCACGAAAGAAGTTTAAACAGAACAAACGTTACCTTTTTATTGCAGTCTCTGCATTCCTTGTTTATTATTGATTATACATTATACGTATGTTGATTTTTAAAAAATGTTTCTATATAACCTCTAATGTGCGCAAAAGGTAACATGAGAAACTGGGCTTATTTGCTTACATTCGATTTATTGTAATATAGAATATTTATATATTTACAAGATAAGAGTCAGGTTGATAATATGTCTCTTAAAAGGAAAAATTCACATAGTTAAAAGTTTTGATAAAAAACAGAAAACCTTGTTTTAGCGGGAAGACTATCTGTCTGTTGTCCAACGGATTTTTTTTAAATGTAGTAATTTATAAAGAAAAATAACATTCTGATGAAAAGAGCTTTTTTAAGCTCAGTGAAGGTTCGCTGCAGATCATCAATATTTAAGGTAGAACTTTGAAACTAATAAAACAAGTTATTCCATAGTTTCGTTAGTTCGATCGATTATAATATTTTTAGAAAGGTAATTAATTAACTTTCCTCATTAAACTTATACGAGTTATCTTCTGAAAGTTCCGGAATTGACTCCTGTTCGAAACAGTATTAGCAATAGGAAAACTATTGCTTCCTACCTTGGCAGCGTTCATATTTTCAGAGTATGGCCTGCTTCGCGCTCTTGTTTCCTTTGCAATGATAGCCATAACTCGAAAACTGTATGCTTGTATGATGTACGATTGACATTGTCGCATTTCAAAATGTCAATTGTTACACAGCGTTAAACCGTTCTAAACCGATCGAAATGAAGAATTCTGCTATGTTTTACTTCTAAAATTGTTGTCAGAGACATTAAATTTACTTAGAAGGTATATATCTAAACCACAATGAAAAATCAAGTTTAAGCTCGGCAGAAAACTTTTATGAGGGTTGTGTTAGTACCGATCAAAATTCCTGTAGCGACGGTCTTTTAAAGCGTCAAATGACGAAAACATCGAGCGTGTTTGAAGTGACCGAAGGAGATCTTAAAAGTTATAAGGGACATAAATAGGAATATCAGAGATGTGTAAGACTTTCATTGAATGATCTGAAAGCAGATAGTGTTTGCCTATACATCGTTCCAAACATGTTGTCATCGCATCGGTCGTGCCGGTCTAGAAGTTCTTCGCACCGCACTAATTAAAGTTATTCCGGAGTTAATGTTTCCAGAGTATCACATTCTTCCGGTTCGGGGCAAGGTGATTTTTCATCGATCGAGGAATGCATTACGAGTACACCTATGATGTCGTATTCAACACGACGAGACACCCGAAAAAAGTTCCTAATGATTGGTTCTAGGACGTTTCCAATACCTGTATGATCCTGGTCGAAAGCTTACAGCGGCAGAAGGAAAATAATTTGAAAGAAATATAATGAAAAACTACTTCAATGTACATATAGTTTTTGTAAAATAGAATAGCAACTTTACTTTCGTCCATTAAAATTTTTCAATCGGTATTTCATAAATAAATTTATAGACCGAATTATAAAGATACTTCAAGTTTAGGAAAAAGTTTTATATCAACAAAAAATGAGCTGTACCTAAAACCATCTACAGAAGAGGTCGGACGAACCGGTTTAAATGACTATATTTCGGTTTAATGAATATTTCTATTGGCCGACACCAGGTGACGCGGATAATGAATAATTTTTTATAAACGCACCCACACATTTCTAATATTTATGTTTTCGGATTAGGGCACCAACAAATTGTGAATAGGTGATAGCTGAAGATTGACTATAAATATCTATTTACTGCATCGAAAAGTACTAAAAAAATTCTGAAATACTTGCAAACGTGTTAGTAAGCCTATATTTGATTATATAATAGTAATAAAAAAACCATTAATTTTTTTCACGGAAAACTAAATGATTGCAGTTATCGGCTTGCGTGCACCCTCATTCGATCTTGTACTTTCAGGTACAGGTTTGTATAAGGCTAATTTGTACTTAAAACCAGACCGTGTCCTATGTTTCGGATAATATAAGATGTTTGTGTTTCTGAAGGAGCTTATATAACCGATATTAAAACATGTAGCGGGTCCGTGTCGATCCGGCCAAAATATCGGTCACGTAGAATACAAGAAGGCCGCGCGTCACGAGGTCAGAACTCTACATGGAGGTCGGCTAATAACAAACCTCGGTCTATCTGGCCGCTTATGTTATTGTTTTAGCATAGTTATAGAATTAACGCATTTCGAATCTAAAATTTATTTTTAATTTTTCATCGTGACGACCTTGATTCATTACGAATATTTTGAGCACATATTCAAAATCGCGCATGCGTATATATGCATGCGCGTATTTTTAAAGCTTATCATCTGTAATTCCTTCAACCGATTGAATTAAATTAGATTAAAACTCTTCTACGTTTTATATTATTAAGCTATTATATTTTTATATTGTTAACCTTATTATTAAGTGGGTATTTAGCTTATTGCTTAGTGGTAAGTTAGACTTCGAACGGCAGACTCGAAATTTAAACCGTTTTCGTTTTAAAATTCACGTTTAAAACAATTTATCTATATATAAAGAAAATAAAATTGATTTAATCGTTACCGTTTTACTATCTACGTATACAATCGTTACTGTAATATAATATATTTGGAATTTTTATTTTATAAATAAAGTTTTTGAAGCGGGGAAAAACCATGCATTTTTTCACATCAGTTGTTACAAAAGCAAGCGGGAAGCGAGTAAATTTCCCGCTCATTAGGCTTAAATAGCTCGAAAGAGTAATTAGTACAACAAGGGGTAAGGTTCTTTTACATTAAAACATAATTTTTCACCCAAAATGCAAACTGGCTGGCGGTCTTAGATGTAAACACGTATGAAACTTACACCGATAAACATTGTACGTCTTGGAATGCGGCGAGGTCTTTGTTGTGGAGAGGGGAATGTTGTAACGAAGGTGAAAGTGTGATATCGTGTGAGATACGTACTTCCTCGGTCGAATACACAAACTATGTTAATCGAATGGAGGATTTATATACCGCTGGATCGTCATAGACGAAGCGAAGCGTTTAATAAACCAGATTTAATAGTTAGCGTTACCGAAATAATCGCATTATTTTTATAAATATATTTAAGCGATTTGGTTTACATTTTTTAACATAATCAGGAAATCCAAACGATTATTAATATACAGTTAAAAATATTAAAACGCACTTGTTGAACGGTCGAATCATCGATCGTTCGGTAAACATAGCTCCTATGTAAAAACTGTTTTTAACGGTATAATAAAAATCTAACTTAAATGACTTCGTTTAAGTTCATCGATTTCATTTCATTAAAAGGAGCTGGACGTCAAGAAATAATTTATTATCGAAAAAGACTTATGGTTTCATTAGAGTTGAAACAAAATACTGTAGAAAAACTGAAATTTCACGGAAGTTATTTTTACAGTAGTTGTATTTAATACCGCTAATATCCCACTAATAGATTCGGTATCCACCGATGTATTCAGAATAAGATTAAAAGATTTTCTGTTTTAAAAACGATTTACTCCTTTGATGAATTTTTTAATAATATAGAGAGCAAATACTGAATTTCCTGCATTATCGCTCAAATTTATATAAATACGTTCAAATAATTCTCATTAACGCTTTCTGAATAGTTATTCATCTCGTACTTTATGCAGTTAGTGTGTTCACGTAATTTTTTTAATGTTATTTCATATTTTTTATTTTAAATAAATAATACGGACTATAATGGCACCTATTTTTTATTTCATATAATTAATTGTGAACTTTGTGATGTGATGTTGTTCCTATCAAGTTTTCCCTCGGTTTCAGTCAATTCATCCAGGCAAATTTTTGTAGGGCAATCTTTTTTCTGTGAAGTAACATCCCTCCCCGTTACTGAGGGTAATGTATCAAAATGTGCAGTTATGAACTGATAAGAACAGAAAATGCATTTATTTAGTACACAATTTTTTTTTATTTCTTCTTACTGAAGACAGTTTTAAATATTCATGTTTAATCATAAAAGACGTTATAACTACAAAATTGTTCCAAATAATCTATATTCGAAATTTATTGCGGTTCTAAAGACCGTTGATCTTGCAGACAGATAAACATTGTTGTGTCTTTTAATGTTGAAATCCTGTCAACGATGCCAAACAATAAATGTCGAAAAATTCCAGTTTACATACGGGTTTAAGAGCAATATTGGGTCTACATAGATAGAAATTAGGCCAGGTCTATGATCGATATGAGCTCCAGCTCCTGCCACCGTTCTCCAATTCATTTGCATTTTGTTAAACGAACAACAAAATTTAAAAAAAAAATAATCTTGTAATTAGGATCTGTTATTTGACAAAATTACAGAAGAGTATTGTATTTAACAGTTTTTACAGATTATAGCTTGACTCAATGATAGTAGAACGGGAACATTCAATCCTTTTCTTTTTCCTGTTTTGCCCTCGGTAATTTCAGATAATACGTCAGAGGATGAATGAGGATGACATGTATGAGTGTAAATGAAGTGTAGTCTTGTACAGTCGCAGTTCGACCACTCCTGAGATGTGTGGTTAATTGAAACCCAACCACCAAAGAACACCGGTATCCACGATCTAGTATTCAGATCCGTGTAAAAATAACTGACTTTACTAGGACTTGAACGCTGGAACACTCGACTACCAAATTAGCTGATTTGGGAAGACGCGTTCACCACTAGACCAACCCGATGGGTAACATTCAATCCTCATTATCATCTAGTGTTCTGCCTGTAACCAGCTCCTTACCCCATTGCTGTCGTCTTCATCCATTTCTGTCCCAAACGTTTTCCTTCGTCTCCTTGTAGTTTCCAGTCATTACTTCATCATCAGTCATTACTAACTTCATCCTTCTTTTTTCTTGCTTCCTTTAACCTTTTACAGACCCTTCTGATGCAGTAAACATAAATATATCATATATATATTATTCTGATGCATAAACTATATATCTTAAACCGGTTTCCTATTCTTTTGTGTACTTTCCGTATACGTGTACTTTCTTCTTTAATCCTGTTCATTACTTCTTCATTCCTCACTTTATCTGTCCATCTTACTTTATCCATCCTTCTCCATATCCACATCTCAAAAGCCTCGATTCAATTCCTGTCCTCTTCCATGCTTTTCTTCCATACAACAGGATACTCCATACATAATATTTGTCTAACCTCTTCCTTAGTCTTTCCAGACTTTCTAATTCCAGACTTTCACTACATATAATTTCTTCTTCTTACTGAAGGCTTCCTTGCCATATCTATCCTTCCTTTTACATCCACCATGCTCTTCCAGTCTTCTGTCACCATAGTCCCCAAATATCTGCAATCTTTTACTTTTTCTATTCTTCCTTCATTTGTTTAACAAGTGAAGGATTTACTGGGTTCCCACTTTCTTTATACCTCTATTTGTTTAAAATATACTGGGATGGTTACAGGTGAAAATTATAGTTGTTACATTCTACAATTTTCTGTGGTACAAGAGAAAGACCTTTGATACTACATATGCTCAAATTAATTATTTCAGTCTACCTAGTTAAAGTTTGTTTAATTGTTATTAGTCTTCTTAGGTGTTAGAGTGAGGCAAGGTGATGACACTTCCATGAACTAAGAAATAGGACACAAGAGCAAAGATGTCCAGCAATGACAAATGCTGAACTAAAATCACTGATTGGAATGTCTACAAAAGGCATTTACATCGATGGCATTGTGACAGAGTCCTAGCTGATAATTCTGATTTCTAATCACTGGCTGAGGGTCAACAAGATGATCTCCGATAAAGCTCATCAGGGCTAGGAATGGAGAGGGTAGTGTGGCGACCGGAATTGTCACAAAATGGGTGTCTTCTCTAAAGGGTCAGGATGTTAAACATATTGTTCTGTGTTCTGTACATTTTCTGGTATAGGTTTTCTTCAGAATTGGTATAATTAACGTTTTCACAAAGTGTTCAGGTTATTCTTCCATACTGTATATCCTATTAGATAGTTAAATTATTTCTTCCACTCCTTCTAACTTTAAGCATTTATAAAATTCTATGGGAAATTCATTTACTCCAGTCAATTTTTTATTCTTCATTTCCCTCCTTAATTCATTGACAATTCAACTCTCTTTCATTTTCTCCTGACTTATTCTATACCACCTTCTTTCTTTTTTTTTTTTTTTTAGCATTTATGTTGTTACCCATGGTTTCTTGGCTCTATTTTCCTCACAGTAACCTACTTCTTCGTCTGCTTTCTTACTATGGAATTTTTTTTCTTAGGTAAGTTTTCTTACTGTTCTTAATCACCTTTTTGCATTCTTCAATTGCCTTAGCTAGTTTTTCTCCCATTGTTTCCTCATCCAATTTCTTCTATTATCTAAGTTCTATTTCTTAACTAACTACCTTCCCTTTCTCTACTTTTTATAAAGCTATTCTCAAATTCATCGTAAATAAATTATTAGTACTACTGATATCTGCACCAGGTGATCCACTGGGTTTCTTAATAACATTTTTATACCCTTCATCTATTAAGATATTGTCTATCTGATAGCATGTTTTGTATCCAGGATATACAAACGAATATCTTCTCCTTTATGGTTTTTGAACCAAGAGTTGTTTGTAAATAATTTTTTTGTCTTGCTAAAATTCTCCCCCCTTCCGTTCCTTATCCCTAAGGAAATTTTCCTAACACACTTCCTTCTTCACATTCTCTGACCACAACATTTCAATCTCTAATCCGTACCTTAGAGCAGTTCTTTTCTGATTTTATTATATCTTCAATACTCTCATACATCTCCTAAGTATCTTCTTCATAATTTGATGTTGGCATATATAATTGAAACATAACTAAATCTATCGCTATAAACCCAGTCTTTAATGATATTAATCAATCTTTAACATAACATACATTCTTCATCCATTTTGCCACTTCATTCCTCATAATTATTGCCATTTTGTTTCTTGTAGAATAGGATATGGTTACTTCTCCACATTTTACCCTGTCCTTCCCATTTTACTTCACTCAGCCCTAATATATTAATTTATTTATCTTCGTTTCCCTCTTGAGATTCTCTAACTTTCCACTCTATAACAAAGCCCTAACATTACAAGTTCCTAAATGCGATCGGTCCTTTAACTTCTTTTGTTGCTTCTTCTAAAAATCTGAATGAAAAGCTATTTTAACTCCTGAAGATTCAACAGAAGAAGCCAGCATCATAGTGTAATGCAACACTAGTGTAATTATCACTAGGATCTTTAATACATTGGTTTTCCAGTGTGTTCTGTATTCTTATACCGTTCACTTTCTGAAGGAGTTACTCCACTTTTGAGGGCAGTTTCTGACCAACAGAGGAATAGAAACACTTATAACCACCATTACCCATCTGCTGTCTGAGGAGACCGTTGGCATTTGTAATGAGGATCTCCTTTTACCAGGAATAACTCGGTTCCTTCATTCATCAGCCGCTGGTATATACTAACAATTGTTGATATATACAATCGTTGACTCCTCTAATAATTATTCACAGGAAGGTGAATAATATATTTATCTCCTCTCACTCGGACCATAAGGCATTTTCTAGATTCTCTAGTACTTCGAGAGGATTGGATCCTATGGATTATGAAATTGAACTCATAAACTTGTAACTAAATTTGTTGGATCTCGATCGATCAGATAGGAAGGTGCATGTTCATGGCACAACCGGTACCCACAATTTTATTCCGATCACACACACCATTCCTAACTGACTTTAAGTTACTAAACGGATAGAATAATCAAATAGTAATCTTCAGAGCCTTCTGTAAAGAATAATATTCTAGCAATAATACTAAGAAACAACTTTTCATAGTTTTATGAATCGACATCTTCCGGAAGATAATATTTTTACTTTTACAAATTATTTCAGAAAAGGACGTTTCAAAACTAAAATATCACAATGACATGCGCTAAAAAAATTTTAATGCAATGGCACACTTTGAATCTAATGCGGTAGCGGCCGTGTAAAATTTCACGATCAGAAGGGATTTAGATTCGAAAACCGATTCCGAAAACTCCCCCTGGAATATTTTAAGTAGCATCGTGGATCGATGAACACCACGATTATCTGAAAAAAGCGTTTATTTGGGAGACTATTAATGTGACTAATTGAGTCGGACTCTGGAGCCTTATTTTTAGTTTCGAGTATTCTTTTCGCAACTTTTGTTACGAAATAATAGGTTTCATGAAAATATTTTGATTAAAATTATGACGGTGGACGTGTAATATGGATGTTCGTCGTCGTTGTTAATCGTATTATAAAATTAAAAAGTAATTTTTCTATTCAGGTACGTTGAGTAACGATAGCTGTATCTAGCGGTGACAAATCCCTTCGAGATTCTTCACAACATTTAAAAGAGTAAAAAACTACCGAGATCTTAATCGTGGTTCGACTTCTACGTATCCGTCACCGTATCATGGGAGGGGGGTGTAATGTATAGTACGGATGTTGTTAACATCCGTTCGATGTTGTTGACCGTTTACGTTCGGAAACGGTTGTCGCAGACCGTTTGTATAGATATACCGGAATGAAGCCGATAGGCTTTAAAACATTTAATATCCAACAATTAAGAGAATGAAATTTTAATGGATTTTAATGGAACGAAAAAATTAACACGAATACGCTTACCCGCTCATGCACGCACAAACATAAGGTAACTGACATATAAGACTATTAATCAAGAAAATTCATTAGTATTTGAGAAAGTAACAGCCGTCATTAGGAGATATTCTATCTTTAATCGTTCTGTACTAATAGTATTTAATAAAATGCTCTTTTAGAATATTCAGACGAATCTGTGAGGATGAGTGAGCACCTGAACGGTATAAGAAAAAGGTTTTGTATATGAAATAACAAATTTTTATAGATATCGTTTTCTAGATTGAAAAAGTATAAATTCGATAATGTAAGTAACAGAACAATAAAAAATTCCTGTGGGCACGCACCGAGTCATTCGTTCGTTTTATACTATTTACAGACGGGAAGTCGAGCGGAAAATTGAATAAAAAAATATAAATAAAAGTATATAATCTTCACTAATAAATATCATAAATTAGATAAACATTTTCATCTTACATCTAACAATAACTTAGAATGTTTTTCCGTGTGCGCGCAAGCGTGTTTTCTTTTATGCAAGATCTCACCTATTTAACAAGCATATATTACCAAGCATATATTATGTAGTTCAGCCGAACTATGGCGTTTCTCTTATTTATTACCTGGAAGTATATCTCAGTCAAAATCCCAAAAAGTATTACTACAAAATTATTTCTTTAATTCTTATCTTCTAGAATATTTTACTAATACTCATCAAAGCGTGAAAATAACAAAAAAAAAACTGTCCCTAGAAGATGGGAAAAGGAACTCCTCTTGGAAGCCCAAAAAAACGCTTCTGAGAAATTGTTCAGATTTTTATTAGCTCAATTTTCATTTATTCGCTAAAACGGATCCTGAAGGCGTATTACGTTTTACCGTAAGGGTAATGTGTTTAATTTTTTGTTTTTTGCTAATTTTACATTAAATTGCATTCTTAGTGTGTTTAAAAAATCAAAAATCAAAATCAAAAAATCTGTCGCAGTAATTGCGTCAGAAAAGCGAATTTCCGATCTTAGCTAACTCAAAATAACTCAACAAACCTTAATTCCGGTTTCTGTGAACCGATTCGTTCGCAATTTTTATTAATAGATTTCTGCAGATGAAGAAGAATTATAGGGTTGGTTATCAATATCTCTAAAAATGGGACTGCTCTAATTTTTTATTCTTCGCATCTATCGACTTGATTTTTAAAAACGTAATTTTAATCTCTAAAGCGGACGGAGGAGTATTTTTTACTATTTTGGAAATTAATTTTTTAACTACTTTGAAATAGCCCGAAATATCATTCTCATGTTTTCAATTATCACTTCATCCGTCTCGTACTGATTGTACTACTCGTATTTTTCCATCTACCTAATTTGTCTCTCATTTTTCTTACTACATTTCATAATATCCTTAGCGCAAACTGAAATCGAGGATGTTTTACTACTTTAAACGATCGGTCTAGGTAATTTTTATTACCGTATTTTTCGGATCATAAGACACACCGGACGATAAGACCCACCCTAAATTTACGGTACGATTTTTAGAAATGAATATTTTATTAGGTATATAAAGAAATTTTTAAATTCTTAGGTTAATTTTAAAATGAAGGTTAAAATTAAATAGACTTAATAAAATTCAATCTATATTTTTGATTTCAACTTTGATACTTTTTTCAAATGAAGATTAAGATTTAATGATAAAAAATTTATTTTAAAAGTAAATATTACACTGAAATTTTTTAACATTAATCTGTATATTTGATTTAATAAAAAAGCGTATAAATTTATTTGCTAAATTAAATAACAATGTTTAAAACTACTTACCGTAATACTAAATATCACAATATAACAAGGAAAAATAAAATACAGCGTGTTTCAAAGTGAATATCGGGGTTTTAAAGTTATACAATATTTCTCAAGCTTTACATACATTGATTAATTATACATGAAATGAAAGAGCGACTCAGACAATTTTAGTTGCATGCAAGTTCATAAACTGTTTCCTGAACCTTTTTCTTGAAAGCGCTAGTAGCAAAGATGGCGACACCCCAACTGAAAGCGTTCTGTGTTTTGCAGCTTGCAAAGTGTGAATCTGTAATTACCGTTCAACGAACGTTCCGTTTGAAGTTCTGTTGTAATCCTCCGAGTGACAGTAACATTCGCAGATGGTATAAACAATTTGAAACCATTGGCTGTATTTGTAAAGGGAAGAGTACAGGACCACCGAGCGAGTCCAAAGACAGTGTTGAACGTGCAAGAGGGTCTTTTACGCGTAGTCTTTGGACATTTTTCAACTGCAATACGAACCACAAAACGTTGTTTGCAACAAGATGGTGCGCCTCCTCACTGGTATAACCCAGTACGTGATTGGTTGAATGAAATTCTCCCCGACCGCTGGATTGGTCGCCGTGGACCAGATGATAGGGCTTGTTTGCCGTAGTCTCCACGTTCGCCCGATTTGACCCCGTGCGATTTTTTCTTTGGGGGTTTATAAAGGATCAAGTGCATGTGTCACCATTAACAGCTGTATTACCCAACTTGAGACACAGGACTGAAGCAGTTGTCGCATCAATGACTCTAGACTTACTGATTTAACTATGGGATGAACTCTCATATTTAAATAGCCGATAGGAGAATGTGTGTGCCGTCTGACGAATATTGCTCACATCAAATACTTATACAAAAAAAACTGTTTGAGTTGATCTTTTATTTCATGTACAATTTATTAATGTAAATGAAACTTAATAAATATTATATAATTTTAAAACCCCGATATTCATTTTGAAACACATGGTAGAACAGTCAAGAATAAATAATATTCAGTTCATCCTTTTGGTAATATGACTACTTTGCTAATGACACCGTTTGTATTACGTTCGTTTGAACTATTGTTGTCACTCCCTTCAAAAAATGCGTCTTCTTCGGTACCTTCCACCTCATTACTTATCCTGCATTTCTTAAATGATTTTATAATCATCTCTTCATCTATAGCTTCCCATGAATTTTCACCAAAGTAGAAACGTCTGAAATTATTGGCAGTTTCATACATCGTGTTGCTGTAACATCGTGATCTGGCTTTACCATCCATTTATTCCACTCTTTTCGCGTAAAACCTTTGCATGGTTTATCGATAGAAATATCCGAAGGGTTACAATTGACTTGTGAGGCCTCCAGGAACGACAGCTAATTCTGTATTAATTTCCTTTAGGATCTTCTTGTTAATTCTGTTCTATGAAATCTGAATTGATTCTATATTAAAATCGCAGGCTTTTTAAACAATGCACCTGGACGTTTTGCCATTGTCTTTTGTATCCAAAATTTCATTCCTGTGTCGTCCACCCAGCTTTTCTCTTGAACGTGAACGTGATTATAATGCCACTGGGAGTTTATCTTTCGATAACGTTTTTCTCTTGAAGATTAACATGGGCAGTAGTTTCCTTCTGTCTGCGCAACAAACTATTATTACAGTGTAGTGAGTTTTTCCTGACACGTTGTTTCAATCACTATTGATTTGGTGCCTTTTGAATCTACAGTCCCATTTGAAAAAACATCAAAATATAATATTTCATCAATATTAGCAATTTGATTAAGCTCAAAGTTAAATTTCCTTCTCGCTGATATTACAAATTTATGGAATTATATAATTTTAGCTTTATAGTCAACCGGCATTTTTTGGGCTAGAGTGGTTTTTGTATGCATGCATAATCCGTATATTTTCATAAATCTAAAGCAACAAGGCGGTGATCCGGTAAAATCTAAATTTCCATTAGCAGTTGCCCATCTTTTCAAAAATTATCCTTTTCGTAGAAACAGATATTCCCATGTTTCGATGGTTTGTTACCCAACTTTTCATTTGTATTTATAATTCTGACCATTTTTCTAAAGTGTAAACGCAATGTTTTCTTGTGCTTACACTGCAGTTTTAATTGTTCCACTTGCTTTATCATTCACGAACCATTTTTTCTGTTGGTGGTAAACCAAAATGTCTTTCTGTTGTCCTGTTTCCATATTGTTTTGCATAATATATTACAATTAATTTATAACTCAAGTTATATGAAAGTCTTTTATGTTATATACTTATTTTTTTTAATTTTAGGATAAAAATTTAACGATTTATAAAAATAATTCAGACTTACTTACTACAAATTAGTTGCGTGAACCGTACAAAAGCGCATACGTTTACAGACTAATAGCTATTGACGTTCATAGGCAAAGAGTGTAAATCAGTGATCTACACTTACGATTCCAGATGACTTGGGTATCAAAATGTTTTTTCTGTGCATAATGACGTACATGCTGTTCTCAGTTCGGGATTACCTACATATCTACCTTCACTGACGTGCTGTAATAATTTTATTAACATTTTTCTCCAGTAATTGAAAGATACGGATAAATATTCGTACTTATGAAATAACAGACATCAAATCTAAAATTACAAAACTTGTCATAATGAACTTATCGCTTGTCGCGTTTCATTGGCCCGTATTAAACACATTTTCTTTTTTAAACTCGATCAGTTTCTTTTATTGCGACTCTGAAACCGGTACGGAGTAACCCGAAACAAAATAATGTCATATTTATAATCGATCGGATATTCGAAAAGAAATGAATGCGCGTTTATGCTCTCAAGAAATAATGTATTATAGTAAGAACACATCTGGTAGCATCCTTCATAAATTTAATGATAAGGTGATTAGGTTATTTCAGTCGTTTTTATTCGTCCTTTAATGCTAGAACTGTGTTTTAAGAAGTTGTAGGGACAGGCTTGCGGCCGCTTACTGGCTGACCCTGTACAGCCTATGCCACCGATTACAAGTATTCAAGGAACACCGGAAGTACGTTAACCCTGACTTAAAAGCCATATTTTTTGTCATAAAAAATCCTAATTACCATAATTAAATAAATATATATTACCGATATTAAGTTTATAATATAATTTGTCCGTGTAAATACGTGTGATGCTTGGATTTACACCATATACATAAGTTTTATCTTTCTTCATAGGTGCATAAAATGCCTTTATTTTACACCTGTGTGAATAAAAATGAAAACTATTCCTTGCATAATTCTGAAAAATAATTTAATTAAGTGAATTATTGATTCTAAGTATAATAAGTGAAATATTTTCAGAAAAAGAATCGTAAAAACAAACCTGTCGACGACTGCCTGTACAGTGTACCGATATTGTTTACTTTAAATCGGCCTCAAACAATATAGATTGAAAATTTTATGTAAATTTTATTTGTTTATTATTATTATTATTATTATTATTAATATTATTGATTCCATTACATTTTTAAATAACTATAAGTCTTTCGTTTTGTTTTTACAGGCTCTTTTGTTTTAAAGAATAAGTGTTATAAAAAAACGAAAAGTTATACCTCTACCTAGATTTCTTACAGCCGTTAAAAGAAAGATTACATAAAAGTTTACATAATACTGACTAGGTGCTGGCAAATAAAATAATACTAAATAATGTTTAATGTTAGTATAGCTTTCCCTGATGAGAAAATATTGTAGCGGTTGCACCTTTCCCACTGACTTTGAAGCTGAATAATTCGTTTCATAATAACAGAAAGATTATGAAGGGAGTATTATCTATTTCAACGATCACTTTTCTGTTAACCTATATGATTTAATTCGATTAATCAAATTATTTTTTTCAAAAAACACACTTTATTATCTAGTTTTCAACCTTTCTCGACTTTCCACCTAAGAAACGCATAAAATAATTGTTAAGATATTTTAACTGCCTTAAGATATGTTAACTGCCGATAGCTAATCTTATTTCTTTGTTCCTGCCTAATTTAGGTGCTTGTTGACCAACTGTTTTCAGTTATCGATAATTTTCCGAGTAAACAGAATATGATCGGCAAAAGTTTATTTTAAAGATTAAAATCCGGTACGTCCATTTTAATTAGTACAATAATGAAATGTATATAATAAGTAAAAGCGATTATTACATATCTGGTGAATGGATATTTTTAAATAAATAAATATTTTGTCTCGGTACCAGTAACGGTCAGTAAATCTCGTAAAAACAATGATTAAGCGGCCACAATGCGACGCTTTACGGTACAGTTGCAACACTTATTCTTCTTCTCAAAACTCGATGTAGCGGTTATTTTAAAGGATATTTTCGAATACTAGTAAATACTGTCCTAATTACGGCTACCCTTAATTAATTTACTCGTGTTCACGTTCCTGTTATAAAAACGAAATATTTTGTTGGATTTTTAAGACACCGTTCCTGATTGAATAGCGATCGCTTGATGATAACAAGAAAATTGTTAACAAAAATATTTCAAAATTGGGCATAGAAAATAAAAAAAAAATGTTAGTTAACGGGCGTTAAAAACTAGTAAATAAAATAATTTTCCTTTAGTTATTCTTCAGTTCTTTAAGAAAATTTATGATAGAACAGAACGGCACAGTTTAACAGAAAAGTGAACTGAAAATAATAACGGACCACCTTTATTTTTTTCCCGGTATTATGAAAGTGATTGTTAAGTATTAAACTTATAGATTAATGTAAACTTGCTAATATACGTCACTTATTACTCATTTCTTTAAAAAAAAGTATTAGTTTTTCTAATTAAAGTTAAAAAAAATGCGCACTTTTAACACACACACACACACACACACACACACACACACACACACACACACACACACACACACACACACACACACACACACACACACACACACACACACACACACACACACACACACACACACACACACACACACACACACACACACACATACACACAGAGTATCTGTAGAATGCTATGCACTTTGAAACAATAAAGCTATTTTTTATACTGAAGATTTTTAAAAACATCATTTCTTATCTTCAAAATCTCTTTTTCAAGGCCCTTCTTAAGGTTTTCCTAAAAACAAGAAAAGTAGGATGGCACTGTAGGAGATTTAAATACCACTTCTAAGGTTAAAATTTCAAAATTTTAATACTTTGTACAGTTTTGATGAAATTTTAATATATTTAATTTTTAAAGTAACATGAACTGTTTCCCACATATTAACTGCATGAAAATAATACAAATGTGAGAAAAACTTTAAAAGCTTGCTTACTTCCGTATTCAAGATTGTACGATAACCTAACCGATTGGATACTGAATAGACAAATTCGTAATAGGTCGATCATTTAATTTAAAAATTCTGTTTTTGTTCTATATCTATTTTAACGCGTCCTCGATTCATTTTTATGAATTTTGATCTCTATCGAACGGAGTAAACTTTCCTTCAAAAGCTTTACGTGCGAAAGTGTTGCGGTAGTACTATCTCTGAATTATCGTGAGATAGAACAATATTAATTAATATTCGAACAATCGAACGATCACACTATTCTTTCATCGATCGACGAAAATAAATAGTTCAGTTCGTGTAAGTACAACCACGACCGTAGAATATGGTCGAATGTCAAGCAATATGTTTTTTTCTTTTTTTCAACGATTTACATTCGACAATCCATAAAGTAAATGAAGAATGCTACCTTAAGTCTAAAGCGATCGCATACAAGTTATCGGTATCGATTTTGATTTCTAGGGATAATTTATTTAAGCATACATGGAATTGTTTACGTGTGTTAATAGGGATCGATTCTGTTCTATTGTGACTGTGCAAGTACGGCACAGAAAAAAATTTGATTTTCTCAAAAAAAGTGTACAAGTCTCATCAATCGCATTACCATATATCGATTGAAACTTTTACAGAGCAAGACTTGCTTCAAAGCAGGAAGATAAGTGGATTTTCAAGTATGAATCTATCTTCCGGTTCATAGCTTCCTTATTTTAATGTTTTCATACCTTTAATAGAAGTTAAAGTTTTTACTTCGCTCTTGTTATAGTGTGTTTAACTTTCATTCTGGAACTTCATTTTTATTCTTAAAATTTTCATTAATGTACTGAAAATTTTAGATTATTAAAGAATCAGCTGTTGTCTTTTAATTTTTATAAACGCTTTTAACCCCCCCCCACCCCATACACATACATACATATGTAAATTTCTTCATAAATATGTGTACATAAAATTATAGAAAAACTTTGTTATTGTAGTAGTAACTTTGAACGATTTTTGAAGTAGTAACAATGAAATCGTCAGATTTCAAATAGAGTTCGGTTGATGTATGCTGGAAAAAAGGATCATCTTTTTTGTTGTTTTTTACAACAAAAATTTTACCAACTGTTACTGCGTGACAAGTCGACGATCGAAGATGCGGCATCTATTGTGAGTATATAAATGTAGGAACTTTCATGTCATCCGATGCGAAATCCCGCGCTAATTCTAACGAGACCGAATGAAAACAACGAACGAAAAGCCCACCGTCAAAAGGACCCGAAAGATTATTTGCTCTTCCTGAAGTATAAAGTTTCTAACGTAGGAAAATACCCACGAAATGAATGAAGAAATCAATACAGAATGAATTATATAGTCGCGAAGTAAATAAACGGATAAATAATTTTATATGACAATAGAACATTGTTAAAATTAAAAGTGATTATAAAGGAGCATGAGAATCTATGAAATGTAGAAAAAATCTTAATTAAATTTTTTTAAAAAGTAAGCTTTTAAAAAACTTACTTTAAAACGTTTTAGGCCGTTAGTAGCTGAAGTCGGCTTCAAAGACAATTGAAGACGTTTTGAATTAAGTTATTTTTTTAGAAAAACGTGTTAGAAAATTCTATTCAATTTTTCGATAAAAGTATATTAAATTTTAAATATCACCATAGCAACAGTCGTCAAAATATTATGATTTTTATTTATATTGAGAAATTTTGCTACGAATTAGTTTTGTTTGTATTTAAATTTTACAAAATATTTATTCAGAACTTTTACAGGATACATTTACAAAAATTGTGATTTTGGAGCGATTATATAATGTTTCAGAACAAAAAGGTCGTACGAGAGCGATTTTTGATAGTTTTATATTAAAATGATTTATTCATAAAATTTGGTGATTCTAGTCGTCGAGAAATCTGTTTTTTATTACAATAAATCCCTGAAAGCTCTAATTCAGGCAATGCAACGTAGATATTGTTTATGATACATTTCTTAAACGACCGCCTTTAACTTCTGATTTCATAACCTCACTTTTTAAAACCATTTCTAAATGAACTTAAGTATACAAATAGAAACTAGATTTTCGATAGTTGCGTTCCACCTATTTTAATTTAAATAATAAAATCGATTGGTATTCAAATTCTTCTGGACGAATAAAATTCTTGTTTCGTAGTTTTAATACGAAACAACGCACAACTTAATGTTTATAGAAAAATAGATCTCGATCTGTCTACAGTCTGATGCTCTACTTGAGTTTACAAAATCTTTTTGAAACACCGATAAAATAAAACTAGTTTTAAAACCTTTAATAATCGATCAAGACTAAAGTTATCGAGCTTGTAAGCGCTATTTAAACAAAATTTCACCTGTACATCACGTACACCGATGTCGTTCGGTTGTGATTCCACCGAAAACGGGAGGGAAGTTTAAATGTATTCTGATTTTTCTTACATTTACATGAAAACACTTTTTAGAGGATGACATGGCACGGCAAAAATTTAATTAAAAAACCTTTCGAGTGCGAATAAAACATATTTCAAAATCAACGAATCCATTTTTGAAAAAGATGAAATCACAAAACTTGACTTCATACAAATGTATCTCGACGCCTTCAAAATATTTTAAACGATCTTTTAATTGTTATTTTAATGTATTTTCCAGCATTTTGAAATAATCCCTTTTGTTCTGAGTTAAAATTTTGTAAAATTGTATTTTTATTATTTATTTTTTGCATAAATGTCATGCCAAAAATATTCAATGGAAGCATAAAATCTATTTGTAATGTGTGCATATAAAATAATATTATTTAAAACATAGATTGCATGCACTATCTGAATTTTTTTCAGGTTTTTTTTTTGTTTGGTCAGTTTTTCGATTCATAAAAATGTTCGATTTCTGTCCCGTAAATTCTTCGATTCTAATAATTTTGAAAGAAAGAAAAATCCCAAAACTGTATCCGTCGAACAAATAAAACTGCATTTCACATCTAACCGCACTCTATCTCTTTATTGTGTTTCTTTACCGTAGCTCTTTGATTTCTACTTGCCATCCTACAAACCGGATTTACATAACATCCGTATCCGTTTTATAAAAAAAAAAGAAATTATGTGCTACACGAAAATGATCTTAACATATCAGAGTTAATTATTTTATATATATATATATATATATATATATACACACAGATCGTTACAATGTCTTTAATTTGGAAAATAACGTTAAATTAGAAATATTATAATCGACTCGAAGGAAAATTAGATTAAAAATTTATTTTTTTGCTTAAAAATTCATTTTTCCTACTCGGCAGAAAAATAAAGTGCATCGATAAGATAGATTTTGTTTCGTTATGTAATATAATTTTTAGATAGTTATTTGATGTTAAATTAATTTGAATAATAGATATACAAAGGCTTTAATTAATTTAATTTCTTTTGTTACCAGTTTTTAAAAAGCAAATACTCATTATATTTTGTATATGCTAATTCTTTATATATATTTTTTTTCCTTGTTTGTTGTTACATCTATTATGAAAATTTGATTATTGTTAATGTAATTGTATTATATAAATATTCTAATTTTAAATACAAAGAATAGTATATAAATAAAAAACAAATTATGCCTCTACTTTAAGTAATGATTATTGCAAATAATTTAAGAATTGAGCACACACAATAATATTATATTCGATTATGTAATATTATAAATTAATTAATTCCTAAATTGTATTCGCATAAATTTTATTTCATTTTTCTTTTCTTTTCTTTAAGAGGTATATTATTGCTTGGTGTTTCAGTCACTGTATAAATAAATTTTATTATTATTATTATTAACTTATCCTCTTGTATTCATGATTCTTATTACTGATAGGAATTTTTTGAGTCTTTTGGAAAATTTTTAAAACCGCTTTCGTGGTTTTTATTGGTTTTATTTCTATATGTATTGTATTTTTCTGTATTATGCTGTAAATTTGGTAAAAAAAAACTTACAGTATTGTAAAAATTGAAGGATGAAAGAGGATTATTTCTGTTTTTATTTCGGTAATATTAATATTGAATTATAGCTTTATTGTAAAAGTACGCTTTATCGTAAGTATTATAAAAATGAAAACTTTTTTTTTTGTTTTCTTCTGTTTATAATAATAGAATAGATATAAAAGATTAGTTCAATTTGAATGTAAAAAAATGCAAATCGTTATTCGATTAAAATCTCTGAAATTGGGTTACAGGGTTCCCTTCTTCTGGCAGCACGTGATATTGTGTATCAAATCGTATCATCGAATATCGAATCATTAATGTATTTTTATTTAGAATTTACTATTTAATTTTAGTTATCATAAAATTGAATATATTTCGTTGTAATTTACAAATATATATAAAATCTGAGTTTTTAACGGACGTAAAACCTTATAAAACTGTACGATAATAATTGCTTTCTAGCGCATCATTCGAATTCAACGTCCGTTACCTACAGATGATGAATAATAATTTTACTTTTTTTTATTTTTTTTACCTCCACACACTCCTTTACAGAGAACCCATACACTCAGCGTATACAAATGGACAGGCAGCAGGAAACGTTAGAGAAAATTACTCTATAGGACCAGCAAAATTATCTTGAAAAATTGACAGAATTAATATTAAGTCGTCAATAAATCTAAAATATCTTAACTATTAATGTTAGTAAAGTCTAGCGACAAAACCTACTTTTCTGGGTGTTATTATTTCTTTTTTTCCACCAAATTTGGCAATTTAAACGTATTGAAGTTTATCTTGCCACAGCCTTGGAATATTAAATGTATATTTAGTTCTTTTATTACACAACCGTCCAAAAAGGAGTGAAATGTATTTATTGTGTATGTATGTATGTTTATTCCACCGTAGCAGCTCAACAGCTGAACCGATTTAAATACATGACCCTGCGTTGAAATCCTTACTTTACCGGGATTGTCATAGCCTATATATATATATATAACATTAATATATAACATAACATTTATATATAACATTAATATATATATATATATATATATATATATATATATATTAATGTTTAAATAAATTTTAAATAATTTGAAAAAATCGGTCAGAAGAACGAGTCGTTTTTCAATAACTTGCATCTCAACAATTCATTCTGAACGATTTGAAAACCTCGTATCTCATGCGTATGAAGTTGTTATCTAACTAGTGTTTTTACAGGACTGCCCCAAAAAAATGTAATGTATTTAGGGTGAATGTATGTATGTATATATGTTTGCTCCACCGTAGCAGCTCAATGACTGAACCGATTTAGATGTATGATCGTTGGAATCCTTACGTAACCGGGATTGTCATACGCTATATAAATATGTACGTATATATATGTTAAAATAAATTTTAAATAATTTGGAAAAAGATTATAATATATTCAAATACTACATACAAAACTGTCACCCGCACGCTCTTTAATTTATCCTATATTAAAGAACAATGTTTTTTTTTTTCGGCAGTCGTGTTTTTATTTTTCTTAACACTTTGTTCCACAAACTTTCTTCATTATCATTGCGACTAAACTTTACTTTTGCAACTTTAAAATAGTTCTCTGATATATAAACTTCATTAGATTGAGCGAATTTCAACGTATCCTTGTGAGCAACCGACTAAGATTCTTTATAAAGCTTATTATCTATTTCGACATGATTTTTCTTCAGCGAATTTAAATTACAATAATTTTTATTCCTTACATTATTTTTCAAATCCTTAACGTGTGAATTGGTTTGAACTTTTAGCTGCAATTCTACGCACATATCTCTGTCAACATTTCGAAATGGAATAATACTTTTTTTTTTCAGATGCATTTCAATCTACTATCATTTACTTCATAAAAACTACCAGAAACCTAGCTCAGAATTCTCATTTCTCAAAAGATACATCTCAGTTTTAATATGATTACCCTTCTTTTCGGGGGATATGAATGATCTCTAAGACTCCTGCTACAATTATGTCTCCAATTAAATCTGCTGTTAACATAGTTCGATCGATCAGTGGTTTGGTGTCAAGTTGAGTATTACTTTCAAACTCATATTTTTCAGTTATAGCTCCCACATTCAGACTAGAATTTAACTAACATTAATAGTACCACATTTACAGGAGTAACATCATCGATAAACATCCTTCTCTTCATACAATTTTCACACTTAAATCTTGACTTAAGGTACATAAGAAACTCATCATCATCATCATTCGACTTCAGACAAGAAGAATGAGATCTTACACTATATACAACGCAACGCAAACTTATATACTTGCCATAAAACACATTCTGACACGTGGATCCGAACTGGCAGGCATGGTGACCAACCTAAAGATAAAGAACTAACCTAAACCTTTAATTAAAACTAAAAATAATCAAGACTACGAGAAGTATCTTTTTAATATCCGTATAAAAAAGTAATCGATGGATGAAGACTTTACTTGATCAAAATCCATCATAACAAAATGAAAATGAAAACAAAATATATATTTTTTTATTTTCATAAAATTTATTTAAAATATGAGAGCTGTTTCGGTACACAGTACCTTCCTCAGATGTTACATACAGAATACAAAAGCAATAAAAAATAAATAAAGAAATATGTATGTATAAAGAAATAAATGTTTTTGTATTCTGTACGTAACACCTGAGGAAGGTACAGTGTACAGAAACAGCTCTCATGTTTTAAATAGATTTTGTGAAAATCCAAAAATATATTTTGTTTTCATTTTTTTTCTATCTGTATAACAAGTCCTAATATTAGCAAAAACGTTAAAAAAAATAATACTTATATTTAGTTATTTTCAGTCCACAATCTACAATAATCTTTCCATCTAAATTTAATCATCTTTCCAAATATTGATCGATTAAACAGGAATGGCAAGGGGAGGAAAATAATGACAATTTCAGAGAAGACGAATGTTATCTTACAGTGTGTTGCAATCTTCTTCGATCTTTTTTTTTATCCCCTTCTCCCCCCAACCGGATATCCAATTAAGTATAACTCAGTTGGGGAGAGTGTCCATTTACTCTAAGGAGGCGTCCCCCGCCCACCGGTATAGTACGCCCGGCACGGCAGGTTAGCCTCCTTAATCTTAATCTTCTTAATCTGCAGAAGGCTTTTGATATAACTTGGCGTCATAGAATATTGCTTCAACTTTATGAATGGGGCATTCTTGGCAACTTACCAGAATCGATCAGTAACTATATGAATGACCGTACTTTTCAAGTACGGATTTATAATCAGTACTTGTCTGAAAAAACCTAAAATAGATGGCAAACCACAAGGGTCGCCGTTGAACGGTTTGTTGTTCACGATCGCCGTGAATAAACTGATGTCAGCTGACAAACGCTTTCAATGAAGTTACAAAACTTAATGAATTCAAATTTTCACCGGAGAGATGCGCTTGTACATTCTGTAGGAAGAGAAACCACATAATAGTCCTGTTTTGACTACTGATGGGTATTTAATCCAGTACAAAGATAACGTAAGATTTTTAGACTTATTATTAGATAAATTCCTCACTTGGGGGTTACACATACAGAGTTTGAGTGTTACAAGAAAGAGTGTTACAGAGAGTACAAGAAAGTCCTTAATATTATTAAAAGTTTATCGAATATCAGTTGACCTCAGATAAAGAGATATTACTGATGATGTATAAAGCACAGGTTTAATATAAATTCGACTACAGTACGAATGTATTGCATTTTCATCCGATAGGAGATCGCATGTAAGAAAGTCAGATGCCATATACAATAATGGAATTAAGTAGTGACAGGCCTTTCCGAACAAGCCCAACGACTAATCTTATATCTAAAGCCGGCATTATGCATTACATTTTAGAAGAGAGATTCTTCTATTGAGATATTGAATAAAACATATGGGTTTATTCTACCCGTATAAATTATAGATCTTTTAATAATAATCCATTGGCTGCTTTATATGAACACCGCACTACCTTTTCCAGACCAGCCGGAATACGGTACCGCGAGTTACCAAGTAAACACAAAATTCATTTGCCTGATATTAGCAATTTCCACAAAATAAATATCTACATGTTTACCAGATGTATTAATATTAGATCTCTCCCATGGAAAAATAAAAGAGAAACCACCAGAGAGCATCCAACAAGAAGTTTCATCAATCTTCAGTAAGTACGAAGGATATGAGAATTTATATTGGTGGTTATAAAACGAAACATTTTGTTGGATGAGATGTATACTTTAATGATGAAGTCAATTCTGGGAGACTGCCGATAATTAAAAATTAAATTAAAATAAAGTTAAATTTTATATAGCAAGCATATTTCTATACTTCAAGCTCTTCGCTTCACAGAACATTTCTGCGAAGAATGAGTGCTTATATGTTCCGACTCGTTAACGAGTTAATTGCTATTCGAAACATAAACATTGAGGATGCTCTTGTTATAAAATCCTGTCCATTTTGTATGTATTATACCCAGTGAGATAGCTACATGTATTTATATGGACTCTAGGTCATGCTGGTAACTCAAAAAATGATTGTACAGATGAAACTGCTAGAATGACAAGAAATTGGGGTGATGTACGAATATAACCCCTCTTTGAGTGGCAGTCGTCAAAAATCGTCTAAGCAACTTTAACAAAAATATTTGGAGCGTAGAATGTAGAAGATTAAATACCAAATAAAACGTAATTAAAATAACTCCATATAAACGGGAAAGGGGAATGTATAAATTATTTGGAAATAAAAGGACTACATAAAAATTGCTGAATATAAATTACAAGGACATTAAGGAGAAGGCTAGGGGCAGAAATGGATGAAGACAGCAGTGGGGTAAGGGACCTGTCGCCAGGAAGAACACCAGATGATGAAATGGAAATTCGATACGAAGCTATCTCGCCGGAAACAAGCAGCGATAACACGGTTGAGGATCGGTCACACGAATCACAATTTCATATATGTCTCCGGCGAAGAAAGTCCAATATACAGTGAATGTGATAAACTGCTCAGTCACTATTAAGCATTTACTTGAGAGTGTACAATATAATATAAGCCCACAAAGAGGTATGGATTAAGAAGCGACATTGCTACTGATTTGAAAAACGGTAAGGAAGAGGCAATGGTTGCTTACCATCGTGCCAGCGGATTGCTAATGAATTTGTAATAATCCTTCGATAAAATAAGGTTCGATGATATATTTGACTGACAATCTCCTGCGTAAATGTTTTTTACAATGATCACATTTTTGTTGGTATTGTCTGACATTTTATGTATTTGTTTAAATATTTTTTTTAATTACTTTTGTGTTTAATTACATGTGTTTTGTCTAAAGGTCAGAGCCCTGATCCTTTCATCAAGAATACGACGAGGGCTAATGAACTTGGAAGTTGATGCCCTTATATCTACGGACCAAAAAAATTATTATAATTATAGTTTTGCAGCGGAGTTGACATTTTTCCATCTTAGGAGTTGTCCGCATTAGCACATAATCGCCTTATGCCCGCAAAGGATAAGGCTCGTACATACCGGAGACAAGATCACATTATATGTATCGTTAGCAAAAAATTCACTACATTCTGTAGCACTCAAATTACTGATTTCCACCGCTTTTGAACACACGCTTATGCCCGGTAGGTCGTAATATAAGCTACTCTAATTCGTCTCTAGCAAATAAAGTTTATTTCCGTTAGGTTCATTAAAATAGTTTAGGGAAATTAACATTTGAATATCATTTTTACATCCTGTCACCCGATCGGCATACGAATACGAAATTAAAGGAACGAAGGAGATCTAACGAACAAATAACAAATCGTTTTCCGATTGTATTTAATAATTTAATTGACGCAAACGTAAGTTACACGGCATTGAATCGGCAGCGACGTATATCATCAAAATGATGGATATTTGAAGAAGTTATGACAGGCTATTATGGCTGACTATATATTATGTTTATGTATAAACATAGATATTTAAAATCGCGCTGACCTTGTCGATTCTACGGTCAGAAGGAGCTGCAAACGTCACCACGACTTCGGTGAAGGCCGACCAGATGTTTTAATTAGATTTACGATACTTAAAAAAAAAAAAAAAAAAAAAAAAAAAACTTAATTCGGCGCACAAAATATTTTTCTTATTAATTCATTTATTAACAACTTTCGAGGGAAAGGATAGTTTTTTCACACTCATCATTAAAATCACGAAGTCGAGTTCAGAGTTCAGGCTATGGAGTAAGCCTAAAACAATACGAGTAGCCGGAGATATACGGCTATCCGGGTAGTTATTACGTATTTTCTGTTCTTACATTAAGGAATAATTTTAAAAGTACAACCACTACAGAATAAACCGGAGAAATTCTTATTTTTTGTTACGACTCACCGAATCCAATTAAAAAACCTGAGCGTAGCGATGAATTGTCACTTAAAAAGTGACAATTTGTCACAAAAAATATATAAATAAAAGAACACCGTGTAACCGATATGAATACTTTTGGTCATTGCCTAATCTCTGTTTTAATAAAATAATCCACTGAAAAAAATTTAACTAATAAACCTCACCTTTTACGTATTACGCACCCCATCGTACAAAAAGAAAATTAAATACGACAAAAATTAAAAATGAAGTAAAGGAATAAAATATTACTATTTAACGAAATAAAATGATTAATTATGATTCGAATCGCACCAGTTTAAATTTTAAGGTAAACTTGTAACTTTTAAAACGTTCTGATAAAAGTTACGCGTACAAAATAGGCACGTTCTATTGTAGAAGTAGTTCGATTGCGATTGGTAAAGTATAAACACAGAAACATGACCATGTCAAGAGTGAGACAGGGGCTGATGTCGTTAACACCGTTTCTGCTGAAATTATAATCGGCAGAAATTTGGAGTCGAGAAAGTGCGTATCCAGAAGAAATCTAAGCGTTCATAAGGTTTAAAACACTGCATAAGAATATAATTTTTGTGTTTTTATATTTTGTAATTTTTTTCGATTAAATCCTTTATCGATTAAATATAAATTTTCTACTTCTATGAGGTCAGTAGTCAATACTGCTGATCGCTGTATTTGTGATTTTTTTCTAAGAGACGGTCACGAAATGCCGACTTTATGTTATTAAGGAACTTTTTAATGTACTCCTTCCGTCGCTGTTTGAGCCGCCTCCTATTTTTCTGACGAACTCCATAGTAAGAATTCGTTCTTAAAAAAATTCCGTAGTAAGACGTTCGTTTAATAAGTGGTCTTTTTTGCGACAGTTTATTCGGGTTTTGTTCTTCGTGAAAGATACGATGCTTCCAGCTGTGTTAAATTACGTTTTTTTTTTTCATTTGTTTATGGAAAAAACATCAGTAAAAAAAAAAAAATTCCTTTTTCGTTTTTGTATAATATAGCTGCCATTTGACATTATACAGTCGTTACAAGTCTACTTTTATAAGTACATTTTGTGATTTTACACGTCTTGAAACGTCGATTTGGACTACCAATTTCGAATGATTTTTAGATGATTTTAGCTGGGTCGAATAGAACGAGAATTGTGATACTAAACGTTAAATCTATGTGAATCCTGTGATTTAAAACAAAACTTCCGTTATGGCATAAAACGTTTTCTGTCCGTTATCGTAATCGGTCTTTTTTTAAATTATCGTCAATACAAGATTCAGTCACTCGCATATCGTTGCACTTATTAGATACGGCATCAGCAACAAATATGAAATAAATATTTCCTCCCCGGAAAAGCCAAGTTGAGACATGCTCTCGATAGAAAACAAATAAATTATGAAAATATAAAAAACGATTTCAATAGATCGCAACCCCAAACTTTGGGCCCGTGTGTAGCTCCTAGCTATGTGTTAATAACGAATGCGAATAGAAAAATGTTAATGTATGTAATCAAGGTAAAATGAGAAGAAAAAAGCAGGATTCATTAGTCAATTTTTCTGTAAAGTATTTCACCGAAGTCTAAACCGGTACGATTTAAACCGGTATCTGTTTTCTTTATACGTAGTTAATTAATAATAAAAGCCAAATAAATTTTTAGAATATTCCTACTCAAAGATTTGAAAACTACATTTCATTTTTTGCATTATTTAAAAAAGTATTTTGCCAAATACAAAAAAATATTATTAAAAAAATATATGTAATATCGGTCGATCATATTCCATCGTTGTTGGAAAATAAATTTTTTTATGAATGAATATAGTTAACTGAGAATGTTTATGTCGCTTATTAATCTAAAACTAGCGGATGTTGTCTGTTGACGATGTATGCAGTAGCATGTGAATGCATTCACCCATCCGCCTCTGGGAGGTCTAATGTCTAATCGTACTCAGGCTACAGCATTTAAATTTTTTTTTTTTGTTTTACTGTTGACTTTAATCGGTTTTTGTAAGCATATAGATAATAAATAGCAATGTATCAGTGAATTATGAAATTACATTGCAAATTTTCTATCTATTATTCATAATTAAGGGTACGAATTTTTAGTTTTTGAAAATATAGTTTTAAGAAATCTGTTCTCAATGATTGTATTGTTAAAATGGACATAATACTATCATTAAATATTTAAAATTTGTTATACATGATCGGTATATCCTTCAATAGAGATCTTGGTAGGCAATATGCAGTTTGATCGAAGACGTCCACACTACAGTTTTCCTTGGACGAGCGATCGTTTTCGTGCTAATAGTTCTGGACGACTTCATGGTTTTCGAAAGAGACCGACTTTGTTGCGCTATATATTCGACCCGGCTGACAAAAATCGTCAATCGATTATGTTTTACTTCCATCCAGGTACCATCTGAGTCACTCAAAGGGTTGTGACTCAGGCGTTCACCGTCTCGAACAAGATTCAATCTATTCTTCGGATGGAATTACATGTTTCGTGCTGATAGATCTTCGTTTTATTTTTTCCTTATTGTCTATCCCTTTTTCACGCAAAAGAATTCTGCGAGCTGAGTTCTCTTGTCTGCTGGATTCACACTGACAATCTAGCTTCTGTGTTTGAGGAAAGAGAATTTTGGTAGGAAGTCACTCCCCGCCGGATCTCATCAGAACGGAGAGACACTTTTCACTCCCTCCCGGAGTGAGTCGCTTCTCATTGGACCGGTAAGCGGGTCGTGCAAGAGCCTATTCCGGAACTTTATTTCTTGTTCGGTGACCTCACGTAAGACATTTTAATTGCCGCAGAACTTATCGGGTAAATTCCGGTCTTTTAATTGGTAAAATAATTTTTTAGTTCGCTTAATTTGCATTGCGGTAATTCTTCCAGAATATTATTAATTATTAAAATTTCTCTTATTTCGAATGTAGTACGAATGTGGACGATCGATATTTAAAGTAAAATATTATAAGTAATTTTGTAGATGGCGCTTTTAAAAGTGTAATCGCTATCTTTTTACTGTTTAAACGGTCAGTACCGTCGATAACATAATTATCAGTATTTATGCAATATTTGAAATTAAAGAAATACCTTCGATAAAATTTTATGTCTAACCGTATGTTTGAAAGAATACAGGCCGTTACAGTACAGATAAAATTAAACCATGTCGAACGTAAAGTGTAAACTACCAACCGAAGTCAGGAATAAGTTCAAAAATATGCTGCCGGTTAAAATTCATCATGAGAAAAGTTTTAACGACTATTTAGTAGCGATAAAAGTATCACTGGTTTATACAATAAAACACTTTCGCCTGAACGATTGGAAAGGTGGTAATGAGACTTCGTATAAAATGATACTTCATATAAAATTAGGTAGTAAAAGATGAGAAAAAATTACTGGATAGTGGAATCCGAGCTTAAATATTTTTAAACACGATAACGTAGTAATCATCTCAGAAGTCTTGAATTACGTATTAATAATATACGGATCGCGCACTCTACCCGAAGTAGCAGGATTTTTTCGAATGCGTAAATCGACCGCCGGTCGCTGTAGCGCACACAAGAATAGCTTCTCACGTTTTATAACGGGGTTCGGTTCATGTAAAAGATTATATTTAAATTAAAAGATAAAATCTACAAATGCGACACTCGAGATTTAGATTTTGTTTAGAATTCCGTTTAGAATAAAATTTCACCGCTGTATTATTGAATTTCTTACCGAACTGAAGCGGATATAGCTCGTTATTTTCATCACGGCATATTAAAATGGCCCAACTGGTTTACCGAAACTTAAACGTTGAATCGATTAATTACGTTTAAAATTTACGCTGTCTCGACATAAGCGATCATAGTTAATCTTTTATTATTCACCCGGTACGAAACTAAAGATAATTGATGTTTCAAAAAATATTTTGACCAGATTATCTTTTTCGATTTCTAAAACAGTAATCGTCAGAATAAATATTCGACTACCTTAAAACTGCGGCAGATTCGGAATGTAGAAATTATATTAGGAAATGGTTGATTCGATCATCCACCTATAGAGAATAAATAATTATTATATTTAGTTCGACAGGATACCAAAGGGACAACATTACAAAAGAAAAACGCATACTTTTTTATCTGATATAGATCCGTTTAGTAATTTCTTTTTACAGGGCATTGATCTGTAACAATGTAAGTAAATTGTTATATTGGCTAAAGTTAATTGATTTTTGGTTAAAGAAGAGATCGCCTTCAAGATTTTTCAAAATAAAATTAATCTCCAATAATAAATATGTAATTTTTTTATGTTTCAATAACACAGATTGAGTTTGTAAGTAAATTACTTCCTAAACTGAAAATTATTTTGTAATTTATTTTATCGTTGTTAATGATGATGATAATAGTAATAGTAGTTATAATAAATTATGGAGATATATAATTTATATACGTAGTTAGATTTATTCGTTTATGGTAGTAATTTTCTTTGTTTTTCTATTAAAATGAAGAAAAAATTATTGTTTTCTTTTTATTTATGTAATGTTTAATTTAGTTATTTGTTGTTTACCTTGAAAACTACTAATAACGATTTTTTTTGTTTTTGTTATCTTTATAAACGTGTCATTTTTCACTTAAAACTTATAGATCGAAATGAAAATTTAATTAGCGTATTTTTCCCTTATGAAGTTTTTATTAAAGACGACGAATATAATGACTAAGCAATAATAAAGATATTTTTAAATTTCGTTAATAAAAAAAGAAACTAAAAAAATCTTGTCCTCGAGTAAGATTATATTATAGTAAAAGGGTGCACCGGAATATAAACTTGTTTTACCATTTAATTGGCCAGGCTAGTAGGCCTACTACGTAAGAAATATTTACCCGTTTAAGGCCTCCTTCTTAACATGCAAGTATTTCGTGGAATTACTGTCCTTTTAACTCATACGGTAGACGTTAGCCTTCTGTTTTTTAATTCTTTTTATGGAATTTTAAAAATTAAAAGATAGTTTAAATTCTGAATTTTGGTAGATTTTGAAAAGACAGATTAAAAACAACGAATTTTAGAAAATCGAAAATTATATTTATATCTGACCTTTCAATTGGAAATACACCAGCAGAATAAAATGCTATATTAATCGATCTCATTGACGCCCGTTCCCCCGGTTCGGGGTAACGGGCGAAATTCGAATTGACGAAATCGTCGATTCGAATTTCCTTTCCCGATATTTTATGATACTTTGTTTCGATAAAAAAAACACGGAGTCTTTTTTTAAAGAAACTAATTAAGTTGATAGGAGGTACTTGGACGGATAGATTTATAAAAGAAGGTAAGAGAAGTGAGTTGAAAGCGGAACCTGTTATAAGGATGAGCGGATGCAGTACCTAGAAAAGATGCACGACACCTAGTGTCTAAAGGGATCTGAATTATGCACTGTCAAGAAGGTAAAAAATGGAAAACCGAGGTCGAAAGGAATAGAACAGGTCGTGGGACTTAATCTTTAATGTCGATGGTGATGAATAAGTTAATATCTCACCCTGTTGTCATCAATCCGTAGTTTCGTTGACAGCGAACTTCCAAATTCTTCTTCTTTGTGCCTTCCTGATTGATGATCGGCCTGTTATATTCCAGCCTTCCTCTTCCTCGGTGTTTTCTTCCACCAATCGCACCCTCAATAATGGTTTTTCGGATCCCTTCGTGTCTCAGGAGATGTCCAAGTAATATATCTCTTCTTGTAAGATTCTTCCATAGGGATCTATTTTCGTTTATTCGTTTGAGCAGCACCTCTTCATTAGTTACTTTGTCTGCTCATCTTATTTTCAATAATCGCCTGAAGCACCACATTTCAAACGCTTCTAGGTTCTTTCTTTGTGGGGTTCCAACCGACCAACTTTCACTCCCCTACAGTACTAGGTTCCAAACATATTTTTTGAGTAATCGCTTCCGTACTTCCATACTGATGGTATTGGAACACAGTAGATCCTTCTTTTTATTAAATGCTAGTTTTACCAGACTTATTCGTGCTTTATGTCTCTTTTGCTTCTACCATCTGCTGTTATTCCGCTGCCTAGGTATTTAAACTCACTGATCTGTTTTAAGGTTTCATTCTCCGTTGCACTTGCGCCCTTGTGTCCTTTCGCTCACAAACCAAAAAGTTCGTTTTTGCTTTATTAAATCTCAGGTTGTACTTGGTGTAGATCTCGTTCATTTCAGTTATAGTCTTGTTCAAATCTTCTTCGTCATCTGTGATGACAGCTATTTCGTTTGCAAATATTAGCATATCTATTTTTGTCCATTGGATTTAAATTCACACATTAATTTCTTTTCTTACTTCATCTATTGTTTCTTAAATGCGAATGTTAAAGACGGCTAGCGACAAGTTGCATCCCTGACTTACTACTCTCTTCGGCAATGAGGCTTCCTCTTCATTTTCCACCATCCTAATGACTGCTGTCTCGTCATTATACAAGTTCCAAATGATTCTTCTATCCTTCCAATCAATTCCTCGTTTATTCACCATAGAAAACATTCTGTTCACATTGATTTTGTCAAATGTTTATTCTAAGTCCACGAACGTAATAAATAAGATTTTATTTTTCCTCAGGCTTTTCTGGATGAGCAGTCGTAGTGCTAGGATGGCTTCCTTTGAACCCCTTCCACTTCTGAAGCCAAATTGGCTTCAGAAACCTTTAGCTTCAGCTTTATCGAATTCATTTTTTAGGATGAATTCTCCCTTTTCCAATGCTACTGTCATCCTCCTCTTGCAGAGTTTCTGGGTTCAGCTCTTCCACTTCACACAAGCAGCCAATGTATTCCTTCCTTCTCTTTAGAATTTCTTGTTGGTAAAAACAATAACTCTCCTTCTTTGCCCCTCCGTTCGCCAAAGAACGCTTTAATTATTTTATGAGCTTCATTGACGTTTCCTGTACTCAGTAATCTTTCCACTTTCTCGCATTTGCTTTGCAAGTATGTTTCTTTGGCCGCTTTACATGCTCTGTTTATTCTGTTCCTTATCTGTTTGTATTCTCTAATCTCCTCCAAAAAATCCCAAGCTTTTGGTTTTTGTATTTTCTTTTTTCTCCAGTCAGTTCAACAATCTCCTTAGTTATCCACTCCTTCCTACGGACATATTCTTTACTTTGCAGTAGTCCATCTGCAGTTTTCTTTATTTTTTGTTTTGTGGCCTTCCATTTGGAGTCTATGTTTTGGTGATTTTATCCTTTTATTTATCAGTCGTTCTTTTCTCATATTTTCCTCTAATACTCTCATCATGTTTTAATTTATTTATTTCCCATTTTTTCTTGCTGATCCTTTCCTGCACTTTTTAAGGCCAAGGTGGCATTTCATTATTACTGCATGGTGGTAGCCGTCAACGTTTGCCCCACAATAACTTCTACAATTCCGAACTTGATATTTGAATTTCTCTTTGACCAATATGAAATCGATTTGGAAACAACCGATGTATCCAGGCATCTTGCATGTATCCCGCCTTCTCTTGTGGTGATTGAACCTTGTATTTGCTATTGTCAATTTGTGTTTTGTAAAAGATTCAATCAGTCTGTCACTTCTGCCGTTTTTGACTCCCAAGCCATAGTTTCGGACCATTCCATCTCCTACCGCACTCTCTTACTACCGTATTCCAATTTCCATAATGATCATGTTTTCGTCTCCTTTCACCCAATTTATGATCTCTTCAATATCCTCGAAAACTTTCTCTATCTCTTGCTCAGAGTGACTGGAAGTTCGCATATAAACTTGGATTAGAATTATGTCGACAGGTGTAGTATTCACTTATAACTATAACCAGTCTTTCGTTGCACGTACCCCATCACGTTTCATCCTAGATTATTCGTTAGTATTAATCCTATTCCACCTTGGCCCTCTTTACTTCCCGTGTGAATGGTCTGCACTCCAAAGATCTCCCAGGTTGGGCCATCTCGTCTCTGCTACACCAAGTACATCGATTCCCACTCTTTCCATTTGCAGCTTAACATTTATACATTTCACCGTCTGGAGCAATGTTCGGACATTCCATGTTGCTACCTTTTTCTCTTTCCTCATCCTCTTTTTATGGCATTCCTCTTTACCTCTCCCACTCCGGAGATCTGATTGGGGGAGTATTCTACCTCCAGGATATTTAACTGAAGAAGACTTCATTACAGTCGCTGATGTATGGGATATCCTAAGATCTTTAATACGCTGGTTTCCTGTTGCCTTGCATATTCTATGACCTCGGCCACTAAGCTGATCTGCCTTTAAGAGTCATTTCCGGCTTCAAGGATAAAAGAGTGCCTGCTTCCACCGGCTCATCCACCACTGAGGCTGTTGGTACTTGGTAGAAGGGATCTCCTTATCACGGGAAGTGCTCGGTTCCTCCGCTTGTCAGCCGTTTGTATTTTGCTAATCGTTAGCCCATAAAATCGCTGCCCCTTCTCTACCACGGGGAGGTGACGTAAGGGGTTTCCCTTCGTTGAGTCTTAGACACTGATACGTTCAGAAAGGAAATTAATATATGGCAAAAAATAACGATAGAAGAAGTTTATAAAATTTCAAAAAGCATATAAAAACATTTATATGTGATTGATTTTGAGTATTGATTTGCGATAGTTAATACATAATAAAATAAAATCCTACTAGATATTCCGGAAATAGCCTCGCAGTAACATCTTATTACAGGGTAATAATCTATAGACCGAATTAATGTCTGTTTAAAAAAATAACACGTAATCATCTTTTTAATTTTTTCGAATATCTTTTCCATAAAAATAAAAAATAAAACTAGGTAACTCGTTTAAAATTGTAGCTATAGGAAAAATTTGATTGACATTCGGAGTAGAAAGCTGATCGGCTGCAACACCATATCATGAGAGGTAAAAGATCGACTAAAACAGTCGAAGGATCAGTAAAAGAAGCAAAAAGAGAAGACCGGAAAACATTAAGGACTATAGATCATCTGAAAGTAAATGGTAGCTAACAAGACCTTAAAATTTTAACTGGAAATAGAGGAAAATGGAGATAGACACATTGCAAGGGACCTACCTAAGGGCAGATTGCCGTATGATTATGATCAGATTTGAACAATAAAACTTAAATACGAAAATATTATAGCATTCAACATCTGTAACCTCCTGTAGCACTGCATAATTTAATTTTAATATCAAGTAGCTTATCAAAACTATCTTAAATTCATGAATTGTTTTACTGCGTTCCATCCGTTTCTGTACAAAAACTATTATTCCATTTAATTTTTTGGCACAAAACGAAAAAGGAAAAAGAACTAGAAGAAATAGTCAGTCTACATCGAATCCCGATCTCTTTTAAAATACGATAATTCAAACACCATCATAAACTCTTTGTAAAACAACTCTGTGTTTTAACCGAATTATTTCCAAACAAATATAATTTCATAATTTTAATAAAAAACCGAATGGAAGAAACGGTTAGGAAAGAATTTCAATTATTATAATAGAGATTTCGGAGATATCTAGAAATGATTAATTTGTGAAAATTTTGGCTTTCTTCAGAAATGATACGATCACCTAGCACTGGACTACAGTGACGTCTACCATCATTGTAATTCTCGATTACAAGATATAAATGTACTCTTTTCTTAATCAGCATACCCATCCGTTCGATGCAAAAACAGATTTCCTGCTTCACCGTGATCCAAAATAGCAATATTTTAATGCCCGCAGAATTATCGAAACCGATCGTCAACATATTTAAAAAACAGTTGATATAAGAAAGAAAAAACTGATATTTAAACACAGATTTTTTTGTAATCTATTAACTAAACTACAGAACGTTAAAATAACACTACCGGTAAAACAGGAGACAAACGCCAGTTTTTCACCAATTCTTACCATAATTTACCGTAATTCTTAACGGTTTTCTTTAAATCGAAAAAAAAAGTTGTTATACTGTATATAAGTCGATTTGTTTTATCGAATGTTTATTGAGTTAACTCTTCAAAACAAGACTTTTTTTTTCATGACGAAACTTATCCTACACGCGTACAGTCTGTGACAAAGTAATCTATGTAGTTATTCGTTTATTTTCTATTTAAATTAAATAGGATCCACATTAAACTAGGCCGCACTCGAAGCGTCGCACTCATTGAAATATGTGGTATTTGAGATTTACCGATTATCGTTTTTTTTTATGTATCGTTGTATGTTATTCCAAAGAATCAAGTCGTATTAACGTTTTAATTGCCGTTTCTTTCCGAGTCTAATCAATACAGATCTAATTAAAGGTTTTTACGAATCAAAAATAATTAAAAATAATTTATTATATAATTAAAAATTAATTAAAGGCTATACCGCATTAATTTCGTATCGTTTTTATATAAATTCGCCGCGAACAACTCCTTATGCATCGATTGGATATATGAGCGTATTAATTTTTTCCCAAGCGGCGTATGTTATGGATCATAAGGATCAACACGCCAGAACATGCGTTAAGATTATAAAATAACAAAGAATAAAGTAGAAATAGGTACATCAAACCGGTAGATCTATCGCTGGTGAAAAAATTATTAAAACGACATGAGATTAACTTGTATGTAAACGGTTGCGATCCCGGCCTTTTCATTCGGTAATTTAATAAAACATTATGCTTCGTTCCTAGAAAAAAACCAGAATAGTAAATTCGTTTGGTTTTGATGCAGAAATAGAAAAAAATAGCAAGTTTACTATGTTGTTATTTAAAATTTAATTCGTCAAGTATCATCGATGGTAGTACGTAGCGTTTAATAATTAATATTTCTTGTTATTACACACGAACGTCAAACGACATAACTCGCTTACTTACGTAGAACGACCTTGATAGCCACAAGAATGCACAAGTACTCATCATGACGCGAGGTCGGTCAGTCGTGGTCCAAAGAGATACTTTTTCGAATTCTCCTCTCATAATATTTCATATATTAAAACGCATCCCTCTAAATCATTAATTACAACCGGTAAATTTTACAATCTGATAATAAAATACCGATCTCTTTACGCAAATTTTTATTTTTAATCTTCTAAGTTTTCCTTAAAAATATTTTTATGGTGATTCCGTTCTTCAAAATTATTTTATCTAGGGCGATCTATTTCGTAAATTTTATGAACCGTTTGTAAGAAATATCTTTTAAAAGCCGATTAAGTAAAAAAGTAAAGTAAAGTAAGAAAAAAGTTACAAATGATTTAAATAAAAAAATTACAATGAAATCATGAAAAATGTTTAAAAAGTCTAAACCTAAGTGTATCTTTCCTATATTACCGACAGCTGCTGCACACTTAAAAATAGGACTAAAACTCTTAAATAATGATTTATTTGCTTCACATAAAAATTATTAAGTACAAATAATAATGTACATCTTCCTCCAGTGGAATGGTATTATATCGATACTTTAATATAGAATAATTGCTATTCAGAACTTTTTAATATACAACAATTACTGTACAGAGGCCCCAACTGCATTTAAAAATTTTCGTTGGACTAAATTTTCTTATCGATGTAAGCTCTGGTGGGAAGAACTTAATGATTAGACAACCTTAAATGCCTGCTATTTCTACAAGATGACAAATGTATTTAAATAACTTAAAACTGTCTGAAATTTGATTGGTCACCCATTATTTTATTTAATTAAATGCTGCATAACAATGTTTAGTCCTTTATTTTCATACCTTGTTTTCTTTTTTATAGATCGATTTATTGTCGTTTTTTATTTCAATTTTTTTATTATTTTCTTACAGTCGAGTTTTTTTAATATTTATAAATGTTTTTATTACTTAATACTTTTTAGTGATTATCGAGAAAAATTCACGATTACAAAACCTTTGGATATAACGTATTTTTTTTTTTACTGAGCCAAATGAGGAAACTGTAAACATTTTTATTTATTTATTTAGTTGGCGTATACCAATCTAAACTTACAGATTTCTCAAGCTATTGAGTTCCTCGAGAGACTTTTTATTGTACGGATCATACAGCAATTTTCTGGAATTCAAACAAATACTGGCTAAACTCTCCAATTGTCTCACGCTACTTAGTGCTACGTATGCCTGGCCCTTGGCAAAGATAT
This sequence comes from Lycorma delicatula, assembly GCF_047948215.1. Taxonomy (NCBI): domain Eukaryota; kingdom Metazoa; phylum Arthropoda; class Insecta; order Hemiptera; family Fulgoridae; genus Lycorma; species Lycorma delicatula. The sequence continues at coordinate 64,269,322 of NC_134458.1, forward strand.
GAGTGCTCAGATCTACGACAGCTCTATCTAGGATAGTTCCTTGAAGATTATACGCCGTCACAGCCCAGCACAATATTAGTAGCAGCATACGCCGTTCCACTTTGCTCTGTCCCCCTAAAGTATCAAATTCGATAATAATGGGCTCGATTCTCAATCCGATGCCGAGAGCATTGCCTGTAATCGTACCGTCATCAAATTCTACAAAGAATGTGGGAGCTCGCCGGACTCAAGCTGCCTCGGCGTAACGCAATCCACTCGATTCTGTGAGTATATCAGTTAATCTTTGTTCTGGTTTGGTTCCATCGTAATTTTGTATTATACTAGCAAATATCCCGCTTGAATTTTGAAAATCGAAGGCGAAAATATAACATTTCCGAATAACCGTAATCTGTTACATCGAGAGTGTACCTGATGCATGCAAAAGTTAACCTTCAATCTTCTAACAAATACCCCGTTCGAATTTTGAAAATCGGATGATTGTTTGCAAAAGTATTATAACAGCACCTCAATGCACCTACCTAAACAGTGCTACAGGGGGTACTCCGTTTGTTATAGTTGATGGTGATAATTGGTTTAGCCTCGCACGAGGTACTCGCATCACCACATCACTCTAGCCTCACACGCAGTTCCCATGGGAATCCCAATATTAATTAAACAGAATTTTTTTTAATTTATTTAATATTGTTTTATTCTCTTTAACGTAAATTTAATTCTATTGCCTGGAACATACCTGTAATTACTCGCTAACATTTCACATAAGCTATTCGAATAGAATCTTTTATCGCACGTTTAAGAAGCTCAATTCGTGTACAAATCCCTGCTTAACGACAAAAACAAAAGTGTAGTCGACAGTTATTTGCTGCATGTAATCAAAATTACACCACAAATTCGCGGTTTATATTTAGGTATTTTCCTCAGAAATTAAAATTATTTTATAATTAAGCGAATTCTTATAAAATTAAGCCCTATGTAAACACCTGTTACCGAACTTCACCACTATAGTTTTTCATTATTTATTTTTAATATTTAACGAACAAAAACATCTAAAAAGATAATAACATTCGATCGTCCGAAGTATGCCGATTGCTTTGTGGTTTGAGATCATTACATGCTAAACGACAAAAAGTTGGACGATGAGCATAAGAGTGCATTACACACAAATTAACTAATGAATTCGTGCGCGTGGTTTAGAGGAGTGTGCGCTGCAAAACGCTTACCGTGCATGTTTGAAAGTGACTCTTAAGTCATGATTACACATGGATAATAATCTTAAAAGAAGTAGTAATTTTGACTGCTACTACTCAGGCTAATGGAAACATATTATATTATAATCTGCAATAATGTGACACTAAAGCTCTGCCTAATTCCCTGAATGTATTTTAATATATGAAAATGTATTTGATGTGTTATGAAAATTGTACGTACACACCAAATTTCATTTGCTTCTCTTTTTTATTGTGATACCTACACATGCGCGCGCCTTCACATATACACACACATACAAGTTAAACATTTTCATCATATAGCTCAATTGAAATATTCCGTCTCTTAAAAATTTAATGCGAGTAACCCTAAAAATTTATTAACAATTTATGTACGAAATTTTGTGTACCTAAACTAACATCTTAAATCTAATGAAATATTGAACATTTAACTGAAATGTTCAAAAATATGTATTAACTTATATACCTAATTGCACTAATTAAATTAAATCTAGTATGAAAATCGATCTACACTAACGGAGTCGTTTAACTGACCAAATAAATCAATATAATTGTATAAAACAGTTGTCTCGGTGATGAAACGATTAACTACCGATAATTTCTTCGTTTTTGTGCGCGATCGTTTCTCGATTACCGAACCGAGGGGGATTTCATTGTCTCAGTAAAATAAAACATTCTTACACTCTTTTTTACTATCCTATTTATGAATATTTATACCCGTGTGTTTCAAAATAAATATCGGGGTTTTAAAATTATGTAATATTTCTCAAGTTTTACATACATTGATAAATTATACATGAATGGAATAGCAAACAGTTTTTCCTATAAGTGTTCAATATGAGCACCATTCATCACATGGCACACATCCAGCCGATAAGAGAGTTCATACCACACTTCAATCAGCAAGTCTGGAGGAAGTAATCCGACAGGTGCTTCAGTCCTGTATCTGAAGTCGGATAGGTCATCCCAACCCCGTAGGGGAAGACACCCGCCTTGTGACGCTTCCGGTCGCCGCACCACCCTCGATCGTAGTCCTGATGGGCGTTAATGGGAGTCGTCTTTCGCTCTTTAACTTTTTACTTCTCACAGTAATAAGCGAGGCCTCGCTGGGATACCACCAATGTAAATGCCTCGGCAGACATTTACATCGGTGATTTTCAAACTCAGCTTTTGCCTTCGCTATAGGCCTCGTCCGGAAAGTCGGGTAGGTCAGCTGGCAACGGTGGCACATACACTTGATCCTTTATAAATCCCCAAAGAAAAATATCGCGCTAGGTCAAATCGGGCGAACGTGGAGGCTAGGACAAACAAGCCCTGTCATCTGATACCCGGCGACCAATCCAGCGGTCAGAGAGAATTTTATTCAACCAATCACGTACAGCGTTATGCCAGTGAGGAGGCGCACCATCTTGTTGCCAAACAAACTTCTGTTCCCTATTTCAAATATATTTCTCGCTTTCGCTTTGACCTACAATAATTCATTACACTTTTTTGTTCGGCCAGAATAAAATTCGGTTGTAAGAATAATAAAAATTATATCGCGTTGGCATACTGTTTTTGGCACACCGGAAAGAAAAATACCGTTCCAAATCAGTCGCGTCACCTGGCACTTAGGATCTCATTTTTTTTTTACAGGAGGAGCTTTATTTTTATAACAAGAAAGAAACAGTACGAAGGTTTATAGAATACAATGAGGACAGCCAGCACAGCGGTCCGACCGAAACGATCTATGAATGTCTCTAAAATATGCCAATACGACTAGTATTTTACGAGGAAGATAAAAAAGGGCCTGATCCTTCTCGGGAATCGAATTTGGGACCGGCAGGCCGTTTAAAGTGAAGAAAATGGAGGGAATCTAACCGCCGATGGTAGTGGATGACGCGACTTAGTTAAAATCAAGGTTCCCTCGCTCAGCAGTTTTCGTTACATTTCCTCGGCGCTTGAATTCGGCACCCTACTTAACGGTAATATATGTAAAAAAGAATATTTTAAAAATATACGTAAGGAAATGACTTTTGAAATTACACGACAGATAAAAAATAATTATTATGTCCCTGTTACAAACATAAACCTTTTCGTCTCGAAGGTGATTTGAATCAGAAATCGAAAACGAAATGAAAAATATCGGCACAGCGATTAACGAAAGATAATATTTTACTGCAAAAATGACGACTGTGAAATAAAGTAGGGTGTATAGTTATTTTTTTTTAATATTTCATTTACACAAATATTTTCTGGCTACTTCCCAATTTCCTGTATGAAGCATTTCTAATCCTTACTGCGGTAAGCATATTTCAGATTTCAAAACGTGAAACTACTTAAAATGAAATATATTCGGTTTAAAATTTAAAACGATGACGATGAAACCGGTTCTTAAACGATAATATCTGTCATCTTAGGTCGAAGAAACTCATATTTTTACCGGCTGTTTAAGTAAACGAAAGCAAAATTAAATTTCTATAAAGCCAGTTAAGTTTCTCTTACGTCGCTTACACACCTGATTTCATGAGAAAGAATGAGATAAAGAGAGTTTGTATGTATGTTACGGTATAAAGAGAGAGAGAAAGGTATATCGAAGTGCTCAGGAGGAAGTGGAAAAAACAAGGTGGGGGAGATTCTTGATTCTTTCTTATTATTACGTCCCTGTCGGCGACCTGAAGACATTCGGCTACAGACAGTTGTGACTCTTGCAGGGGAAATTTCACATTAGATAGTATAATTTCTTCCCTTCCTTTTGTAATAATGTATAAACAAAATACGAATCGTTGTTAAATACGTTATAAAAATGAATATGCACAATATATATATATGTATATGGAAGCCTAAATTATAAGAATAAATTATAGAAACCGCGATGAAACCTGTTAATTTAAAAGTTCTGATCTATTATTTTTATGAGTTTTTAAAATTTGTTAAATATTTAAATAAATAATTAAGCGAATATTTTTACAATGAAAAACACAGAAACAATACACACACACACACACACACACACACACACACACACACACACACACACACACACACACACACACACACACACACACACACACACACACACACACACACACATACATATATATATATATATATATATATATATATATATATATATATATATATGTATATAAAGAACTAACAATATTTCACTAAACAATAATAAGATATGTAGTGTCATCTAATTCCTGTTTATATTTATTTGTTTAAAGCAATCAGTATCCACTCTTCAAGAAGAATTTATTTATTCAAATAATGCGTTTTTTCGACCGAGAGATCCGTTCTTCCTCCTCGGATACAGGATGGATGGCTGAAACTTGTTTCTATGACAATTAGATTGTGATTGTGGTCGGCTATTAGCACAGACTGCCTCCCAAAATTTATTGTAGTTTGAAGTATGTATATCGTAGTTCTTTGTTAGACGTTTACCTTCGGCCTCGTATTCCCGAGCCGGGTGACATCCTCTGAACCTCATCATCCACGAACAGCAATCGAGAGAAAAACAAATTAGAAATTTTTTAATCCTATAGCGACGCTACAAAGAAGCGCTGTTATCTAGGATAAATTTATTACTCTTAGAGAAGTTCTGTCACTACCTAATATCTTCTTGATGTATCGGTAAACAGCTGAAATCGTCAATACTCCATCGAATAAAGAAATTAAATGTTATAGAATATCGAAACGTCGAGAACTCTATCAGAACAACCAATAAAATTTATTTATATTTTTAAAATAAAACTAGTAGGAAAATAAACGATCACGACCGCTGATTTCAACTTCGCTAGCCGTGTTCTCGCTTAATTTTTTGGATTTCAAGCACGAAGTTTAAGCTATACATCGAACGATCTGTTAATACGAGAAGGATTTAACTTATTTATATTTATCGTGTAAACGCTCTCTTAATAGGTAATTTTTGCCTAAACATTTAAGTGGTCCTTAGTTTTATTAATCTGCAGTAGCTGATCGTTACTCACCGATTCGTTAAATGAATTTACTATCATCACAGAGAATAGGCTTAGCTAAATATAAAACGGATGAATCGTTTTACATCAAATTAGACTAAAATTACACTAAATAAGTCGAGCTTATATAGAGTTATTCGTAACGAGACAATCTATTTGACTTCTAGTTGCGATGGGTATTTAGTCGAGCGTATATACTCGTACGAATTAAATACGGAGTAAAATTTTCTTCTAGATAAGTGGGTCGCATGATTACTGGATTTTCGCACCGCAGACGGTCTAATTGAAAAATCGGGTTTTTATTTGTCGGATAGAATTTGTCTATTCAGGCGCTTCTTTAATCGCCTGAAGTTAATGATAACTTAGATTAGCAACAAGGATTTAACTCGGCCTAACCGACCATAGGCGATCTACTGATCGGCTAAACGTTACGAGAGTGGTGATATTAACTTCGTCTTCACCGAAAACACGTAAACGTAAAACTTTTCGCGGTAATAAAGGATAAGTATTTGGAATACACTTACGCATTTTTATGGGTTTAAATCTTTCAATTTTTTTCAGAGATAAAAGAATAAAATTATTTTTAGGTACAAAGAATCAGAAGTCGATCGTGTAGAGGACGGTACTTTAACAAGAAAAATCCAAAATGTTATAAAAATGTATGATTATTGAATTCCTTAAAAAGTTACCGGAATTACAATTCGTAGCGAGTAAAACAATAATTTATTTCGAAGCTCGGTCTAACGGTTACGGAAGTCGGACCGCATCGTTATTAATAACATCGGTCCTGAGATCCCTCCCGCTCTACGCGTCCTTTCTATATCCATGTATTTTTAACGTTTACGACACAAGAAACAGAATCAGAGAATAACATGTGCCGTAGGGAACAAACGACGGTCGTCAAGATTCGGTAGTACTCTTTGAAAAATATTTTCTCTGTGTAAATCTAAATACCGTTGTACATAACGACCGTTGTACAAATGATAATAAAAGCAACCGATACAGAAGTCTAATCACCATAATCGAGACTACACCGAGCGAAGTTCGTAAGAAAAATAGAATCAAACAAAATAATATATGTAATAATTACTATGCGATTTTTTTACGCTTGATTAAATTGAATGCCGTCCTACCGCCTAAATTCCGTTAATCGTTTATACTGCCAAAGATCTTTTTCAAGGATGAACTTATAAAATATTTAGGATATCAAGGTTACTATCGTTACGGGTGGATTTATGATGTGTTTCTTTGAGATGGTCGGTGAATGTAGACTGTTTCCGCGGATGGCTTTTAAATGTTCGTTATCTTTAAAGTTGCTCCCCATTAGACCATTGTAGAAGATCGAAAGTGTAAAAAACATTTTAAAGATCGTAAGAAACATTTTAAAGATGTAAGAAACATTGTAAAGATCGAAGATGCGAAAGCAACGGGTGACTTTGTGTATTACGCAAGCATTATGTTTGTTCAGAGATCGTGTTCTATGTGTATTGATTCGATTCTGAATGTGATCTCCAAATTAGACTATATAATGCCATTTATTTAACTACTTACGTGAAAAACGTTTGTGTACGTATAAACACATTATAAACAAAAAAAGACATAAGACTGATAAGTTTATAAGAAAAACATAATCTATAATGAAAGATAATCGACCGTAGAAATAAAATATTCACGAAAAGGAGAAAAAATTGAACATAAGAAGGTTGTTAGATACGACAATAAGGCGTTATTATTTCTACGGTTTACCAAAAAAGTAATTTCTTTACATTGCTATGCTACGAACAGTTCTGCCTTCTCCTCGCGTAATTTATTGTGAATTTCTTAGCTTTATAGAAAAGTTACGACAGTTAATTTAAAAACATGTTAGAATTTCGACTGATAAAGGCCATTTCCTGCACACTTATCTGAAAACGATCGGTTAGCATTCTTGCACTAAAAGTTGCAAATTACAGCTTATGAGAAGTGTAGAATCGATGCGACAAAAACCATCTTCAATTAAGGTTTTTGTACAAAGCATCACGTATGAACAAATTTGATTGAGGAATTTATATTTGTTTTTCGTTTATTATGCCACGTCCCGACGCTTCGGGGCTAGAATGAGAATTGATCTTTTAAAACATAAATAATCGATAAAAATTAGTCGATAATTATTCGATAAATTAGTCGATAGTTACGTTAAAGAAATGCTTACTTTAAATAAAAATTTAATTCAATCTGCGTTGTAGTCGGTTTTATACATATAGACGATTTGCATCCTACGTGTATCGAGACGGCTTTAGTATTCTAACTACATTGGCTTATATTACAATATTGAAATATACTCGTGAGAATCCTCGTTGAGTCGACTTATATTTGAGTGAAAACATAAACGACTTATATATTTTTTCTTAAATCGATCGGCTAATTCGATCACCTTAATCCAGGGCTTTAATTTCCCCTCAGTTTCTTCATTTATATTTTGTGCTGATATTTTAACGGAAATGTACTTTTTTGTTCCGCACTTCATATTTCATCGTTCGGTTTGTGTTCTAATCTTTGTCTCCTAAATATTTTTTAATTTTTAAATTTCCTTTCGTTACTGAACAAACAAACCTCATGCGTCTTAGCGTACGGCCGACTGGCCGATGTAATCGGAAGCCAAACGTCGAATATTTGGCAATCAAACGTAGAATTCTGACTGAAACCGTTCTCTATAAGATCCATCTGCCAACTGTCAAATTCGTTACGAAAAAGTGCCATCTTATTACGGTTGAAATTCCTACACTACCGTCTCCCTTCCATGCGCCTTAGACGTTACCGACTCATAATCCATGAGAATCAACTCCGATTCGAATCAGCAAACTTCAGAGCAAGCGATGATTTCCGTTTAGAAATAAATTGTAATGACTCTTTGGGAGAATCATTATTAAAAAAATTCGAATTAAATAGTAATTTTTCAACTCTAACAAAAAATTCGATGATATATATTTTCATTTATAACGATAGTAATATAAACTTTTTGGGGTTTTTCTCGGCTTAGATAGAAGAGATTTGACGAAAACCCTGAATTCGAGAGAATGCAAGCGACAAGAGGTGAACATAGTGACAGTCACGCGTCATCTGTTTACTGATGATATCTTATTTAAATTCGGTGGTAAAGAAACTAATGTGTTTATACAGCTGAAGGGAGAGAGAGCGAGTGAGCACACACACACACACACACACACACACACACACACACACACACACACACACACACACACACACACACACACATATATATATATATATACATACATACACACACACACAAACATACATACATACATACGTACATACACACACACACAAAATACACACACGTAAAAGGTATGTTTTTCACAAGGTTAATTTTAATTATTTATTTCTTAAAAAATAATAAATTTTATAAACCACATTTATTAATCTAAATGTGATAAATTTAATTATTTATATATTTACGAATATAGATACGATTAATATGTCTACAAGCGATTACTGTACACCTGCGTTAATAGGTTATTAAAATAAACATATTACAGAATCGAAACTATCCGATTAACAAGTGGCAACACTGATTTCCAGGTGGATGGGTAATTTTTAAGAACGAGGAGGGAAAATCTGAAGGAGGTGACGGTCAAGACTGAGACAGTCCTAGTCAGTCGTCCTCAGGCGATCGTTGAGGTGTGTACGAAGTGTAATCGGTAGAACTGCTGATCGGTGTGTTAAGTATTTCCCTAAATTTTAACGCGAAGAAAGTTTACTTTCGAATTTGGCTTTGCTTATTTTATCCGGCTATTAAAGTCGTTTAAAGATCATTATCATTAATTATATGTCGCTAGTGTTCAGTATTCTAGATAAGGTAATACTTCGATGTTATTAAAGAATTTATTTTTCTTACTATAAATATCGTATTATTTTTGTAGAAACTGAAGAATTATTTAAGCATTTTTGTAACCTATCATTAAGTTAGGAAATTTTACCGATAGTTTCTTTACGTCTTTATTGTAGTTTTTTGTTTATGACTTAAAAAACATTAAAAAAGTTATTCTTTTCAATAAAATCTTTCCCTTAATTTAACGATATTACGATTAAGAAAATAGTAAATTAATCGGTAAAAGAGTCCTTTTAAAAGTAAAGATTCTTTTCAAAGTAAATGTAATCTTAAAAAAAAAAAACAGTATCAATCTTGTAATAAGTATATTAATCTTTTTTCGATGATAACAGAACACAATGCGGGTTATTTGAAAATTTCAATTGTGAAAAGGAAACGAAAAATTTGTAATTCGTTTTTATTTTACTAGATTAACGATATCTCGTTCGTAATTAATCGATTAAAAAAATAATCGTGCGTTATTATCCACAGGTTTTCAGCAGCGGTGCGAAGGGCGAACACAGACTGTTCGCGAAACTTTAATAAGCTATAGTTAATTTCTTCATAAAACAATTGTATTTTTAAGTGATACGTGAAGTGTATTGTGGCATAAGTAAACTAAAACTTTTAACTAAATCAAAATGCAGAATCGTCGAAAAATTTGTGCCAAGCTTACCAGTAGTTTCCTGAGGAAGTGGTGTAAGTAATTTATTATATATGTAAAAATATTTTAATTATTAAATCATTTACCTACAATTACCGTTTCATAATTATAATACACTTATCGAGTATAAAAATAAATAAATCGATGTATTCCGGAAACGTTGAGGAACGCTGTACGGTTGAAGTTCAAAATGGTAATTATTTCATTTCCTTTCACTAAGGCGCTAAATTTACACGTTTAATACATAAATTCATAGTATTTCGGCAGTATTCTTTTTTATTATACTTTATGCTTACATTTATTATTAATTAATGGATGAATAACATGCCCTCAAATTTCAAACTTATCTAAATTACAATAATTTTAGCTTTACTATCAATAAAAGTACGTTTGTTAAGCGAGAGACTAATTACGTTTGTGCGCATTTTGTGAGTTGTTTTCTGAATATATATATACATATATACACGCGATAAATATATAAGAATATATATAAGGACAACGTAAGTTAATTTTGATGCAACAATACTAATGTAAACGTCATTTGTCGTTAGATTATTTCTTAATTTCCGTGAGACTTAGTCATTTAATTAAATTTTTCCTACTATGACCGATTCTTTAATGAAATTAATAACTCACAAAATGATTAAACAAATTCAGATGTGTGGTATCATTAATTTATTACAAAAATTACAAGTTAAATTTATAACAAATCTACTTTACTATCTGCGATCACATCTATCGATAACTGTTACTAATTTTCAGAATGTGGGAAAGGAAACAACGAATAAATTTTTTAATTTTTATAAACTTATAAAATCAATGATAAGAGCAGTCGGCAGTGAAAATTTTTGCAAGGAATTAGTCGATCGTGTGAAGAAACCGCCCCAAAATTTTAGATGCGGTAACTGAATTTTTTTCCTGTAGTCTTTTCTGATGCGGTGTTTTAATGGGAATTAATTCGAAGTGACGGTTAAATCCCAATAGGCGTTCAATTTTGTTTTCGGTCATTCGACTGGTCGGATCCGTATAAGCCTTCTTATATCCTCCATTATCCGTCGTAGATATTTTAGTTTTTCTCTTCTATACTTTTAGTTGTATATTAACTAAATTCTTGATGCCTTGAAATACAACCTGTTTTCCATTCCGACGCAAATTTCTTTCTATACATTCGATGGAGATTTTTAAGAAGTCTTAAATCCTTTTCGTTTCAAAAATTATGAATCATCCGATTTTAAATAGCTTTTCTGTAAACTACGTAATACCATATTTCGAGTCTATTTTTCCCTTTCTAGGAAACAATCGTTCCTAGTCGGAGCCATCAAATGATGTAAAGCGTTAAATTGTGACGAATATTTTGTAAACTTTTTATCTGTCTTCTGTCGGCATTTTGCAGATTTCTTTTTCGTATGAAAGCTTCCCTGGTTCTATCTAGACAGTAAGATCCTGGTTACATAATAAATCTTTTGTAATTTTATAAAACGATATCCCGTAAATAAAGTTCTCCTAAAGTGTATTTAACTCCTTGTTTATTTAGTTTGCGAGAGAACGTGATTATTTGAGAACACGACCTGATGGCCGATTATTATTTTGTTTTATTAATTATGGAATTGAATTTCATAGCGTGCGAAATATAAATCGATTTTTTTCCTACAGTGATTACAGGTCGTAAAGGTTTTCTCTTAATTTTTGTTAAAAGAATGATGTGAAGGTAGAATTTTTAATATTTTATCCCCGGGATCGTTGCCCCGTTCTTAAATACTTCATTCGACGTATCTTTTACGAACAAGTTTAAAAAGAACAGAGATAAATTACGTACTCGTCTCACTCTTTCTAACCGTGTATGTCTTAATCTTTACCACCACGTTAGAATAGAGGTTGCAACTCCTTTACCCCTGAACTGTTTCTCTTTAAATTTTAAATAATTCAGTAAAAACACAAACGGATCCGTTTCGCCAGTTCCGTTTTACTTCGCTTAAACGGAATCGCCGAAACCATCGTTTCGGAAGAACCTAAAACCCAGTTTTCAGACCGATTCTTTGTTTTCAATTTAGTAATCTACGTAAGTCATATTACCTATTTTTTATGCGGCTTATACATACATATTATCGATTACATTTTTTGTGAGTTTTTTCTTCTATGTATAATTTATTTCGTGCGTAATCATCGGTAAAATATTTGTATCACCACTATCTTCCGTTAGTCGTCGTAAACATAATTTATCATTAAAATTTATATGTTTTTCCGTAAATATTGAAATTACGTTTCGCAAAAAGTTTGTATTCTTTTCTAAAGCAAAACTTGAATTTCGCTTTGTTTAATCATTTTCAAAAATAATTTGGGCAATTTCAATAGAATGCGGTAAAATTTTTCTTTCCTAGAATTACCTTTAAGCCCCAATATTCTTTTAGCGGAACGACTTAAAATTCTTAAATATTATTTCGTCTCAATTTTTTTGATTGTGTTTTTTAATCTTAAATTTGCTAATGACGGAAAATTAAAGAGTAAATCGTATCTTATTAACAACTTTAGTAACATTAATAGTTATACGATAATCATAAAACTGCCGTAATACGAAATAATTACATAGATAAAAAATAATTAAATAATCCAGCTAAATAAATGGTACCGTCATTTCCTATTAAAATATAAACATATTTGTTTCAGTGATAATGATTCTCATTGTCGTTAAAAGATAGGTCGTGATCAATATATATATATATATATATATCTAAAAGCGAGGTTGTGACAAGTTACTTTTTTGTATGTAGCAAAGGGAATATAGAGATCACCGCAGACCTTCCTGACTTATAAGTTTCTCGAGTTGTATTTTTTCGATTAAAAATACAGTAACCTTTTGATTTTTTGTTTTCCTTAAATCGATATCAATACATAAAATAAAATCTATGATCGGCTATTCTTTTAACGTATTACAGTAAAAGAGTTTGACCTGTTCCCGTGAAACTGCGGGAGGGAAAACTTCACGTAAATTTATAAACCGCATAAAGTTTCTGGCATACGACAAACTTTATTCGGTATACAAGTTATAGATGTTAAATTTGTTTACCTATTATTACGTAGTTAAAAATAAAAGAATGATTATCATTTTCGTTTCTCTATTTAAATACATTTTTATTTTTGACGCTGATATCGAAACGATTATAAAAATGGGCTTTCCTATATAAATTATACCGAATTTCGGCTACTATATGATATTAATAACCTTAAGTTCTTATGTTAGGATGGAAAGTTGTTTAATATTAATATCCATGTATAAAAATATAATTTACACTACGTGAGCTGAAAGTATGCCCCTCGCCAACTGCTGTGTCTAGTGTACTAATAATTGTATTGTACTAGCCTGTTGCGTTTGCATTTTATATACAAATGTGTCATGTTATTAGTAATCGATTGATATCATCTGTTTAGATAGTACAACAAACCCCGCACGCCCTTCCCACCAAAGCCAACCGATAGTTCGATTGACAAAGACAGAGGCAAACCTTCAGTTCACTTAGTGTAAATAAGAACGACGAAAGGGCTGCTGCAAATAAAAAACTTTGAAAATTATAGAAATCGGATCATAAAGTGAACGCACGAATTAAGCGCTTTTACATCGTGTTAATTGTACTAAACTAAACTAAAACCCTTTCCGTAGAAAATTAGTATCCTATCTTTATACTCGATTCGATTACAGAAATTTTATTTATTAATAGAATAGATTTATAGAATTTTCATTAAACCATTTTCTATAATCGAATCGAGTATACAAATAGGATACTAATTTTCTACGGAAAGGGTTTTAGTCGAGTTTAGTACAATTAACACGAAGTAAAGACGCTTAATTCGTGCGTCCGAAGAAACGACTACGGTGAAATAATAATAATCATTTTTCTTTATTTGAAACAGTTTCCGCGGCCGCTTATACGAATAAAATCAATTCATAGAAGTAACAAAAACTGTATTCAGATTTTACATGCGGCGTTCAATATTTTTATAGCTTTTTATGATCCGATTTCTATAATTTTCAATTTTTTTTTATTTACAGCACCCCTTTCGTCGTACTTATTGAGCTGAAGGTTTGTCCCTGTCTTTGTCAATCGAACTATCGGTTGGCTTTGGCGGGACTGGCGAGCGGGGTTTGTTGTACTATCTAACCAGATGACATCTTCAGATTACTAATAACATGACACATTTGTATATAAAATGCAAATACAACAGACTAGTACAATAAAATGACTAGTACACTAGAGGCAGCAGTTGTCGAGGGGTATACTATCAGCTCACGTAATGTAAATTATATTTTTATACACTGGATATTAATATTAAATAACTTTCCATCGTAACATAAGAACTTAAGGTTATTAATGTCATATCGTAGCCGAAATTCGGTATAATTTATATACGGAACCGCATTTTTATAATCGTTTCGATATCAGCGTTAAAAATAAAAATGTATTTAAATAGACAAACGAAATTGATAATCATTCTTTTATTTTTAACTACATAATGATAGGTAAACAAATTTAACATCGATTATATATTCTATTATTAGTACTTGTTTATTGTTTACTTACCTTTATAATTAACGCTTTCCAAGTATAGAATAATAATTAAAATACCTTGATAATTACGAATTTTCCTTGAGTATGGCCTCTCCTACAGCTTCAGAATAGAGAGACACAAGAATTCAGAACTGCCATCCATACGTAGACACGAGTTACGCATAACAAAATTTTTATTTTTATTGTATTAAAGTTCTATTGGTATGACAGAAGAAATGTCGTACCCGTGTATTCGACCAGAATTTTTTTTATTCTTAGACTTTTTCAGATATCAAACTCCAAACATATATATATATATATATATATGTTTAAAACGATATATATATATATCGTTTACATATAAGCAAACCGTTTATATATACATTACTTTTATACACAGATGTGTAAATGAATGTGTGGCGACATTTATTTTGTTTATCTATATAGAGCGAAATTAGTATTAAAAAAACAACACCACGAAGGGGTTGGACTTAATAAAAATTTTACTTGAATATGTTTTAGCTCATAAAAGAAAACTTCTGAAATGTACAAATAATACCTACAAAGAACAAACTATACTCAACGGTATCGAAATAAATTATAAAGCAAGAAAACGCTCAAAAATCATTTACAAAATAATTTGACTAAAATTTAAAACTAGATTACCATTTCGATCGTTAAACGAATATCATCAGTAGATGATAACTCAAACTAAAGAATCAATATAAAAAATAATAATCTGTGAAAAAATGATATCGAAGAAATTGTAATAAATAGTATTTACAAAAAGTTCGAAAATAATATTTCTGTGTTTATAAAAAAAATAATAAAACTACTGTTGACCAAAGGAATAAGGAATATCGTTTTAGTTCTCGATTGCGACGCTTTCGATCGAGTCGCCTTAAGCGATACTTCTTTATCTTCTGATCACAGTTTTATATTTTATATTTTTATTACATAAAAACCGATAGGAATATTGATTTTTTTACTTTTCGTTAGTATTCTTTATCCGTTATTATTAATTTATTTTGTTTTATAATTACTCCTCAATATCCACTTATGATGATTTTTTAGTAGTAATTATCCATCTAGTTTTAAATTTTTAGTAATTTCTTTTCTAACCGTTTACGACCGTTTTCTCGTTTAACAATTTAGAAATAATACTATCGGAAAATCTTTGAAAAATGCATTCCTTCCTGAAAATTGAAGTTTTCTGAGGTAGTATTTTTCACCGTTTCCGCCTATCGATTAATTTGTTGTTTATATCAGGGCGAGAATAGCTTTTGGCTTTGTTACCGCTTAAGGAATAAAATTCAGTATTTCTGAAGCAATTTTTTTGTGCGGATAGCCAAAAAAATTCCCATTTAATGCAGTTCTTTTTCACAGTATTCTGTCTTTAATACAAGGAACCTCAAGTGTATGGTTATTTCAGCGCTAACATTTATGACGTTTTACCGGTTAAACGTATCCGTATCCGAATTACACGACGTTTTTAAAATAATGTCTCTACGTAAGAAACTAATCGCTTAAATTAAAACGATTGAAAAGTTGAAAGCTAGAGGTTAAATTTTATGCTCTATGCAAACACCGTGAAAGTTCAATACACCGTTGCCAGTTTTTATATTATCTATGAAGAGTAGTCCGAATGAATTCATATTTATAAAATAAATATTATATAACTTTTCACGAGTCCCATTTGCCACTGGATGTTTAAGTTTTAACCGTTTCGTGTTTTAAATTCCGATTTATAACAGATATCAGAATTTAATTTTTGGATATATCTGAAATTTATATCACCTTCCTGTGAAAATTTGCAATTTCTTTACACATACATGTGTATATACATCTATATTAAATACATATTATGTGTGTATATATATGTATATGTAAAAAAATAACATGTCGTGAGTCATTCGTAATCAACACCCAGTAAAAACTACTGAAGATAAATTGATGAAAATTTGTATACACGTTCTTCTTACGGGGTAAGTGCATATTAAGATAGGATTTTTAAGAAAGGCTATTAAATAAGGATTTTTAAGATTTCGATTTTAAAGGGTTAAATGGAGTAAAAATGAGATTTACTTTTTTTTAATTTCTCGGTAACAAATGTAGATATCAGCTTGATCTTTGGTACGTGTAATCTTCATGTGAATATTTAAAAACAATCTTGTAGATTTTTTTTTGAAATTCCGAGTTTAAAATGGATTTTTTAATTTTTTTTTTTTGAAACCCGGTTATTTTTATAATCTCTCGGTAACAAATGATGATATCAACTTGATTTTTGTTTGTATAATCTTCATATTAATATTTAAAATCAATCTCTAAATTTTTGGAAATTCGATCTTGAAAAGGATTAAGTAAAAAGTAAATCCATTTTCAGCAATTATTCAAAATTTTCCCCGTTTCCGACTACACTAAACAATAAATTCAGTTGATTTGTGTTTAAAAATATTCTTCAGATAAATACCTAAAAACTATTTTTGGGTTTATTGAATTTTCATTTTTTTAATGAGTGCGACGATGTGCAGCGTGGCGGCTCAACCAACACAACTTCTGCCACTGTTACTAAGTGCGACACGACTTCTGTTAACTGACTAAAAAACGTAAAAAAAAAAAAATTTGATCGCGACAAGAAACGCAAGTAATCATATAGAGTAGGTGAATCCGCGACGAAGATGTTAGTATATGTATATATATATGTATGTATGTATATATATATATATATATATATATATATATATACACATACATATATATATATATATACACAAAACTCCAGTTTCTGCGTCAGAAATCAAAACAGCTACGAAAAAAATTGTTATAAAAATGTTCCACGAATTAGGGGTAAGGTCTTATACAAAGAATAGCATTGAACGAGTCCGCGCCTTATCTCGTGAAATGTAATAGAGGAGGTTTTTATTAATTATTAAAATTACTTTTTTTATGCAAGTCTAAATATTAATTAATGTCTCAAATTTAACATTACCGCGGTGTTAAATTAATATAGAGTACTGGTTGAGAGATATACAAATAAATAATTTTTTAATTTAATTAAATTACGTCGATCTAATGGATTTTTGTTTACTTTTAACCGATCGTTTTTACTTATTTTTGAAAAAAGGCGCTTTCATGGAATCGTACTCATCGTGAATTTATGTAGCATTTGATAAAATTAAAGTTGTCGAAGATCGATAACTCAGTTTTACGAATTACATAATTCTGTCGAAAGTGATGAATTCATCGTATTAAAACTAAGAATTTTAGAGTATCATGACCGATTCCTTTTCTTCGAAGTATAAATTATCAGATTATAAGGCCAACCAGGAAAAAATGGATGCAATAAATTTAACGCGACTTTCGTAATGTCGTCAAAACCATTGTCGCTCGATCAGCTATCACTAAATTATAATTGAACTGAAAATTTAAATTTTAAGAGTTTCAAGAAATACAGTCCCATATAATTGCTCGGGTCGAAAAAGTACTTGTTTTCGTTAAAATATTAAATTATTTTTATTTTGGTCTATAAAGTTATTAAATGAAAATCCACTTTTTTCACACTTTTTTCGTCGCTACTTTGATTTCTGACACAGAAACTGCAGCTTTATATATGTAGAACAGATAGAGTTCCACGAAAATAATTTTTTTATATCACAGGAGTCTTTTTAAACTTTATTTACATGTATGGTATATTTTATATCTTGGCTTGGATGAATATCCGAACGATTATTTGTTTTGCGACCTTTTATTATTCGTTTTATAGTTTTTACATTTTATTATTATAGTTTTACAACTTTAATTATATATTGAAAAGTTAATATTACGTTATGGAAACTGGTTTAACAATTAACGATAAAGAAAACTTTTTCATTCATCATTAATGATATTACAAAATCTAAATAAGTTTACCTCAACGGAATATGTAATATTATTTTACAAACAAAAACATGCGCGCGCATACACACACACACACACACACACACACACACACACAAATAACTGTTAAGTCTTAATTCGGTTTCTGCCTTCTTACGGATTCCGATTGTTTTGGCTTCAAATCACCTATGGTAGAAAAACTTACCTTCAGGCTATTTTTAGACCGCGAGCATATTTGGAAAAGTAACTGTAAATTACGAATATTTTGGAACAGAATCGGGACATTTGTTATTCACCGGTTAAGGAAGTATCTTTAGAAAAACTAGTTTGTGTAATAGTTATTCTAAAAGAAAAAAGATTAATCGACACGGGATTAAAAAAAAAATCCATATGACTTAAAACTAGGTAATCGGGACTTTTCATACGAACGTCCTTACGATCGGTCCGTTAAATAGGTCTTCCGTGTAAAGAACAATGATAACTTCTCGTCCTTCCTTTATTTCACACGGTTAACTTAAATACCCGAGGTCGTTCGCATAGTTTATTTTCTTCCTCGCATTAAATTCATCGTTTATCGCTTGGACTCATGTGCGTTTTTTATCCTCTACCTACTCTGTTATGTCGATAAAAAAAAGATCGTGCGGCAGAGAATATAACGAGCTAAAGTCATCGATATGAATATGTATTAAACTTAAGATTATCCGCTAGAGTTGACTTATAACGGCACGACGTCACAGAACGGTCTGATGTTACCGAATGCAATAAGCTCGAGTAAAACCGTCGATAGAACGATAATTAACAATTTAAGTAACACCGATCGTAGAACGTCTTAAGAAGTAGTCGTGGTGGTTTTATAAAAGAAATGGTGAACTAGATTTCAATCGGTTTAAGTTTACATCACGATGCGTTATAATTTTTGTTAAGTATAGTATCGGCGTTGAATTTGTCACGAGATCTAAATCATGCGATTTCAGATAAGACGGGTAGACAAATAACCGATAACCTATATTCGTTGGAAAAAGTATTCAAAACAACGGATACGGAGGTGATAATATTATGACATCTGGTGAGTCCGGTGAATCTGACGTCGCGCTTAACGGATATCTTTGCATATTCTTATCGCTTTCGTGTTTTTATTGTATAATTTACACGATTTCATGTGACTTATTCTTATTGCAAATTAGTAATGTCAAATATTAAAAACAACTACGTTTATGATAAAGTAGCCGAACTACCCCGGTCGTAATGAACGAGGAAATTTACACCGTTTATAAGGAAATATTGTACAGTTTTGATGTTTTTCCGAATGCCGTTTTTTAAATAACTTAATACAGCGGGAAAGTATCATTCTTCTGCCGTACACCCGGTGTAAAATCATAATGCATTAATCGAGTAGAGAAAAATTTTGTTTTGTTTATAAGGCATAAATCCCGAACATTTTTCGATCGCACTAAAAAAAAACTCCCTTTTCTAAATTGGGACGATTACACAATTTTCTATCCCATTTCCGTAGCTGTCACGACAAACTTCACGGATTCCGACTTTCTTTATTCCTTTAGATAGCATGTTTTGAGGTGTTTCTAAATCTACAAGCCGATTGTTTTTTGCTTCTTCTTACATGAAAATCGACGAACTTACACAGACGACGACGCGCTAAATACAGAAATTTATTTTTTATATTTAAAATAAAAATCGTCGATATGGAAATATTATTGAGAAAAGAAAGAGATGTCGTTTTACCGGATACAAATCCTCTGTGTTTAAGTAATATTAATACAAACCTGTAAAAGGCATAAGTATAATAATTAAGAATTTTAAATCCTTTCATCAGAGGTGAGTAACATCGACTAAAAAGGAATTTACGATCGGGTAACGGTAATATCTTTTTAATCGGTTACTTCCGACCCTGCTTGATATTTTAAAAATCTTTTTGTATTATATGCTCATTACATCAGAAAATTACCGTGTAGTACACGTGTTTAAGTCGATTCGATCGACATTTCCTCAAAAATAACGAGTACTACTCGATGTTTTGGAACGGAAGAATAGAATAGACTCGCATCGATTAGCATTCGTTAATTTTTTTTAAAACTCCATTATTTACAAAATAAATACCACCGATGGAATAGGTGATTTAAAATATTTCTCTTAAAGTAACAAACGGATGCCAACGTAACAAGTATGAAAATGTAAGGCGTAAAGCGATTACATAGTTCGTTATTAATTAGTAATTTTCGCTACCGGCTGAGACGGTTTAGAATATTTCCATAAGTATACTTTTGGTTTCCGTTGTATGAATATCGACTTTATAACGCGTAAAAGCGTTATATTGTATTTTAGGGACGGAGCGGGAAGGCGTTGTGGCTACGAAGTAGAAACACGAACGTAATCGGGCACCGAATCTCACAAACTGTTGTGCGACTTCCGGATAGAAAACGAATTCCCTCGACCGGTCCACACACCGGATTTCGCGTAACCGCATCTGGCGCTTCGACCGTTGACATTATCTTCTACGGATGAGAATACCGATGACAAGAAAAATAGGAAAGGAAATTGAGGAAGGGAAAACTTCCGCGCGTTCGGGGGGAAACCAATATCTATAGACGGATGACAGAATTAGGTTATTCTGGTTAACAGGCTTTCAAGTCGAAGGGGAAGCGTATTTTTCCGGTTATAATATAGAAATAACGGGTTACTAAATCGCTTAATGTTTATGAATTTTTATTGTCTTTTTTATTATTGATATTCCGGATTTTATTATTAATAAAATAATTACGATCAAACAGCGTATTACAGGCTCGGATTACTTTTATTTTCTTTAGATACAATAAAATTTATTCTTTTTTTTATAACCGTCGTTTTTATTTATTTAAATTAACTGAACTGAGTGACATTTAATTTTTTTTAAATATTAACTAATATTTAAGTATAAATTACTGTTAACAGGTTGTACCTATTATCCTAATATTTATATAATTTAATTTCGTTTACATAAAAATAACCGGAAATTTTATAACACGTTTTTTATCTAATATTTTCTGTAGTTTCGTAATTAATGTGAAAATAAGCCTAAATTTTAAATATTATAAAATTTATAACTGTAATTCGATTGCTTGCTTTCTTTTTCTGTTAATTGCTTCGTAAATAGTAATTATAAATGCATTTTCATTCGATGGGATAAATTCATAATTTTTTTGGCGTTTATTTTATTTCATACATTGATTTTCGTCGAACGTTTGTAGATACTTCTGTGTAAGATTGCACACATAAAAAAAGCTTCGGAGTTTAATTAACTTGTAAATTATCGGGTTAAATAGATCGTTTCATTAGTAATGTTAGTGGTTGGCATAAGCCTTTTTTCCTTAATTTACACCTTAGTTCCATGAACGCGCATATAAATATACTCTTTACGGAAACATTTGTTTGAAGATATATCCTTTTACATACATAAATTTTCTTTACTAGACCGAAACATTATTATACCGATTTATTTAAATTTCGATTTTTAATTTTCACCCACTTTAATTTTGTTTAAAACACACATTTTCGATACCGCGTCACCGTAAAGAAAGCGAACTTACGATCCAGGCGTAAATTATCAGGAACATTGGCTTGGTTCGTACATTGAAATAAAATTGTGATTTTAAAGCGTAGATTAAAGAAAATCAATAAGATCTCATTCGACTACCGATTACCGCAATCGAAATCACGATTTTTAATTGTTATTCGATACGTTTTTAACGGAAATACGTTACCCGGGAAAAAATCGATTTCAATACTTACTGGACTAGCAGTTTTGGAGGTATCGATTTTTTAACGCCTATATCGATTACGTAGTTTCATTAAAACGAGTTACGAGTTCCTGTGAAGAGTGTATACAGTATGAAGCGTTACCGGCCCTCTTCGACCGGTTGTCCGCTTTCACTTCTCATCTTGCTTCCGCTTATTTCTTACAGCCTTCAAATAAAGACAAATTATCGTTCCGATTCGTTTCACATTCAGTTAAATTTGTATGTGATCAGAAACCGGTGTGATCGATAGACGACCGTTGTATTTCAAAGAAAGTTATCCGATTTTGTGGGGATATTTTAGACCAAAATTATAACAGATTCTGACGAATATCTTTTATTTACATTCTCGATTTCATAGTGTCTACAGAACACAAAAATCAAGTACATTGCGAATAGAGCGATTCAGATTAATGTAGAATTAAATAAGACGAAATTTAATAAATGGGTACGCAAAAAACACACTTTTATTCTAAACGAGGATTGGTGTGCAGGAAAATGTGATTAAGGGAAATTTTTACACGGATTTTATTTTATGTTCGAAAATACATAATCGATAATATTACCGTAGTGTGTGATGAGACAATCGATGATAATATGGCCTGTAGTCATCGCTGTTTTAATTATTTCATCGGTTCGTGTAAATAGTAAACATCAAATAAGTAAAATTTCTTAAAGATGATTTACAAAGAACAAATTTATCTTTTTCACGGGTATTAGTATTACGAGTGAGTATCTGCGTCTAAAGAATGTCTTACGAAAAGAGAGTAGCAGCCCTCTTCGTGGTTCTAACAGATTAAGTCTGGCTCCAGTTAAGTCCTTCAGCCATAAAAGCAAACATTTATACCTTAACCCTAAACTCTAATACTCTCCGATTGAAACCGCTGGAAAAATACAGCGGTGTTTTTCATAAAAGATTTTTTTTTCGAAAAGGACCTATGGATCGTAGTGCGATATCCCGGTATTCCCGAATAATTAAAATATTACAAATTAAAACCGTACGTTCTGTATTTCGGTTCCCCGGACCCGAACGGTTCAAGTAAACCAATCGAAAGGGGGTACCAGAAAATACAAGATACATGACATTCTTCAAGTGCATAGTATTCGACCATAAAAATACAAAAGGGATGGATTTAGAGCTAGATATAAGGAGTTACAGCACAAACGAATCGAAGATGTAGGAAGTAGCAGAGGTGAGCTAAAAGAGTAGCTAGTAAAACAGAAAGGATTGGAAAATCACATGAAAAAGTTATGACTAAATAAACAAAATAGGCTGTATAGTTACACGATGCACTGTTAATTTATTTTTATACTGTGTAATTGATATTATAACCTTGTATATCTAACTTATAAAAACATATGACTTGTATATGCAAGAATAATTCGATTTTTTTTAGGTGTATGCAACGGTTATAAAGAATAAAGATTACAGGTTACGGAAAAAGATATCTACTTTCTACCGCTAACGATACGCGAGGATCATTATATTGTTTATTTATTCATCATTATACGTTTATCAGGACCGAGGCAAGTCCTTTACTCCACGGCATTATCTCTTTATCTTTCTTCCTTTTGTCTGAGAATTTTACAAATTATAGATAACTGTTGTTATTAAAATAATAATTATCACCGCAGAACAATGAATAATTTTTTTTCTCAGGAAGAAAACTGTGTGAATCTGATAGTATTTTTTCTCTTGACTTCAAATATGATATCGGTTTTTCCCCATCACTCAAGGTTCCGAGAGACAGGCATTTATAATTTCAAACATTTTAATACTTTCCTGCTTCCTTAACTATACAATATTTCAACATTTGACTCGCCTAGAAAGTAAGAAATGACGATTTTTTTTTTATGGATGGTCCAACAACAATCTGCCAGCATATTAGGATTCCATTTTCCTTGATATCTATTTTCCATAGCTGAAATCTCCTAATGAAAGTGTTCCCCGTGCTCATCGCTCACTGCGCCAAGATTTTCCGGGAAGAAATCTAGGTGCGAGTGCAGGAAGTGTACATTTAAGGACGTATTACAACCCAAATTTTTACAAGATGTTATAAGATCGTTGACAATATCTCAGTAATTTTCCGCCTTTCGATTTCCGAAAAACGTTTAGTAACATTTTTGAATGCTTGCCAAACTACTAATTAGGATTCAATAGTTTCTCAAACTTTTCATCATGCATTAATGATTGTATTTGTGGACCCACAAATATTCTTTCTTTAATTTCTGCATCACTAATTTTAGGAAATTCTGTTTTAAGTACATGAAACCACGAGTATTGTCCATGGTCTTGACGAAATTCTTCATTAATCCTAATTTGATATGTAATGGAGGTAGATACACATTTTTACGATTACACAATGGGTCATATTTCATATTTTTCTGTTCAGGAATGAGCGATTCGCGTTTAGGCTATTCTTTTCTAATGAAATGGACGTTTATCTACTAATATATATTTCTTCCTTTTTCGTGGAAGAGAAGGCATAGGTACCGGGATCCGATGAAAATCCGGAATGGAAGATAAGGTCGGGTTTGATATTTACGACCCTTAAAAAGCGAAGCCTTAAATCATTTCTTTCTGATAAGAGGATCGATCGTTTGAAATGCAAAATCTACAGAGCAACCGATAAATTCTGCATAAAACTTTGTATTTATAGGATTAACGATTACGGTTAAAGTAATTAAAGTTTCAGAAATACAACCAAAGATTTCGGTTGTAAGTTTATTCGGGCGAGGTATCTTATCTCTCGTTTAAAAACGGATACTAGAGAAATTATAGAAAATGCTTGCAAAAATCTTTTATAGCAAAACTTTCTGTAAGCCATCGATAATGAACCATTTCGTAGATCTTTACTCGAGCAGAATTTTTCGCTTCACACGATAGATTATCCCCTCTTTAAGCGATTCCTTTATACCGATAAGCTTTTAAATTTATTAATGTATTATTATTCTAAAAATATGATAGTTCTAATCGTCCTTAAGTCGTCTGTTATTAATGCCTTCTTATTAAATAATATTTTTTTAATCTATTTATTCTACGAATTATTATTAATTTCCTGACATGATAGCTCTAGAGCTACGCTTCATGAAGGAAAGTATGGTAATCAGTTAAAAAATGGAGTATGTGTTTTTTTTTAATTTCTCGACATTTCATGATCCAGGGACCCCAAAAAACAAAACAAATTATGTTTGTACGTACGTTGGCGTGAATTTGAAGCTTAATAACTTTTGACTGGATAAACCGACTTTGATGAAATTTTGTACAGACCAGTATATATGGGGACATTTTTTGGTTAAATTTTGGGGTCACCATCTCCAGCGGAGATTTTGGGAATCAATTTTCTCAAAGTTTTACAAATATAACCCCATTTTATATTAAATTCAGTATATGCGTGTCTGCTTATCTAACCATTTTTTTTTAATTTCCCCACAATTCTTTCTTCACCAAAAATCGAAAAATACTTTTATTTATTGCACAATTTTTAACCGAATTTTTTTTAATGTCTTCCTAGGCATAGTAATAGTGCAAGCAATCCAAAAAATAAAAAAATACTTGAGGTCAATATTGGGGATGGGGAAATTGGGAAGGAAGTCTATCAACGATTAAAAATATCTATTTTAAAAAAAATATCTTAGTATTAAAGGTTTAAATGATAAACTTTTAGTAATAATATTACAATAGAATTTCATCATAATTCAACCCCCTCACCTTCAAAAAACAGATTTTAGGTAACTTTGTATTAGTTGAACATTTTTAGAGTTCCTTTTATTATAATTTTCTTCCAGTTAACTTAGTAAATGTAAAAAAATCAAAAAATTTTCTTGGAGATGGGAAGTAGAAAAAATATCATTTTTTTTTTTAATTTTTAAAACTTTTATCGTTTTATTTAAACATATAATGATAATTTTATAATAAAACTTCATCATAAATTA
Source organism: Lycorma delicatula (assembly GCF_047948215.1). NCBI lineage: Eukaryota > Metazoa > Arthropoda > Insecta > Hemiptera > Fulgoridae > Lycorma > Lycorma delicatula. The sequence goes on from NC_134458.1 coordinate 64,295,180, forward strand.
ACTCCACCCTAAAAAATAAATCTTACGTAACCTTTTTCATGTACCATTATATTTCCACTAAATAAGAATAAATAACCAATGCCAGGAAAGTATTACAACTTTTTTGTCAGATTATTTTTTAATTGTTCTAATCCCGATAAAATGCGGGAAACGGAAAATAATTTCTTTTGCGTATCACACTCTTCCATTAACGATTCTGGTGTCATCGATGTCACAAACGAGGTAAAACCCATCCAATTTTTGTGAAATCGAATCAGCGGTATTTCCAATAAAAATGCTTTTTATCAAAAAAAATATTATTATTAAATTTTCTCAAGACATCAGTCCGACCGCTTTTCTAATGTAATTTTCCTTGTTTGTCACACTCGGTAAAGTAACGATAAACAAAATACGTTTTAAAAAAGTAGAAACGTATAATTATTATAAATAAACCATTAGCGGTTTTACTTTTATTGCTAATAAAATTAATTGTAGTCTTACCGGTCTGATTATTTCGTCTTACCCCGCCACGACAACGAGAGAGGTCGCCAAGTTTTTAACAGAAAATCCGGCCGGCATGAAGTCACCCTATTATTTTGAATCGTTTACTGGCATACAACTTTCAGAAAGAAGCCATTTTCTTTCGATATATACGTATGCCTACATAATAAATGTACGTATACGCAAACACGTCGTAAATTTACCTGAATTCAATTAAAGATATAACTTCGTTGTCCCATTAAAGCATTAATTTACAACTTAAATCGTTTAGATTGGTTAATAAATGTTTTTAAATTATATACTTTGTATATCCGTAAGGTTGACAAAAATAATTAATTTTTTTCCCGAAACGAAACTATCTAAAGAAGTTTCTTTCAGGGGTAAATATTCTCATAATTTTGCGCATATTATTTTATATTTTAATATTTATAAAATCGATACTTATATTATGTTATACCACAGTATACAATGCTTGCCCAAGGTTATTGAGGAGGAAAGGAAAATAACTTGGAAACTGGTTCTAGAGCTTGAAATAGGGCAAAAAGTTCATACAAATATACGAGTATGTCTAAAAACACTGTTATTGACTAACGAAAAATTTCGATCGGATTTCAGTTCCACCGGTGAAATGAGGTCATACTGTAATTTTTAACGCGATTAAACTTGATGGTTTCTTATGTTTCTTGACCTGAAAAATCGAATAAAAAAAAATTGTGTTCCAGAACTGTACCTCCCGTAGTTTTCATGATGTTCAACGTAAAACAGAAAAATTTGAAGACGAAAACATGTTTTTTTTTTTAGATTTTAAAAACAATAACATTGTTAAACGACTAATAAATGTGTAAATTTTATTATAAAATATCGTAGAAAATTTAATTCTGAAAAAATTATTTAATAAAATCTATGAAAAACAAAAAAATATCAACTTTTATTATTAAACGCAATACAGGACAAAATTTAATCGAAAAAATGTTATGAATTTGTAAAAATTAAAAACAAAACTGAACAAAAAAATGTTATCAGTTTGTTAAAGTTAAAAACAGCTGTTTATAGTACAATAAATTCAGATCTTTGAAAAATACTTTTAATTTACTTTAAAAAAATACTCAACACCAGTAACAATTTGTTTTGCTCACGTGATTTATAAAGTTATGTCGACGCACTTATATGGGTCGGTAATCAAGAAAAATTGATAAAAATTAAAATCGGGCTACACCACTCAAAGTTCTTAAAAGAAAATATATATACATACCACCCTGGTCGTATACGGATTCAAACGATTCAGTAAACATCCGTAGAGTTGAAGTCAGAAATTTCTTTGTATTATTTACATTACATTGATTTGATAAGTACAAAAAAACGGTAATAAAAAATAAGATTATATAAAGTTAGTAAAAACCAGAAAAAAAAACTTAAAATAAGTAAAATCTTCAAGTGAATGTCTTCGTTGTCCTGTATTATTTTATTCAGACATCCTTTCTGTCGGAAATAAAACTTCCTAAGCATCTTCGCGTTTAATATTATCTTCTCAATCTACAATATGAATTTTTTGTCAAAAAAGCTTAAGTATGCATAGGTCATGTTTGTATATTAGAGAAAGGTACGCATATTATTAAAACCATAATATTGTCAATTCATCCGTATATGATAATTTAATACACCCGCCTTTAAAGAATCCACTTCTTCATTCATTTACCAATTATTATATAAAAAATCTGTATATACACATCTATAGGTGTACGGATCTTAAAAACCACCTGTCTGAATCGGTAAATTTTTCCCTGAACAGTACCGATTTATATTGCCTCATAAAATCGATATAAAGTTGTTAAACAAAAATCGAGTCAAAAGATAAGCGGTGAACCGAATTTCGGACCCAATCCTGTAATTTTTATTAATATTAAAATGCATTTCATTCGTTATTTTACGAAGTAAGACGATTTTTTTCAGAGCGTGTAATTCTTGTTTATTTAATTTTATGTTAAAAAAATTCTGCGTTTCTGTAAGGAGATAATCGTATATCCGTTGCCGGAATAGGTCGATATCGCTTAACCCACCTGATGTATATGTTATGTTACGACAGATCCAGGTGTACGTAATGTCGAAAGTGAGTTTTACTTTGTCCACGGCAGAAACAAATACCTCAACGGCTTTCTTTCCTCCTCCATCGACCTGAGTTTTTCTAATTTTATATCGCTCGGCAGCTTTCACCGAACGAAATGTCATTCGACCGTTCATTTGTTCGGTCGGTAGGTAGGTCTCTGGGAGTCTATTTACGCTTGCGCGAAACTGAAGGTCATATAACACGTGTTTTAATAAATATCTACTTCCGTATTATGAAAAAAAAATTATCGAAACGTGTAATTTATTTAATTCATAATAAATTTAACATCGAGTGCGGAAATGACAGCTACTATTTTTCAACGTTTCAGTTGTTTTTTTCAATAATACAGTAAATTAGATGAAATAACGAAACGTAATAGGTATAAAGGACGAACCTCAAATATTATTTAGTCCGATTCTATTGTTAAAAAATTTTAATCTTTTCACAAAATTTGGATTATTTCTTCCAAGATATTATTCTTTTAAAGAATGAGCGAACAGGAATGAAGATTAAAGAACCTCGTTACCAATAAGTTGTCGATTGGTACCTTAACAGTGACAGCCGTAGAGAACTTGATACGGATATACAAGCAGACGACTCGCTTATTATTTAAATAAAACCGCTGATCTAAATAGGATATTCACGTTACTGTACGAATCAGCCCGCACCATTTTGCGATAAAATGAATATAGATTCGTAAAGAAAATTTATCAAATGCAAGCGAATAAAACGTTTAATCTAATTCTAAAAAGAACGAGTTAGATATTTAAAACTCTATTAAGGAAACTTTGCTTCGTAATAATTCATTAATTAAAAATATATACTGTTACATCAAGGAGATGGTTTTTTGAGTGTTCAAACGTTCGCGTAATATTGCAAACGTTGTAGCAACAAGCGATTTACTGTCAAACGAAATCTTACGAAATAAATAAGCAAAATTTTACGTAACCGACCAACCCACAGCTTTACCGATTATTCAACTATTACGGTTTTAAGGAAGAGTACGATGTCAAACAAATTTTTGTTGTAAGAAATAATTTTTTTAAATTAATCTCATCTATCGTTGTAAGCTAAGAATTTTCATCATAAAACATTTTCAGATACATCTTTTCTTCTATGCACGACTATTTGTACACGGAACTAAATTGTCTATCATTAAGGTAAATAAGTTCCAAAAGTACTCGAGCATAGTTTCTCGTATGAGAAGCTAACATTTTTCTATAACAGAGAAGTTTCGTGATAAACATGAAAGAATTCAAAGAAAATAAAGGTATTATAAAATATGATCCCTAAATATCTGGAAAGACATAGGCTTCTGGTAAAAATTATATAAATATTGAACCCTTTAATTTATGTTACTAGTTTTACACCTGAAATCCCGTATTTAGCTGAAAAAAGTAGGAAAATCTACTTAACTAGGAATGCCACAGAACCCGTGAACCTGCGAATACGTATGACCTGACGTAGGGGCTGGTGTTTTGATAAATATTCAATTTCGAGTTGAAGTCGCAGCAGCCAAAAAACATACATATACATTCACACGCGAGCTCTGACAGTTTCAGTTCGGTTTCAAAAACAATTTAGTTCGTATAAGACGAACTCCTAACAGATTAATTGTTAGGTTTAACGGAAAGTTTTTAATATCGATGTAATTGACTTTATTTCATTTAATGTATTATTAATTATATAAAGTACAAACATATAGTGTTTTAGTATGTGTGCACACGGGTGTTTGTGAAGCTTCAAAATAATAAAATCTATACTGTAACGGTTGGATTCCCATCGTTATGACAAAGTAGCCTGATTATTATTATTCACTCGGTTATCATGTTTAATTTATGTTATACGAACAGGAAACACAAATAATTCGGTAATAGAAAACCGGCTTTCTGATCCGATGGCGCAGGTTGGATATTCATTATGAATGTTAAAAGTTGTGATACCTCCCGACACGACTGTGTTTTGTCAAAACTGTAACAGTAAATAATATGAAAACTAGTTTATCAATGTTACTTAAGCGTATGTTTCGAAATGATATAATTTGTGTATTATCTGGGTTATTAAGAGTACACAGATTAGAGCATTTCCCTATACAGAAATATGCTTGGATTTAGTAAATTATGTAAAATTATGACACTAAGTAATATTTTTACATTTTGTAAATTATTTATTTAAAAAAATAATAATAATTAAAAAATCGAAAAAAAAATAAAAAATAAAAAAGGCGTATTCATATTATTTTCATTCGAAATTATTTTATTTAATCTCGTTAGTGAGGTTTAAATCTATCTTAAAAGTATCTTCTAGTGTTGCAAATAGCCGATGTATGACCGAAGGGTAATTCTTACGGAGGTTTAAAGTGTGGATTTCAGTTTCTTTTACTCACAGAAATATGTGTTTCACCGGGTCGCGGAACAAATTACAAATAAAATTTCTCCATCGGGTGCTAATTTGAAAGAAAATATGTTTCTAAAAAATACGCAGTTTTACAATATATGGCCTTCAGTTATTATTTAACTGTAAAAGATTGAATCGGAGGCATAACTGAACTGGTATTTCACTTTTTTTTGTTTCGTGGCTATTCGGGAGATCGGAAATTATTTTAATAGTTGTTTCAACAAGGATCCAAAAATGCACTTAAAATGTTAAAACGTAATTTTTGAAAAGGCAAACCGTTTTCAAAAACCAAGACCTAGGGTTTTTTTATCGCAACGTTTAACCGACTTCCGTTAAAATCATTACCGTTTGATGAGAAATTACCGTTCATGAAAAACTGCGACCTGCGTCTACTCTATTCCAACAATTTTCAATTTTATTCCAACTAGGGAGGTATATGTTTTTACGGACTTTCTATATTGTTTTTAATCGCGTACCTGACGATATTTTTACGAGTGAACAATACGGTTTTTCTTATTTCTACGAGTTGGCCTTAAAGCAAAAACAAGAATCAATACAAACGAAACTGCGATCGAGGTCACGTAAAAATATATGGCATCTAGCACTTCCTCTGTAATTTTTCGAGACGTTTGTTATCTGAAGTACCACGCATCGCTTATCGTGTTTGAGTAACTATTTCTCTCATCTATGGGGTTTTCCTAGGCTCAGAAAAGCTGTTGTTAATTTTTATTTCTTTTGACAATCGTACATTTCCAATCTTTTTTTTCACAACCGCGTCGGTATACATACTTATTTTTGTTCGGTCATCAACTGAATACGCATATCTACACTGTGAGCGAGTCGGTTAATAATCTGTTGTCAGTGGCCCAGTTTGCGCTCAGTCTATGCTATCGACTATCCCACTTGTAACGGTCCTTCCGACTCGGAAAGCCACATCTACGTCTTTACATCCTTTCCTAACCGGTTTGTACTTCTTTAACCGTACAGACTTTTAAAACATAATACGTGTACCTGCATTGTAATTTAATTTTTTTTTTTAATAAAAAACTACCGGGTAACAAACTGATGTACATAAATGTATGTTTGTTCGTTAGAATAATTTTATAAATTTTCACCTCCAATCGAATCGGTTAATTCGGTGTAAATAAATTAACAACTAATTCTGTTTTTAAAAAAAATCATTAAATATTACGGAATAATCTGAAATATAATCCAGCTTCATCTATTTAAAAGATTTTTGTAAGTATAAATTTGTTTGTTTTTTGTCCATAACGGGAGTTTAACCGCCTAATAACTCGTTTATTTTATATAATTATTTGTAAAAGCGGCAGACCTTTAACAATTTGATGTAACGAATCTAGAAAATAAAAACCTTTTCGATAATATTCTTGTAGTGGATCATAATACTTCAAAAAAGTAAAACTGAAATGTGCCGTGGCAGAAAATATGGTTTGTAATGAAACTATTAATATTATATAAAAATAATAAAATTAAAAATAAACCTGCGTTCGGTTACGCCTCGTTCATCGGTGGTTTTTACATATGTACACTAAAATCGTCGATTGGGCGTTTGAAATAATGAGAGGAGATAATTATTTTGATCTCTCCCCCTTAATAATTCCATAGACGAGTAGAGCATCGACAGTATACAGTTTCATTATTTAGCATACTTATTTTTATAAGTATAATACTTTTATTTTTATTAAAAACAAACAAAAAATGGACGTGACAAACAATTAATTAAAATTATTTATAATGGATTCGGCTGTTAGCCTGAACGAAATAAAAATTATTATCGAGCGAGAACAATATTTAAAATCTAAAATTGATTACATCCCAAAAGAGTTTACATTAGGTTATTTTTAATCGCATTATTTAATCGATTAAACAACCGCTCCATTTAACCGCTCGATTGCAATTTATTAAGCCAATTCTTTACTATAGCAAACCACAGGCTCAATTTAGATGTGCTTACCTGATTATCTCGTCGTATATTAATTGATATATTATCATATTATTCAGTTAATCGGTATATTTATTGAAGTCGTAAATTTACTGACGTTTTTACGTCAAGGAAAACACAAAAATATAATAGTTAGAAAATTAATTAGTGTTATTCGTCAAAGCAAAACATATAGGATTCGCAGTAGTTCTACCTGGAATATCTGAAATAGTATTGATGCTGCTAATAGTCAAGGTAACATACCACGACAGGAAGTCGTAAGTAGCAAGATGCGAGTCGCCGGTCCAGCAAACCATCTGTACCCTGATCTTCGATTGAATTTTATAAACTTTGACGAGTAATACGTATTAAATTAATAAATAATATTAATATGTAAATAGTTTTTCTCAAAATAGGAAATGGAAATAAAATATTGATTGATTCGTACGACGTTTCAAAAGTCTGTAGATATCTAAAGCGGCTTTCTTGATAAGGAGCAGTTCCATTTCTTGTTCGTACAACAGAAGCTGTAGCCCGGACCGCCGGATAAAAATAGGTTTTAATTAAAAGCCGATGAAGATCGGTAGCCCTGAGACGGTATCAAGCAGCTGTTATCTTCTCAAGTCTGCAGTTGTCGAATGTAGTTAAAGCACATCCAATACTGTCGGACCAGGAACCGTCTCTATCCCGCTTGAGAAGGTATGCGCTTATTATCTATGCCGATTACAAAAAAGAAGATAATAATAATATCCGAATGAATTATAAAGAATATTCCTGAAATATAGGATGAAATTTTAAGTACGAATATTCTAAATTAAAATAATTATTTAATACTACCGGACGGTGTGAAATTTATAATAAATGCAAAACCAAATTTTGTGGTATACTCAATGAAATAGGTAATAAAAAAATGTTTACTATATTTTAAAGTTATCGGAGTCCCAATAACTTTAACTGCCCCTGGACCAGGAAAATGAATTTGGTCGAGATATTACTAACCGATATGTTAACATTGGTCTCGGCTATTTTTACCAGTTGCAACAGTTTTGCAGTAATTCCCTCGCCGCAAATATACGTATCATTTGCAGATAGCAAATATTAATACGACGTCATGAGATGTGGAGAGGAAACGGACATTCGCCAAGCATTAGCCTTTTTCCTTCGTATAATTTTATCTACAACTCTTAGTCATGAGTTCGTCTAGCATTATTCTAATTGACAAATTTTACTTAATTCTGAAAATTCTAGATCGCTACAATTAATCTAATGTTATTTTTTAATATAATACATGTGTTTCCGTATTGTCGCTTAAATATCGGTAACACAATAAAGTGGTAGTAATTTATGCCTCCATTTTTTATACCTTTTTACTCGAGCAGAACTTTACATGAACTGTAGAACAATTTGTAAGGAAATACAACATTTCTGATTGTATTTATGAAAAAATAACGACTGAGAAAACCGTCTCAATATCAAACACAAATGAAAAACTAGACTGTAGTGAGTAAAATGAAATGTGAAGTCGCGTATTTCATCATCGGGAAGAACCGAACGTTTTAAAGTTTGTCCTTTTCTTAATTAAGTTATCTGTAGTACCTATAATAAAAACGATCGAGTCAATTTCCATATTTTTATTCCATAAAGGGAAAACTTTTAACTGATATTTTTGTACGAGTCAACTTTGAGATGCACAGCCGACGCGATCTATGACAAAAAATTCTCCTTCCGAAGAGATATTTTAATATAACTAGGTAAGTCGACTATAAAACGGACTGTTGTTTTTAACATTTAACATTACAGAATAAAAATACAAAACATATTTATTACTTTTCTACGTAGCTTCGTGAAGTTTTACACATTTTTCCCAATCTATTGGTGGGGGGGGGGGGGGAGCTTCTATGTCCCTTCTTCATAAAATGTTTAAGGACATGTCATATGCAATTGCGAGCAAACACCTCTACTTCGTTGTCGTCTGAAATCGATTTCGTCCTATTATCTCCTTCAAGAGCCCAAAAAAAAGAAACCGTAGGCGGCTAAATTTGATCAAAAATGGGATTTTCAGAGTTTTACGGTATCCCAGAAAATTTCGTCCAGTTTAGTCTTAGTGTTAACGGTTATGTGAGTCCTGGCGTTGTCTTGAAAGAGAATCACATCTTTTATCGGCTGATGATTCCTTTGTTCCTGTACTTTGTTTTCACTTGCCAAAAGCTGGCAGTCGTACGCCGTTTTTACAGTGCAACGTCGTGGGAAAAATCGACGAGCAATACGCCTTTCCAGTCTCAAAAGATGTTTTCGAGGACTTTTCCAATTGACTGAAGCTTTTACAGGTCAAGACCTCCTTTCTATTCCAGACTCACCGATTTTGACTCGTTAGTTTAGTGTTGGACCCATATCTCATCATGTGAGTATTCGATACGAAAAAGTATTTCCCTTTCGTTGAAAGGATTCAGCAGCCTTGGAAAATTTCCTGTCAGGCCTGTTTCTGATTATGGGTTAAAAGTGTTGGAATCCACCTTACACAGAATTTGCGGAACCCAAGGTGCTTTGTTATAATGAAATGGGTACTTCATGAAACCCTGTTTTGAAATAATTTCATCAACCTTAGGTACCGATCGCCTTAAATGAGGCCACAGATTGTTCGTATCCGAATAATCATTTGCAACGTATCCGAACAAACGGAAGGCAACATTTGTTGCCATCCATTTGAATGTTTTCATCGGTTCCCATCCGAACGTCTATTGTAACTTACTTTTTACAGTTTCACGCAATCTTTTTAACTGGCTGGCTCACTAGTCGTAGACTTGAAATACGTAACAACACCATATGCCCTAAATGCGTTCTCGCAGTCTTGTCGAAATTTCTGACTGTTTGACCCTCATTCGTTTGAAGCTGTCGAATAGTTACCTTTTCTCTTTTTTGTAAGAAGAAACTAAAGAAAAGCGAGACAAAATTTTAAACGAGTATGGAATATAGAGAAAAGTGACACGGATTCCTTTAAATTTTTAAAAGAGAGGACCGTACCAGTAAAGCCATACACCGACCAGCTTTAGTATTACCAGCACTCGCAACGGTCATCTTTTTCCTTCCTCCTATATAAAAGATTGATCCGAATAAGTTATTAATGTCCGATTATAATTAACATATCGGAAAAATATATTATAATTCGCAAATAATTTTTAGTAAATAAAAATCGAATAAAATATGCTATATCACTTTGTCAGATTAATTACACCATATTTTAAACATTCTATCGATACGTAGTGTTTATTTCATTACATAATAGATTATAATTTTATAATTTAAATTTTTGAAAAAAACAATTTTTTATCTGTCAATGTAAACGTTTACACATTTATTACGTCGATACAAATCATTTTTTCATGAGTTCTTCACTATTTTTCTTTAAAGTATCTTTAATACGTGACTAAACATACAACTACATATCAGTTAAAAAAACAACAAAACAGAGTATATTACAGTTCTATACGAACATAGATAAACGTGATTCAGTATATTATTTAGACTATACGGTGGAGTTAATTACATAAAAATTAGTATACGTTTGTGATTCATAATCACAAACGTTCGTAAATTGTTTAGTCAGTCGATACGATACACTCTGTAGAACGATAAAAAGAATACACCTCAAATCGTCCACTTAATCCGTTAATTTAATCTAGTTATAAGAATGAAATTATAATTGCGATTAGGGTTTTAGTATGTTAACTATAAATACAATATATTTGTAAAAGTTCTTAGGACTATTATTTGCAATTTGACCGATCTGAAATAGATTTAATTTGGAAGAGTAAAATAAAAACGCGTTGAAAAATAAACAAGTAACAATATTCATTACGTTGACTGTAACTGGCAGCGTGTATGAGCCCTTCAAACCCGATTGTGCGCTGCGGCATACCTCTGCTCGGTCACAGCTGTTACAATGCAGAATTTATTTTCCACTTTTCCACTTATTAATTCATTTATTGAAATACAAACAAGCGTACTAAAATCATCCACGTGTTCTTTATTTCCTTATTAATAATTACAAATCAAAGATAATTATTTTCCAACCATTTCTTTAAACGCCTCTACAATTTTTCCGAGTCTATTTGAAAAAGTCAGTAAAAATTGATAAACCACCGGGTCGGTCTAGTGGTTGACGCATCTAAGCAAATCAGCTGATTTGGAAGTCGAGAGTTCCAGCGTTCGAGTCCTAGTAAATGCAGTTATTTTTATACGGATTTGAATACTAGATCGTGGATACCGGTGTTCTTTGGCGGTCCGGTTTCAATTAACCACACATCTCAGAAATGATCGACCTGAAGTGTACAAGAGTACACTTCACTTACACTCATACATATCATCTTCATTCATCCTCTGAAGTAATACCTGACGATAATTCCCGGAGGCTAAACAGGAAAAATGAAGTAAAAATTGGTAATTTATCCTTTATTAAAAGCTGGAATGTGGTCCGATCGTTTTTATTACAAATGGGGAAGATTAATTAATTAGTAAAAGAACACGCTTAAAAATCTGCCATAAATTCTGTATTTTGTAAATTTACAATGATGAAATACGTGGCGTCAAAGAGGGGCTTCATCTTTCACTTTTCGCACTATAGTTAATCTAACTTATTTTCATGCCTGTGAATAATGTCGAATGGTATGGGAAATTAGTTGATAGTTGTTTACTATAATTGTAAATATACGAAAATTATGAAATAAGTTATGTATTTTAGTGAAATACATAATATATATCATATAAGATTATTTTATGTAACATATGGTTTGGTATCCTGTTTACTCATTATAGTTATAGCAAGAAGTCGGATTGCATTTCACAAGTAAATCTGCCTCTCGTTGAATATTTTCAGAAAGTCACGCCTTCGATTTCGCGATGGACAGAGTGAGGAAGGATTTCATTGTGTTCGTAGTCGAATAAAGATGTATCCTTAATTCAGTACTGCGTACCCATATGCATATAGAGGAACATGGTAAAACATCGTCATATTAGAAGCCACCGTTCCGTTCTAAGTTTCCGATTTTGTATGATGTTTGGGTTTTGAAAAGGGGAAATATTACGGTGTAAAAATCTTGCTGTATCATTTTCTCAGCCATAAACTAAAAAGACGCCTGGCTTATGTTGAATACACCTAAGTGGAAAAATTACAGTCACACTGCTATCGTTGGTATGTTTCGAGAGTTTTTTGTTATTTTTTTACATAATTTTTTTTATTTGAAACACGTTTTAACAATTTTTCGCAACTTGCGGCAGGGGAAAACGAGTCATTAAAAAGTTTAAACGAGTTTAAAAAAAAAAGAAAAAGAAAAAAAATTTTTTTTGAAACTATTCAGTGTTTTAGATTCATACGCCACAGTAATATCCAGAATATTTTTCGTATGATCTTCCACAACAAAGTGATTTTTGTCAGTGATCTCCGCTAAATAAACCAAACTTTTTTTTTTAGTTTATATTTTTCAGATTTATTTCTAACTTTGAAATCTTTAAAATCGAAATTTCCTAAGCATTTTCTTATTTCGGCTAAATTGTAATAACGGTAAAATATTCTTATAAGCATTGATGAATTATCATAGTTTTCAAATTTCTCCTCGCATTGAATTTTCTTTTTTCAATCTTTTCACCCCGTACTCTCCGTAAGCTTATTATATTGCCGTTTATTTATTTGTAGTTTCTATTTTTAATTATATTACCCTGAATTTTCTACTAAGCCAAAAAAAAACGTTACGTACATTTTACATAGTTCAGAACACGGGTTTTTATTCAGAGTTTACATTTTTCGATTTTTTTTCGGTGCACGTTACAAATTTGTTAACATTAAGGTACTAATAAACAAAATATTGGAGAAAGCTAATCTACCTAACTCGCTAAAGAAATGAAAAATTACTGTTGCAGATATGCTACAGTAAATTTCAGTTTTAAAATGATAAATTGATCAGGCTTTTCGATGAAATACACTATATTAATTTTCTCTCCGTTAGGTACAACAAACGTCTGATTACTCTACCATACCGTCAAATTGTACTCGTACCCTTGAGTTAATTAATATAACCGATCCTTTGTTCTTTCAAATTTTATCGGTGACTGTCTGAAAATTATTTGTATAAAATATTAAAATTTCCAGTCGACTGAACGATATGTCACTGGTGTCCAATCCGTATTAAATATACGATTTAAATTTAGTACGATAGAGCCAGTTACAATTGTGAAAGTAAGAGTCGAGGTAAACGACCTTTAGATGGAAGGTTTCTTAATCGCACACTTCTTACATTCTTGTTCATAAAATTTGGACCAGTAATTCAAATTTTATAACTTTATTAACATTTTTTGTCACCCGACCGTTACGTTTTTCAGGTGCCCGACGACCGAGATCAGAACGTCTGTCTTGTAAGTGAACTTTAACACTTTTTTGTATGCTGACTATTCTGGAACATCCGATTCATGAAGTATTTAGATCAACGTTCCATATGTTTCTGCCTACTTACAATCGACGGTACGCTATAAGATCGGCATTTTATTTAATGCTGTCAGTCAAAATTCAATCGAATAGTCACACTACTGCGGTTAGGTGAACTCATCGGGCACGTTAATCCGTACAAATCACCTATATTTTTTGCGACAATCAACACGAGATTTTACTTTGAATATTAAATCCTATACAAAAGATAGTGGAAAGTATCGGATTATTATCGCGTTAATAAAATAATGAACAAGAAGACCGATTTCGTAAATTATTAAACATACAAAAGAGTTAGAATCTTGTACACGGTACAGTATCTCGTGAAGCGTTGTTCTCTTCGCGGATTATTTTTAAAAATCGTTTATGCAGTAATCGATTCTAAGTTTCAGGAACCCGTGTTTACTGATGGGTTACTTTCTCCATAACTTCGAGTACTCTACCGCAAGAGAGGGATTATTTTCCGTTTTATTAAACGAAGTGAAGAAAGCCAATATAAAATACTGCACAAAATACTGATCTATGTAACGCAATGTAAATCTACATCTTGTCCGTGGTACCTCAAGGTAGCTCCTATATTGTTATAGAAAAATATTTAAATACAGTTTAAAAGTGTAAAAGTCGTGCGGAAAAATATTTATAAGTAACATTTAAAATTTTATTCCACCGGCAGAAAATAACATTCTTTTAGTTAAAATAATACGCTAAAATTATCGTCTTATTATTTTACGTGTTATTGTACTGTTAAGATGATAATTTTTTTAAAAATATTACACCTTTCTAAAATAAATTTTATATAAAAATAAAAACATCTTTGAAATTTGCAAACATCTCTACGTGAAGTAGGTGAAGCGAATTATTAAGGTTATACCTCGTCATTTAGTAAATATTAGTGGCACTGAATGTGAAAACTGGCGGTTTTATTTTTCTAACTTTTTTAAAGTTTACATTTTAAAGGTTAAAAAAGCAAAAACGGATGGAAATAAAAAGTTTCTTACGTAATTATTCATTAAACAATCTTCAACGAAACGGTGAAATTTCAACTCGATTTAGTGATTTCCATATTGTATCGAATATTTTAGCGAAAGAGAACACGGTTTGAATACTTGGAACAACTTCGTTTCTATTACGATACCATAAAAACAAATGAAAAAAAAAAGATGGAAATTTGTGATGAAATTATCGATGAAAAAATTTATTTTTTCCTCTTGCTACCGAAGTGTACTTCGGTAGCAAACGATTGACCTTTATCAGGACAAATTACGGAATCGAACGGTGTAGATTATACGGTCATTCCTACTTAAAATGTGGTTTTGTATTAAAATAACATTTCTCTTTTATTTAAACGCGAAGAATTCAGAAGAAAAATGTTTTCTATTATCATTCATACACCGCAACAAAAATTACAGGAGGAAACTTCAATATTTATCGCCTATCAATATTAATCTGGATATCCGTATTTCATAATTAATCATAAATGTAATCGTTACAGCCTTCCGTACATTTTTAAACATGTTTAGTTTTTTATGTATAGTTTCATACTCGATTTTAAATATATTATAGTGGATTTTAAGAAGTATATTTACTGAAAATAGCCAGTAATTGTGAAACCTGACGGACATTTCTATAAATAACTATATGGATTCTTCTTCTTCCCGTTACCCGGTATTCTGAATCTGGCGCCGGATTGTAAACCTCATCATGTGTTATCCCTCGACCGTTCCTTCACCCTTCCTCCTCCACAACCCTAAACATAAAATCCTTAATTTTATGTACCATCCAATCTCAGCCTTCTTTTTGTTCCTTCCCGTTTACTTTCTAATTCAAAATTTTAATACAGATCTTTCGTTCCTCATTCTCTTACGGGTTCAAACCGATCGGCCTTCCTTTACCTACCTTTTCTGATGTTATTTTTTTATATTGACTCTTTCTTGAAATTTTTAAAATTACGTAAATTGTGAACCGATTTTATATTTTATAATAAACTTGTTAGATTATATTATTTGTATACCTTTTACAAGGAAAAAATACGATGATCTCAAAGAATCTAATCTTAGGTACCATTCGTTAGAGTAAATACACACATGCAATCGTTCACAGAATATCGAAGAATTAACAGGCGTTTTTTATCGTTTGATAAGTAAAATTCTTAATATAAAAAGAGGAAAAGAAAATATTTTAATAAACGAAAAAGGAATAAACGTCGTTAGCGGTAATTCATATTTGTATTCCATCACTTGCTCAACAAGCGACCCGATTGCTGATAACGGTTTGAATTTCTTGGGTGAGCGGATAACATTCCTTCCAAAAAAATTAAAATCCTGATAAATCGAGAAAGAGTACCATCATCGATATTTGCTTAAAACATTCTTTACACCGCGCTTTTCAGTACGGTGGTTTCTGTATGGCATCCTTTTTGTATCGGTTGGATGATCGAATCGAAGAGATTTTTTTAAAACTATTTTAATCTTATGATTTCACCGCGAACTCGTGCCTCCAGCATTCCTACTTTAATATCGTGGTAAATCCGGATGGGAAGGCCAGCAGCGAGGAAGGATTGTCGATGATGTCAGTGTGATGATTGAGGTAGCGAGAAAAATCACGCGAAGATCTATTACGACGAGTAACATGAAGGTTTCTGCTTCAAGGTCGACGAGACAAGAAAAAGAATACTGAAGAGCGGTAACATATCGATTTGGCGGTTTACTTTTAAATAATATAAAAATTAGACACCAATAAGAGTCGACGAATGAAAAGTACGTTTTAAAAAAATAGTAAGCTTTGATTCAGGTCAGGCAAAATTAATGTACCGTTTCGTTAAACTTCTTTTTTTGATTTTAAAGCGTCCAGTTAATTCTGAAATCAAACAATGGTCCTACACGAAGAATATTTATTTTGTATACGATAGCGTTTTAGGATTTCGGGTAAGACTCCTATTTAAGTTTTCGATTTTGTCGAAAACAAATAGGATGCGCATGTTCTATAAAAGTGAACTCCAAACCAATTTTTTAAGGAATTGATTGGAAGTCGAAGAGGAATTTCATACTTTCCGGTCATTGAGATTGTGACGTCATAAAACCAATATGAGTCCTATATTTTTTACGGGAAAGTAAAATCCTTAACTAGATTTTTATTAATTTGGTCAACTCAGCAACATTCATAGCTTAGGTACTTCCTGAGCGTATAAACGGAAAAAATCCAGTTTTACCGATCGGAGAGATTGTACTCCCGTTTAAAATTTAAAAATATTTTTACAAAGTCGTTTCATCTTTCGATTATTTCTAATTTTGGTTTTACATGTTTTTCTCTGATCTATCATTAAAAAAAGAAACGTCTTCGCTTAGAGTTGATTTCTGTACTTCAAAAATATTTGCAAAAAAAATGTAGCTGGCATTAATGTTTACCCGAGAGGATTTAACATATAATGCATTTGGAGTTGAAACTAATAATAATCAAATGAGGGCGCATTTCCCTGCTGGTATCTGAAGGAGGAATATTTTTTCTCCAGAACATTATTTTCGATCATACAAATTTTACAAGTTTCGTTCGAATCCGTGTTATCCGATAAACAGAATCGTTGTAGGTGTATCGTTTCTCTATTATTACCGTAAAGTGCAATCAAATGGAGTATAAACGCTTTTCATTATGATTTCGGTGTAATCATGTCGGTATTAGTATCAGTATTTCATTACAGACATCGGCGCTTGAAAAATCCAGACGGCGACGAGATAAAATTTGCTGTCCCGAATCCGAAGTTACAATAATGTAACTCTTTTTCTATTTTCCTACGACCCATCCGCGTCATTTTATTTTGATTTTACTAAAATCCGTACACCATTATTTACGTTCATAGATTAGCATTATCTTAATCACTATTATTATAATCACGAGAGATACGGTAACAGTAAACGAATTTAAAATTATGGAGGAAGCTTTTAATGAAGATATTAAATCGACAAATTATGTGCAAAGTTCCTCGAGAGAAAAAAATAAAACAGAATTTAAGATTTAACTCCGGTAATATTGTAATTTAATTTCTATACTATAACGAGCAAATTTTTACTTAATTTAAACATTCCATTGTTAATTAGAAAAAAGAAAAAACCTTTACTTTATTTTTATGATAAAAAAATATTTTTTAAAAGAAGTAAATTTAAAAAAATAATTAATAAATAAGCTATCAAGTTTAAGTCAAATGAATAATTGTCGTTGAATTTACATAAAACGATGAAGTTATTTTTAGCTAAATCATTACTTAAATAAATGAAAATTAAACTATTTACTCTATGCTAATTCGTTTTTACATAGAAACCGAATCCATTACCGAGTACTTCTACAATGCGTAAAATGAAATTCGATGATCGAATATCCTACCCGTATAATTTGTCAACTTTAACTCAAAAAAGAAAACCACTGCCTACAGCTCTATAATTTACGGGCAAAAGTTGCCACCAAATTTTATTATTTATTTTTACGTAAATATGCTGAAAATATAACGGATATGGATGCCTGGCACTTTTGTATCAAGTGAAACCGGAAAAAACTGAAAAAATCTTCGAAATCCACTGGAGTAACTAGTCGTGACTTTTTAAAAATAACCAGTCAAATCGATGAAATATTATTTTTTTTTAGAAAACGTTCAACGATCGCCCATTATACTTTATACTACGATCAAATTTTCATCATGAAGTGCGTTACATGTATATTATTTTTACAAATCGGTACTTTGCAAAGTACCTTGCGGCTTACAACGAACCGCTTGCAAAAAGCGGTTATCAGTTAAGAGTAATTAACGTAGTTCAAACCCGTAAATAGAAACTGTTATTGAAAAAAAAAAAAAAACGTTTCCTATATTTTATATTAACGGACCTATGAAGGGGGCGGGGTTTATCAACAAATTTGCAATGGGATGTTTAAATAACGAAAAAATCCTGTTAGAAATCGAAAGAACAAACTAAAAACCGATAGACGACTAATAAATACCGTAATTTAAAACAGAATAGACGAAAATTATTAGGTAAAAAAAATATCCGTCATAAATGTAAAATTCTTATTTCCCGATTATTCGATTCCGTCTTCAAAACCAGACACCGTTAATCCTGTGGTGTTTATCCGATAGTCTGTATATTATCTTCTTTAAAAAGGCGAACGAGTCTTTTAAAACGATGATATAACTAAAGGCATGTTTATCGGTAAAATTACCGACGGATTTTATATCGATTTTTACACTTTTTTAAGGCAAAAACGAAAACTAACGAACAATTTTGCTCGCCGAGAATAATAATTTACGAACACGATGCGTACCTGACGTTTGAAGATACGATCTTCATAAAACGCATTATATATACTCTACCGGTTTTAAGTGATTCCCTCGAATAAAAGGAAAACAGAATAATTTTTTGTTTTTACATAATGAATAGCTTACGAACAGGATAAAATAGTAAAAATATTACTTGGTTTCCTTCGGTATCAACAAAATATTGCGCACTCCCGAATACAGAAACGAAACAAAAGATATGAAATAAAATATATTAGGCCTATTCAGAACAAATTAGGTCAATTTGCTGAAGGAAACCCTACTATTTAGAAACAGAATAACTCATTCCATGAATCAGAGGACATGTAGTTTACAGACACCTATAACTAAATATAACAAATTAACTAATAATTAACTAGCGAGACAGAATAGATGGTCAGTCAACGACTTGGCACCCCTTTAAGGGTACTCATTCTAATAAATTCTACCTATTAACCTAAATTAATTAAATAAACAAGCAAATATTATCAGGTAAGGTTTTTTAATGAAGGTTTTACGCCGACATAAGTCATAATCCATTAATTTAATTTACAGCAAAGGAAAGCAATTACTTTTTTCTAGGAGTGTAATCTAAATCAAAATCCTAAAAAAAAGAAAAAATTCGTAGGCGTGTAAAAAACTATCGCAAAAACGAGATCACTCATGATGTTTCCACAAAATTTACATTCAGTCCAAAATATTTATTACCGTACGTCCGGTAACTGACATGATTATTTTTGTCGCAGCGAAGTATACCGTAGACGGCTCTTCAAGATATCGTAAAATTCATGAAAGTTTAAAGAAGGAACATCTATATATTCGGTTTCAGATTATAGTATCCGAAGCGAGTCGGTCATACCGACCCGTATATAAATCGTCGTGCAAATTTCCAGACGATTCGTTTAGATTTTAAGCGCCATAAGCAACTGTTATCGCCCACAAACCCGATCGTATACTGACGGAAAGGAGCCAAATCCTGTGAACCCGGTACCGGTTAAAAATCGATAAACTTTTTCGTCTTATGAAATAGGCCTGGGCTCGATATCTTTTTTAATATAAAACTATTCTGATTATCTTGTAAATAAGACAAAAATAAACTCGCCGAGTAATTTTATTAACGCTTCATTACAGAAATTGGGTCAGACATTTTCCGTTTTCCCGTAAAATATGACTTGGCCGAAAACAAAATCTTTTCTTTGTATTATACTATCCTTATCGCATTATAATCCCGAGTAATTATCTTTGCGTCTGTTTTCTTAATATTTATTTCGCTTAAAATCGTATTCGTTAACCGGTAGCCGATGTAATTCATAATAATAAATTATTAAAACAGAGTAACAAATACAAGCGTAAGTTAAGGAATACAAGGTTGTTTAAGCGAGGTTACAGAGTAAATTTAAAATCCGATATTCCTCAATCGAGATAGCGGTTTAATACTCAACTCGGATATTATGCGATGTCCTACTACCGAATACTGTTTCCTCGTTTAAACCACAAATAAAAAATATAGTAAAAAGAAGTAGCGAGTGTAAGAGTTCGTACAGTACCTACTTCCAGACGATTTTGCTCTTGAAACTCCGATTTTACGGGGAACGATAATCGATTTCAAAAATCTCATTTTCAATGATAGATGGGTATTTTAATTCGCGATACTTCTAATCAGAAAACTGTATCTTGTAATCCTGTTTACGATTCTGAATACGCCTTGAATACCTATAGATTTAAAACGCTGATTATACCTTTTTATGTTGACAGACCGACAAATTAACGAAAAACGAAATCAAACCGATCGATAGTAGGTCTATATCGTCCTCTCACACTTAAGTTTATCCGATCGTATTATATTTAAATATTTGTCGTTAATTTTTCGGATCAAACCCGTTAATCTTTTGTAGATTTTATTATTTATGGCCGTCGGCATTGAAAATGACGCGAAATGCCATAATTTATACGACTATAATGCGACACCCCCGATTAAAGGGCTTAGCAAAAAGTATTATGAGCGAAGTTATTAAATTTAATAGGTGCTTTTGTATTTGTGTTCAAACGTTTCCAGTAATGCCGTATAAAATACCTTTTATTGATTCTGGTACCACTTTTTTTTGTCGCTGCGTCACAATTCCGATTGAAATTATTGGTGGAGGTTTTTAAGAATCAAGCGTAACTCCACTCATAATTTCAAGCGGATTTAATTAGACTTTTTGCAAATTAACAATCGAAAGTTTGTCTTTAAAATACATAACGAGTATGAAAAACACAAATATATTTTTTCATCGAGACGGGGACGGTGTGCTCGGATACAAGTTAAACATAAGATGGTATTGTTAGATGTATAAGGTAAACAGGTCTTAAAATATTATTTTAATCTATTTAGCCGTTTCTTAGCCCAGTAGGAACATATAAAAGGATAAAACTTCTAAGATATATTAAAATCGCACCTATATAGACAGAAAACCCCCATATTTTAAGTATAATAATTTAGATTAGTATTTAATCACATGTTAAGGTAATTGAAAAAAACTCATTTTTTTCGTTTTCTTTTTCAGGGTTCATAATAATCATCGCTTTAGTCCTTCTTTTATTCGGAGTACTTGTAACGTTCTTCTTCACAGCATGGGTCAACTTAATCATAGATAATGTAAGTATTTTGCCTGAAATTACATTTATTTCATAAACTCCTACCTCGTCAATCATAAAAAAATAAACTCAAGTGGAATTCATATAGAATGAAGGAAATATTCAAAGACCTATAACAGGTTTTTTGTAAAATTAATCGTTTTTATATAAAATAATAATAATATCGATGTCGATCGGCTTTAACTATAAACATTTTTTTTAACAATAAATACATAAAATTTCAATTAAATAATGAGACGATTTAAGAATCACAACAGTTCTTTTAATTACTTTAATTTCTACAGTAATTATTTATGTAATTCTTTATGAACAAAATGGTGAAAGCACTTTGAATATACTCCAAAAATGAAAGACTGTTACGAATTATTTTGCAAATTTCGTAATTATTAATAAGGTTCTTTTTTTCTTTTTTCTTTTTCCTGTTTAGCCTTCGGTAATTACCGTTCAGATAATACTTCAGAGGATGATATGTATGAGTGTAAATGAAGTGTAGTCTTGTACAGTCTCAGTTTGACCGTTCCTGAGATGTGTGGTTAATTGAAACCCAACCACCAAAGAACACCGGTATCCACGATCTAGTATTCAAATCCGTATAAAAATAACTGACTTTACCGATTATTAATAAGCTTTACAAACTGTACAGAATCGAAATGGAATCCCATTCAAAGTTTTCCTTGATTCATATTAATGTTTTAGTTTTCTACAACCGTGTTTTTTTTTTCAAAACGAACTGTTTTTATCGATATCGATACTGCAAGACAACGAGAATAACTTACCACCCGCTCTCCACAAAGGTACATTTTTACTTTTCGGGCACTTCATCATCATCGGCCGTTTTAGTTAATTAAATGTTACTTCATTTTGTTTTAAGACTAACTGCGGAGGCGTGCCGTAGGCCCTCCGGACGGGTTGCCCTGGCGGGCGGCGTCTCGGAATGGGATTATTAGGTGTCCAAAACTGATTACCTATTATGTAAAAATATTTTTTTTTGAAAGATGAAAATAACGAAAGTTAAATTAAAAATTTAACTCTAGAAATTGATGATAACGAATCGGTATTTTCTGCTGGTGATCGGTACATTCCGGTGCCTAATTTTGGTTTTAGTTCATTATTTTTTGAAAAAAAACAATCACTTAAATAAATAAAAAATATGTAAAAAAAAATTTAAACCACCACACTTAAATTAAAAGCACTAAAAGTTAAAAAATAATTTTAGGGCGGTATCTCAGAATGGATTTGACAACATACTTTGATGGTGATATGTAAGATTATGTGAAAGTCATAGCTTCAAATTAAATATTTGATGTTTTTTCTATTTGTTTTCTAATGCGTATTTGCACCCCACTCTTTACGCCATTCACCATGAGAAAAAATTGGTAAAAACATCAAATTTTTAATTTGAAGCTATGACTTTCATGTAATCGTACAGTGATATGTACGATTACATGAAAGTCAAAGCTTTTTGTCAAATCCATTCTAAGATATCGTCCTAAAATTATTTTTTACATATTAGGGCTTTTAATTAAGAGTGGTATTTAAATTTTTTTTTACATATTTTTTATTTTCAACTTTTTAGTTTATTTAATTGAGTGGTTTTTAGAAGGCTTTTTTTATATATTTTTATTTTCTACTTTTTAGACTTTATAAATTCATACTTTACAGCTGCCCTAGCGCACAGGTTTGAGCGTATTTAGCGAAAGATCGGATGGGTACGTTTTACAGTGGGTGATTGAAATCAAAACATAGGGCTAAACGATTTAATTTACGGATAATCAAGATCCGGTAAATCAAGAGTGAACCCGATCGTTAAACAGTTAGCGCTCGATCTGCTGATACATACTCCGTTTGATTCGTGAAAATCGGACGAGTGGTTGCCGAAATATTACGGTGGCACCTCATCGCATCCCTCCCCAATTTCCGAACGGCGTCCCGGGGGCACTTGAAAATATTATCATCCGAGGGTACCACTGGGAGCGGGTGGAGTACCGTCAAGGGGGTCAAAAAAAATTTCAGAGCGCTAGGACAGACTGTTTTTGAGATATTTGCGGTTTTCGTCCGAAAATTCCGATCCGGTTAAAAAGTACTAAATTTTCCCAAAACTTCGGTATACGAGGTCTGTAAATAAAGTAATGAGACTGGTTCAGAAAAACCTTTTATATAGAATCCAATTATACATAGATCACTTTCGAATTAGTTTCTTTGGGAAGCCACGCAACGCTTCAAACGGTTTTCCCACTCTTCATAGCAGTGTTGAAACTCAGAAACCGGAATATCCTTCAGATGGTCGCTTACATTTTTTTAAAAATGTTTTTTACTGTTCCAAAATTGTGTCCTTTGAAGTATTGTTTTAAAATCGGGAACAGGAAAAAGTCGCAGGGACTCAAGTCAGATGAATAAGCTGTTTGAGGAACTACAGGAATGTTTTTCTTTTGCCAAAAATTCATTAATTGAGAGTGCAGTGCGACAAGGTGTATTGCCATGATGCAGCATCCAGTTGGCTTTGATGGCTGGTCATCACGCGGACATCTCTGTCCATAATCTTTCAAGAATTTCTCAGTAAACAAATTGATTTACAGTCTGTCCTATAGGCAAAAACTCCTTATGCACAATGCCATTACTATCGAAGAAACAAATTAGCGTGGTTTTGATTTGCTAATTTTTTGCTTTTTTGGGACGTAAATAATTCCGGCTTTAAACCACCTAAATACTTGGGCTCGTGACAAATCATCATCTCCATACGCCCTTTTCATTTTTGAAAAGTTTTCAGTAGCATTTTCTCCGAATTTATCACAAAACTTGATGCACAACGTTGCTCATAATTAGTATCACTCATTTTTGTAACGCACAACAAAAACTCGTTTCACGAAGTTTGTTTACGTCTCACGTGACAACAATAGAAAAAAGTATTAATACCTAATATAAATCAGCTGTTCATATAACCATATGTTTACTAGTAACTTTACAGTGTTGCCACTTTGGCTGCTAAATAAAACTAGTCTCATTACTTTATTTACAGAACTCGTATATACGGTATATCGATAAATAATAATATAACAAATATACACCTGACCACCACGAGACATGTACTAACGAATCGGGATTTTCCGCTAGCGATCGGTACATTACGGTACTAAATTAAAGGGGGCGCACACACAGACACACATACAAATGCCGTTTAGTATGGTAGGATTCTGAATTTATGTATTTAAATTATTATTTATTACCTATTTTAACCGAATTAACTTTTAATTAAGGAATAATTAAATAAGTATTTATATGAATCAATTTCTTTTAATCCATTATAAACAATTCAAAAAATAAAAACAAATGCAATTCTGTCTAAAAATAAATAAAACCTAAGTTAACATATAAAAATAAGTGTAATAATACAAACACACATTACATATGGATTCATTACAAATTGCACATTAATATGATAACCTTTTTCTTCGGTGAAAGGTGTTATTAGAAATAATCCTGATTCGGGAACTCTTATAATAAATACTATATAAGTTAGTTGCTGATATTGACAACTGAATCGTTGACACTCATTTAAAGTAATGTACGTAAGCGGAAAGTGGAAGTTAACTTAAAGAAGGGTTTTAATTTGAAAAAACAAAACGGTAAAAGAAAAAATTTACGTAATTATATTTCTAAACACAAAAAGTAATAGGCGAGTCGATTTCATAATTCTTTGAATGATACTCCCGGTTTATTATAAACAAATCGAATTACGATATCTTTTGAATTCATGCATCATTTTATTATATCGTCCCTTTTCCTGGCCGACCACGAGAACTTAAGTATTTAATCGCTGTGATCGAACGATCGCTGTCAGCATCAGAAATACCGCATAAAACGGATTTTAGAAAGATGCGTTTCGTAAATTTCGTCCCGAGTCGCAATTCTTTAAAAAATAAAACGAGTAAAAGAGACGGTGTGCCGATTCAGTTTCTACCCGTTTAATGTAATTCTTTTATGACATTTAGGCAGAAATATTGTGAAAGTGATGCCGTTTAAGCGAAGACTTAATTAAGCTTATAATATTTACAGTCGTTAATAGGGTCGCCAACAGTTAATTTATATCGACTAGCAGATGTAACGGTGTATGTATCCGATCGTTTAAGGGCATTCTTCAACGACAAAAACGTAGTAATACTATATATTCCTTCTGATCGAATGTGTGACCGTCTTCTGCAATCGATATTGGATCGTATCGCATTTTATTTTTGTCCGGTTGGTTTCTATATTTCAGTCATAAACGTTTACGTAAATTATTTACACGCGCGAGTTTGCCGATTTTGTGCCCGAGGATTTTACCCTGTGTACACTTCATTTATAAACGTTTTATATTTTACCGTGTTACATGTAATAAAGTTGGCAAATCCCTTTTTTCACCAATTTTTTAAAATAATTCTTCATTCGTCTATCCGTATGACGACTATCAGGGAAATTTTTTTTTATGCGGTCGTATTCTCTTTTGCTAAATACACAATTATTCGTTTCGAATGGTTTTTGAATGTAGATAAATATGCTAGAAATATACCGATAAAAAGAAATAAAATACTATCGTTAAGAATCTATCCTCGAGAAACTCCGTAAAACGACAGGATAGTGCTTCTTATGATTGCGTCTGCTATGCGGTACACGTAACTTTTTAACAAAATCTTTTTGCTAGTATCGAAAGTCCTTTTAATTAGTGTTAGTGTTAAGTCCACTTTAGTATTTAAAGCTTACTCAATATAAGTACTTAATTTGAAGTAGACTCGTGTTTAAGTCCGATTAAGTGTATTTTTAGGTCCATTTTATTAACAATCGTATCTTTCCGTTTAAATAACTCGTCAGACAGTTGAAATAGAACGATAACGCCGAGTCACCATTACTCCTTAAAGTATCACAAACAGCGAATCGATGATAATTTAAGAGGAATATTTATAACAGGTAGTATGGAAAGTTTGGTAGAGAAACGTTTTACAAGAAGGATGTTTTTGATGCAGTAGCTCGATCACAAAACGAGCTAGATGCGAAAAACTTACTTCAGAAAACGTTTCGTTTGAATTTTAAAGATGTTCATATTCATATATATTCGCAATTTTGAAAAATACAACCCCGAAAATTTTATGCATCTCGCTTTCTTCGAGATGCATACGTTTTAGTTATAAACGCTCGTTTACTTCTGCAACTAGCCGCTGTTATGTTAAGCAAAATGCCGTTTAATTGGACTCAATGTACGGCCGGGTAAAAAGAACACGGGTTAAAATCTTTTTAAATTAAAACGTTGCTTTTTTTAGTTCTTTAAATACTTCACTATTCTATCGATTCAACGTTTACTTAAAAGAATGTCGACTCTAAATAACAGTATTTCATTCATTAGTATTTATTAGTGTGTATTTCATCATTGGTATGAAAATTAAAAACTTGTAAATATAACAATTTCTCTGATAACCGAACATTAACTTCAATGGAGAAAAGAATTTCTTAAAAATTTATACCATAACATGTAATTTATTTACAAACCTTTTATATTATTATCTTAAGAAAAAAATGCTTTTTTACGTTTCATAACGTTTCTCATTACAAACAATTCAAATAACATGTATACGATCACAAACAAATTGTTACTTATCGTGTCCCGTAACGACATGAAACAAAATATATTTCGTCGAATACCAAAACTTTAGTAAGAGATACTTATTACATAAGCCGAATAACAGAAATACGAGTCGGCAAAAAGGAGTAGAACGCCGATTAATATAAAAACAACGGTGCGCATCCGTCCGCATGATTATTTTCGATGCAGTAAACTGTTTTTATATCCACTCATATAGCAATCAACGAATAAAAATGTTAAAATGGTTTCACCTTTAATTCGCTAACAAAGCATCGATCGAAAGAACTATAATACTTAATTGCGGTAGCGATATTTTATTTATCCTCCTTAAACCGAAGTAGTTTCGGTGAAATTCGAAGGAAAATATCACGGTTACAAATTCTCTTCTTTGTTTTCGGTAGCCGTTGGTCAGAACGTCATTTTAAACCGAAGACCGGAGGATATATTTCAAGGCTTTTGATCTACTTACCCTTACTTTGATAAAAAAGTTTTTATCGTATCTCAAGGTTTTCAAGAATTTTAGTTATCGCACGAATATTTATACTATTTACAGACATGCTGATGTTATTTTGAAAAGTACTGGATTTCTTTTAAATTCTGTATCTATGTGAAAAATCCCTCAGATTCACAGCTTCTTATGAAAAGCAATAAATAAGAAATAACAGATAAATTTTATGGAAAATGTAAATGAATTAAGAATTTTGAGTAATTTACAAGAAACATTTAGAATTAAATCACCTGTTTCCTCTTGACGAAGATGGGTAAAAATGATAACTGAGCATTATGTAATTTAGAAAGTTTTTACACGACTGCCCAAAAAGTAGTGTAATGTTTTTAGGGTGCATGTGTATGTATGTTTGTCAACCGTAGCAGCTCAACGGCCAAACCGAATTAGATGTATGACGCCGCGTTGGAATCCTTACGTTATGGGAAGTGCAATAGGCTATATAGTATATATGTATGTTTAATTTTTACTAAAAGGCTACAAAAAGCATATATACGATTCTAAATCAATAATCAATAGTATTTTTTCAGTATCGATTTATTTGTAGCGATAATAGTTGTGTTTTAAGATCTGCTACGATACTGGATGAATGAATTACGGTAGTAAAATTTATTAATTTATTGTATAATTATTATTGCTGTTGTTATTTATTGTTTATTAATATTTAAGAAAAAACTTTTGATTTTTTTACGGGCAGTATGTTTGATCATGTAAGCATGTTTTTTATACTGCTAAATATTCATTAATAATCCCTTTCTTTTATTAATAAAATTAATAAATAAATAAAAAATAGAAAAATATAATATAAATAAATATAATCTACGAATAGAAATTAAATTAAATAATCTGTAAATTAATTGACAACGGACTGCTTCTAGCGGGAGAGAATTGTGGAGGGAGCCATGTGCAGCTGTCCGGCGCACCACCATTGGTCAGCTTGCGCCACAATTTTATTGCTAAATATTAACTAATAATCCCTTTCTTTTATTTACACGACTGCCCAAAAAGGAGTATTATGTATTTAGGGTGTATATATGTATGTATGTATATTTGTTCCACCGTAGCAGCTCAACGGCCGAACCGATCTAGATTATGATCCCGCGTTGGAATCCTTACATTAACGGGAGTGTCGTAGGTTGTATAAATATGTATATGCATATATAAGTTTAAATAAATTTTAAAGGATTGAAAAAATTTATCAGATCATCGAGTTGTTTTTGAATAATTCGCATCTCACGTATGTGATACGATGTTTTCAAATCGTTCAAAATGAAGCGTTGAGATGCGAATTATTCAAAAACGACTCATTTATCTTACAAATTTTTTTCAAATGTATCATTTGATAGATCAAATTATCAATTTTATTCATGTAATTAGTGTTTTTATACGACCGCCCAAAAAGGAGTGAAATTGTTATTGTTTATATATATATATACATGTATGTACGTTTGTTTCACCGTAGCAGCTCAAAGGCTGAACCGACTTACATATATGACTACGCGTTGGAAATGTTATAGGTTATGTAAATGTATATATATATATATATATATATATATGTTTAAATAGATTTAAAAAATTTGAAAAAGTATTTATAAAATTGTCACCCACACGCTCTTCAATTATCCTGTATTAAAGAGCAATATTTGTCAGCAATATTTTATGTCGGCAGTGGTGTTTTTTTAATTTTCAATATTTATCTCTTGTTATGAAGGTAATTAATTATTATGCAAGTGAAATGTTTTTTGAACTATATTATTTAGTATTTATACTTAAGAGATATGATCTAGAATTTGTTATTTAAATTATATTTTATTAAAAATGTACCCGAATATTTGATTTAAAGTTGAATTTCTTTAAAATTTCCATGGAAATGAATCCTGAATATTTGAGAGCCATTGTATGAAGTAAATAAGTAGCTCTTGAAATCAGTTTTGTTTTTTTTTTAATTTCAACGTACACTATCCGAAAATCAGTATATATATATATATATATATATATATGCGTGTATATATATATATATACACGCACACACACACCGTGAGGCGTTTATAATCAAACTCCAGTAAAAACTATTGAAGATAAATTGATGAAAATTTGAATCTTCGTTCTTCTTCCAGTGAAAGTGCACACTAAGAAAGAATTTTTGGAAATTCCGGGTTTAAAGGGTTAAAGTGAAGAAACAATGAAATTTAATACTTTTTTAATTTCTCGGTAATAAACGCAGATATCAACTTGATTTTTGGTGTGTGTAATCTTCATGTGAATATCTAAAAACTAATTTCAAGTTTTTTTTGTAATTCTACCTTGAACGGGGTAAAAAACATTGAACAATGATTGCAAGTTTTCCCCATTTCCGACTATACTAAACGAGATATTCAGTAGATTTGGGTTTGCAAATATTCTTCAGATAAATATATAAAAATTATTTTCGGGGTTTTTTTAATTACGATTTTTTTAAGAGGTGCGACGGTGTACAGCGCAACGACTCGACCAACACAGCCACGGCTACTGCAACTATACGCGTATGGGCGACGCGACTGGCTGCACCTGCCTTCGGTTACTTGATTAAAAAGAAAGAAAATTTTTTTAAAATTGATCGCGACGAGAAACGCAAGCAACTATATAGAGCGAACGAAGCCATACGGGGTGCTAGTATATATACATATATATATAAAATACTCAATCACAAATACGCTTTGTTCTGAAACTTACTATAAAAATTATAATTGTTACATAATAGCGTTCTATAGACAAAAACCTGAATTTAAAGTAAACAAGCTTTTAGACCCATCTGTTTAGGTTTTTATATACATATATAATTTGTGCGCATACAAATATATATCTCTATATGTGCTCGCGCGCACACACACTTATACTTTAATGGGTTTTTAACTTCAATTGTCTCTTAATTTAACTGACAAGTATTTTTATTGATATTTATCTAACGCATTCCGTAAATTTTCAGAATCTTTTTATTTATAAAGTATTGTAAATTTTCTGTTTACGTTTAGTGTAATTTATTTAATTAGCATTTCCCCCCCCTTTTTAAAAACAGACTTCGTGATATTTTAATATCATTTTCGTAATGTCAGTAGATATAAGAAATAGTAAGCTATTATTAGCACATTTTAAGCGAACCCCGCGCGCACGCTTGAACCCACAGGAATCTTAATTTTTAATATAGATTTTTCACTAAAATATATTTTATTTCTTGCTGAAATAAGCATCATAAGACTGCCGATGGATACTTGTGGAAAGGCCGGACTACAGGATAAGTAATGGAAAGTCTTTTCAGTAGTCTGTCCGGGAGTCGGTTTTCCTACGGTCACAACGAAGAGTTAAACTTTAGCTTTACCTGAATTTTAGAAACCATGTGGTATTTGAAAAGGGCTGAAAAATTAAACCGAACTTTCTGAAGAAAGTTTTTCTTCAATCCCTCCCTTAGAATGTACAATAAATATTTTTGGTGGCGGATAAAATATTCTAAAGGTAAAATAGTACCCTGGTAGGATCTCCGATCGGGGAATATTCGAAATGAAGTCGTTATAAAGTATAATAACTAAATAGTCATCGAGTCTTTGTACGAAATATCAGAAGTTTCTATAAAAACAGTAGGATAGACTTTTTAAACCGAGGAACAAATAAGAACTTAAAATAGTTATTTAGACTACACCACAAAGATAAATAGACGATCAGAGAGGTTATAGGACAATTAAAATAAGATAACCTGATGAAAATGCAGCGGGTACGAAAAAATAAATAAAAAATTTCTTCCAATCTTTTACAAAACGATAAAAAATATATAGTTTTCGAGCTATTCTGTGAGAAGTTCATTATTATATTTTTTCGAACCCGTATCTACTGACGATACCGTGACACTGCAGAAACCGCACGTCCAGGTGTTCAGCAGAAAATAGACACGAAATAATAAAAAGTATAAAGGGTTATGAAAATCTAACGAATAATAACAACGGAGTATCGCACTTCTATGTAAACTAATAATCTATTACCCATCTAAAGCTCATAAAAGAAACTGATGTAGAGCGAGGGAAAAATGAACGCGGCAGATAGATACGATTGAGTTACAAGAGAACATGTACGTTAACTATATAGTAATTAAGCGGACTCTTCTAAGTTAAATTACAGACTGCTGCCGGAGAGGACTCGCATTCTTTTACGATTCGGTTATAACAAGATTTAGGCCGAAATTTACAAATACGAGTAAGAAAGAGGTCAAAAACTGAGAAATATGAGGATAACAGGAAATTTATCGAGAATGCTGTCCAAACAGACCACAGGATCGCAGAGGGAACTGTGTATTCCGGGTCGACATCCTATACATTCCTGTCATCAGTTTCCGGAAACTGCAAAACTCATCGTTCTTGAACGCGATACTTTCGATCCGAAGGGTTCCATCTGTTTGGTGGGTCTATTTTTCACGAAGTTTGGATGTTTTTATCCCGTTTGGAAAAGTTCCGGCGTTTACCAGACATTTAGAACAGGACCGATCGAGTCGGTTTTTTCGATACTACATAGTAAGGCTTGTGGCCAAAGCTCGGAGATTTTAGCATTTAATGTAAAATAAAAAAAAATAGCCAAATAAATATAAAAATTGTTAAAAAGACAGATGGGTTGAAGAAAACAAGGATTAAAAATAATAATAATTAAGGTTAATGACGTTCTACGAAGAAAAACGTGGATAACAGAATACGTACGTTATTTTAAAATCGTTAAAAATTTTTTTTTAAAAATTCGTTAAAAAAAATGTTTAAATCGATGAACAAAAGGTTAAAAGTATAAAAGAAAACACAATTCCCTCGAACTCAAATTATAGTGGTAAGTACAGGCTGCTGAAATTTATAATCGTCAGAATCCAAACCCTTTCGTAATATCCATTAACGAACGTAAAAATGAAAAAAAGTTCATAAACAGGAAACTTCAATATCGAATTTTAAACCTTTTTCTAAGAACATTTTAATTATTTTTTGCGCCTTGAGAATGATGTTCGATTCCAAAGAGATTCTAATAAATAATAGTGTTATATTAGAGCTGTGATTAACATTAATTTTATCCGATAATGCTATTTAATAAATAACATATGAGTATAATCGATTATATTTTAATGTTTCTAAGCGATGCCTTTTAACTTTATATCAGCGCATTCAGTTATCGAATGTAAGCTAGAACTACTATTTTATTCCATTCGATCGCTGGAAATAGAAGCGGTTTCAACACCTATCGATAAAACCGGCATTTTTTTTTAAAGATAAAGAATTTTAAAACGGTTTCGAATGGAACGGGTTACATTCACGGAATGAGCCAAAAGATACGCGCTGTTAAACCAAAGAATAATATTTTGGGAAAAAATAGTAACACTGCAAAATTCTGAGATTGAATCTTGTAAATGTTTACCGAACGACTCAACTTTCTCGCAGGCATAAAATAACAAAATGTAATTAAAATAAAATAACCGATCGTCGAATTCGATCGGGTTTGTTACGATTTTTCAATCCTTTTTCTCATTTTATTTCAGTGGCCGCGATGCCGATATAGATTCGTAATTTAACATCGACAATCGTAATAATGAAATTTTAAGAAATATGAAATTTTATAAGAATAATATTTACCGAATATAGAATTGTCTTTCGAAGAAAGTAAAGTAAAAAAACCTTTAAGAATACTAATTTCAGCCTTATTATTATATTTTTTTAGGTAGGCTATTAATATTAAACATAATTTAAAATCTGCCGATTAATTCTCAAGATCTTTAACGAGAAACCTTGAATTGAAAACATCCAGTAATCGTATAAGTTACAAAAGACGAGGGGAATATAATAAAAATTAACGCCATGCATGATTTAGAAATAAATGCCAGTCATAAGAATAATTTAACACCATAATTTATTTCTCGTTAAAACTCCTGTAATTATTTATAACTTTTATAATTAATTCTTCGAGTTCTGACGTATTAGATATCGCTAGTGTAAAATTGCGAATCACTGTTAAATCCGCATATTAATAAACTCTGAGAAAACAATTACATATTGTACGGAGAATTGTTTCGAATTAATTTTTTTATTTTATTTACAATCCTTGTAATGAGGCTTTTTTTCTTCCTTCGTTTGACGTTGTTATCTTTCTTTGCCTACGGTAATCCTTTTACCTAGTCGTTTTCTGTAATCTTCGACCTTCAGTTTGTCGAATGCTCCCTATTTTTCGTCTTCGTTTCCAGTTTTTAATATTCACACTCTTTTCGATTCTTGTCGGAAACGAGTGTTCAAATTCGAAACGATTGCAAATATCTCGATCCTGAATTAACACTGTATACTCGATTAAATTATAATTATAACAATATTACTATTAACTAGCCAGTCAGGGCTTGTTTCGCTCACCCAACCGTCTAGCCAGGGGTTTCTGCCTCCAACCCAAGACAAGTTCGTATCCTCATGTTTGTGAGAATATTAAGTATTTTACTGAAATATTTTAAGAAAATACGTATTAGCATTTCGCCGAGATGAACTTATTGTAGTAATGTTTTAGCTACAGCTCCATTTATCGACCCGCATTTATCGCTCCATCTAGCTGCTCAGCCAGGAATCGCTTCGCTCTGCCCTTTGGGGCGTAAAAGGAGATTCAGTTTTTTAAAACTGATTTATCATAATCGTTTAAAAATACATAATTTTAACTTTAGTTATAAAATCCACTAGAAGTTTACAAAATAATTGTAACTGTGTTTCACGTAACCCATGAGGTACAGCCAAATATGCGTTTTTTTTATAATCTTGAAAATTTTTTCAAGACACGATTCATTTTTGCGTGCCTCACATAAACTGCTTATTATGAAAAATTACTGTAATTAAAAGATTTATTTTTTTTTTCCGGTACTTTAATTATTCATTTCGATTTCTTATTTCTATTTCATAATTTTACTCTAAAGCTTTGGGATAGACAATATTTGTTGTTTTTCTGTCTTCTTTGCTAAAAATATGCAATCCTTTAGAACTTCCTACTCTAGAGCATCCAACGTAGAGACGTCCGAGAGAAAAGCACGGTTCTTCTAAATCCAGACCCACAACTTCCACAGTTTGTCCTTGGGCTTTGCTTATTGTCATCGCGTACGATAATCGAATAGGAAATTGTGTTCTTTTAAATTCAAATGGAAGATATTAGTAAATATCTTCCAAGAAGATTAAGTTATTGGAAGTTAAGTTATTGTAAATAATGGGTATTCTGGGTATAAATCCGTGTTCTCCTTTTCCGCAACCTGTAAGGATAATTGCTTCTAATACGTTAGAAGACATACTTTCAGACATAAGACGTGTTCCATTACGTAGCTTTGGTGGATGCAAGTTACACAAAAACATAACAATCGCATATTTTTTTAATAATAAATTGTGGGGTGGCATCCGAGGAGGTGAGAGGCTGTCTTCACACTTCTGTTGGGTAGTTAACCGTATTTTCATCACTCATCACAGTATATATGAACTTTTTCACTGAAACACTTACGGGAAGTAAATATAAATTTTTTCGTTAATTAAATCTGCGGCTTCATTTATAGACGCTAAAATACAGTGTTTGCAAAGCCACTTTTCATCCCGAAATTTTTTTTCAAACTCCAAATAAAGTGACTATTAATGATATAAAAATTCCAAAATTGATTAGTAATGTAACAGGATTTACATTAAAGGGTAGCAAGGCTGATCCGATTTGAAGTAAAGTTTGTGAAAATTCTTGCGCGTTAGGAAAGAAGCAGAAATTTTTAAATCTTTGATTACATCATATGATTTATGTTTGGCATACCTATAAATAATTGAAAAATGAGTCTTTTGGCTATTTAAAAAAGTTGTGTAGCCGGATTTGTGGAATAGAAATGTGCGATTTACTGCTGCATGAGCAGTCGTATCGAAAAAAAACATAAAAACCACCCTTGCAATAAATAGAAACTTTTTGCCGAATTAGATTTTTTTGTATACCTATCAGGTCCTTAATAGGTCTGGTCTCGAGCGGGTAGCGGTGGCTCTTACCGCTAAAAAACTGAACATTCAACGAAAAAATCCGCTGCTCTCAGCGAGACCCGCTGAATGTAGACAGGATGCAGACAGGATTCTCACTTCGATCGTGCGGATTCCGAATGCGTGATGAAGTTTAATTTGCCACCAAAATTCCCTCAGTCGCGTTCTGCAGCTCACTGTGACGTGGAATTTGCATGGGGATAGCTTTCGACCAAACTGACAACCGATGCCGCATATGCCAGATTTGTACCGCTGAATGTGTGTGTGTACGGCGCGTGTGTGTGTAATCCCAATCGACAGTAGGCCGGAGATCTCAGTGCTTAGCGGGCTGTGCGTGGCCTAGAAAGGCCCTCTAGGAAAGGTACGGACGGATCAATTTTCCGTCAGTACCGTGATGTCGTTGTCGGAAAAGCCTTTAAGGCTGTTTTATGGGAGTATGGAAGCCGGGATTCCCCTCTTGACGATAAGTGATGTTTTGGCGTTTACAGCTCGTATACGACTCACTTTACATTAAAGGAAAATGATAATAATAACAACTGAAAATAAATAAATTCCATAAAAGTTTATTGAAATTTTGTAGGAATTTCGTTTTGGAAATTTTGAACGGTTGCTTGGACTCCCTATCGGTGGAAAAAACTTATTTTTTTTTATTAATTTATATACAGTGATTTTATTGTTTCGTAAAGTGCATTTTAAAAACGTTGTTTTTTAAATAAGCGTAAACTTTTATATGAATAATTTTTAAATTAAAAATTAAGTTTAAATTTTAATTTATATTTTTATTTTTTATTTATTTATTTTTTTTTTTTTTACATTTACGTTTACTTTATCAACAAAATAAGATTTAATAATATAATTTTTATTTATTTTTAATTTGCGCTCAGAGTTACTTTTTTTTGTGCATAAGAACCGGTTACCGGAGGAACACTCGGTAATTCGAATAGTATTTGATAAGAACTTTGTTTTATTAGGAAATCATCAAAAACCTCGAGACCGAAATGTTTTGTAAGTACTTCATAACTAGGTCGTTAGAAAACAGAATTTTATTAAAAAATTCATAAAAAAATTAGTTTCTAATACTATTCTATAATAAATTTTATTTAATGAAAGAGTATAGTTCATTAATAACGCCTATGTAATAAACGGAAAGAATCGTATTTAGGGTACTATTGTATACAATTTAAAACTATAATTAAACGGAGTGAAGCTTAAAAAGTAACCGCAAAATTTAATTTGTGAGAAATGTTTTTCATTCGTGTCGTAATGACTATGTTGTATTATCATGAGAACCGACTGGCCACTGCGTAATGAGGTCGTTGTGTTTCTTCTAGTCGAGTCTAGAATCTGTCGTGCGGCCGACTCGTGTAGCTCTACAACAATTTCCAGCTCTTTCATCGAATAACCGGCAACAACTGTTATGTTTTCTCCGGGCGACACGTTTGAAGTTCTCGTATCCGCTTCGTCTAATATCATATTCGTCATAAAACAATCGCGTTCATAATTTTTTAGATAAGCGCTGATTACAGCTATGTTATCATCCGTTCGAATTCGGTAAGAATGCTCATACGTTGTGCAACGATTTGACTGATTGTTCTCGCAAAAAAATTGTAAAACATAATAAGCCGATGGGGTGTTTTAGATTCGGCAACCTGTGGCGATATAAATACTCAGTAATTGCTCGGCATTAAAAGGATATGGGCACCTCTGAAAGGTTCGTGAGGTATTTTTATTTTTTTTTAAATAATGCGGGTTGTTAATCGTATACCGATTGATTTCTAATAATTTTTCTATTGCATTCTAAAAAAAATTAATGAACAAACAAAATAGCAAAAATTCGGTTCTCAGCGGATGACGGATGTAGATGATGTCACAACGGATAACGGTGCTACTCGAAAGTAATTCGCCTGGAGGGTTCAAGTAAAACTTTGGGAACACCTCGATCAGAACAGAATTACACAGTACAAAATGAATAAATAAAAAAGCGGTTACAATCTGTATTAAAAATAAAAACAATATTTATATAAAATAATAATGATGCGACATCGCGAAGTCGTCAAATAATAATATCGTTTCAGAAGGAGTTATTTGAAAAATTCTCGAGCGCATATTATCTCTTAAAAATTATAAAGTACGTCATATATATTATACATTGTACGTATCGAATGATGAGATAATTATTCTTCAGAATAAAATTAATTAAAACGTTTAATATTCATTAATTTTTTTAAATGTGGTATTTAAATGCATATAATTTATCTGAATTTAATTAATACTTTATCTAGTATTAGTTAGAGTACAATATAATCAATTTATTGCCCAAAAATAGATTTATACAGTACATAATATGAAGAACGTAACAGTAATATAAGATAGTATAATAAAAAACAAATTCATGAAAAAACCAGTTATCATTGAAAAGTCCTTTCTTTTCTATTAGGTCTCCGGAACCACCGTAAAGTATTACCTCAGAGGATATGTATGTTTGTAAATGAAGTGTAGTCTTGTACAGTCTCAGATAGACCATTCCTGAGATGTGTGGTTAATTGAGACCTAACCACCAAATATCACCGGTATCCACGATCTAGTATTCAAATCCGTGTAAAAATAACTGGATTTACTAGGACTTGAACGCTGGAACTCTCGACTTCGAGATCAGCTGATTTGGGAAGACGCGTTCACCACTAGACCAACCCG
The DNA here is from genome assembly GCF_047948215.1 of Lycorma delicatula. Taxonomy (NCBI): domain Eukaryota; kingdom Metazoa; phylum Arthropoda; class Insecta; order Hemiptera; family Fulgoridae; genus Lycorma; species Lycorma delicatula. The sequence continues at coordinate 64,333,333 of NC_134458.1, forward strand.
GTGACTTTCATTGAAAAGTCTAGTAAGACTTTCCCTAACGAACATTCTTATGATTGGATCTCTCAATTATTAATTCATTTCTAACAGAACTGTTATCTCTAACTTATACTTACGTCAATATAATTTTTTTATCTCGTACTTTGGCGGTTTTATGGTATATTTTTTCAGTTATTTAAAAATTTGTTTTTCTGCCATTTGGGATCTTTCACTTGATTACAAAAATTGATATTTCATGCATTTTAATAAATCTTTCATTAGTACCTTTGAACCAACTTGATAGCTTACACCGTTATATCGTAATGATTATTATAAAAATGTAATTTTGACCGCGATTTTGAGGTGAACCCGACGACCGATCGGCGGTCATTCGTGTATTTTTGTAATCCTCTAACGATGCTTAATCCGAATCCAAAATTAAAATCACCCATACGCATTGAATTCAACAACGAATTTCCATTCGTTGATAAAGAATACATAATGAAGTGTATATACGCTTAAATATAAATTGCAACTTGATTTTAAGAGCGTCAGTCAGCATTAAGTCAAAATCTTGTTCACCGGCTGAGGCAGAAGCCAATTAAAATTTAAAAAGAGAAATACAAGATAACAATAAATTCTTTAAAATTCTAAAATCTTTCAACAATACAAAAGTAAAGAAAAAATTCATACTTAACATAAATTTTAAGTAAATTTATACAATACTTAATTTGAAAAAGTTAACACTAATCAATTTTTTTACATTTGCGGATACATTAATGCCGTATTGATTATTGATTAAATTATAGGGAAAATTATTAATTATTTTAGGGCTAATATAAATTAGTTGCTCTCGAATTGTGATCAAATCAAATGAAGATATCAGTTTAATCATATACTTAAAAACCGATCGACAAAAATTATAGATTTTGTAAAGTATACTTTCGTAAAGTTTAATTTTATTTCTAATAAATCACTCGGTCAGTAAATTTATTAAAAACGGCAAGAAATCAGAATAAGACGCTTTACCATATTAATAATTATCTTTCTAAGTATATTAGATGAAAAAGTTTCTTATCCCATTAGATAGAAGTAGATAGATATCTAAATTTTATTTAAAGTAAACTATTATATTTTTTGCTATCGAAAGTGGAACATTTGTAAATACTAACGCATGCGAAAGAAAAAAACTGTTAATTTAGAAGATAACATAACATAATTGAAATAACGTCTATTTGACTTTATCTCAATGGAATCGAAGGCTAGAATACGTTCAACATACGAGAAACTTGGATAAAATGTTTGCACACTGATCAACGTTTATAAAACTGGCCGCGCGCTTTCTAAAAGGTCCGCGGTCAGAACCCTACGAATAGAGGTTTCGGTAAGTTACACGCGAGATTTCAGTCGGAATTACAATAAATCCATTCTGCATTACGGTAGAATAAACGATCAGACATAAATTAAAGTAATAAGCTGATAAGGTTAATTAAAAAAAAGAAAAAATTGTTTCGAGAAATCTAGAAAGTAATTTTAATTTTATTTATGCAATCGTTAAAATATGAATCTATTATTTCACAGAATAACGAAAACGCTTCGTTAAATTACAACATTTACAATTATTTTAGCCTTCAATTAAATTTTATATCCCCCGATCGGTGTGCTTTTGATTGTACTTTTCGGTAAAATTGAGTAAATAACTGTTGTTAAGAATCTCTTTGCATTACACAATTTTTTTTGTCCGGGAAATAATCTCTACAGAAAGATAAATATTCTGTACGGAAGGAATTTTTATATTTATAAATAATGAAATCATAATTTAACAAACTATATATAACTATTAATATAGGCTTATTTATCAGACTAGAATCAGCCTAAAGGATGTCTGAGCCGTAATAAAATTTCTCATTTACAAAGCTACAGTGTTAAAAGGACCTCCGTCGAAAGAAATAGAATTTTCGTTCGCTACTGGATCGTTTATAAGTTACTCGAACATAATATATGTCCTACCCGCTGTAGAACCTTATAATGTAATAAAAAAATTCATTTAAATTCCGTACCGTATCCTAAGACCTAAGTATCACATCATACGTTAAGAATGTGAATATGAATATATTCGTCTGATAGAAAAGGATGAACCTCATAAAACACGGATAAAATGCGCGCGTACAATTTAATAAATGCACAAACAAATACTTGCGTCACGATTTCATGAACCTTGACGGTTGACTATTTAATGAAACGGTTCAAGGTGTACATACATAAACAACTCTCATATATAAGGTCGAACTCGTAGATCGTACTTAAGCATATTAAACTAATACTGAGTAATCGCATTGAAAAGCAATTATGTTATTTCATAGTTTCTGGTGTGCTGACTAATTTAATGTTTAGTCATATTTCTGAAGAAAAATAGTAATTATTATCAGTCGAATTGCTTAGTGTTTCTCCAGTTTCAGTTTTTATCTATAAAGAGTGGAACTCTCGGTCAAAAATAAAAAAAAAATGTTTTCAAAATTAACCTTTTGAAGCTTCATGCTCTGATGTTTTTTAACTCGCTTTAAATCATTTACTAAAACGTATTTCCGATGAACTATCACAAAAGAATACCTGTTTCCGAAAGATAGGTGAAGGAATCCGTAAAAGATAAAAAAAAGTTTCTATGAAAACCATTAAATTGTATTTTTTACGTTTTCACTGCTTAAATTTTTTTACAAACTTAGCTTCCCTATTAAACAAAAAAAACTATTATTCTGTTACTCCTATTGAGAAAAACTTTTTTTTTCTTTTTTTTCAATAGGAAGGTGAAAAAATGGTAACCGTTCAAAATGAAAAAAATCTTCTGAACAAATAGTTTCAAATTTTATTTTCGTCTGTTGAAATATTTTGCTAAAATACATCCTGAGAGAGAAGCGTAAATGAAAATCATCCCGCTCTTTTTTAATAAACTATAGCTTTTTTTATCGTTTACTCGCTCAAGGCTCTATTAAAAAAGCAGAAATTTAAACTTATAAAACTCTTATATACTTTTGTGCGGCAAAGTGTTTTTTTGTTTTTTTTTTTTTTAACGCGCTCTAAATATTTTTTTAATTTATCGGTGAAATATTTTATCGGTAAGGACACCTAAATGGGTGCACCTATTTACTTTACTTACCGTGAAGATTTACATCAATGATAACAGTTTTATAAAATGAAAACATTTGCGTTTATATATTTTGTGTATGTGTGCTTATCAGTTCATAATTGATATCTTCTCGTATCAAGACAAATTTTACATAGTTGCAAACCGACTTTGCCCCGGATTTCCAAATTTAGAAATACCGGATCAAAAGGATAAGAAAAAAAATGATTAAAGTATATAGAGGAAAAATTGTTTTAAAAATCCTAAGTATTTTTAATTTTTTTAAATAAGGAATGTAACCTTTTTTACATGTAACACCGGAATGTTCGTTATGCCTTATGAGAAGTTAATGTTCTCAGAAAGAAAAAAAAAAGCTTTGAAAACATTTTGCGAGAAAAAAATAAATTCGATAAACTATCGATAGAAAGCAACGCTTTTAAATTCAAACAAAAGAAAAATATAAAGTCGAAGGATTTCATACGAGTTGATGTCCAAGGCATTAATTACGTTCAGAAGGCAGTCGGTACATCTAGGTAAAACCAATCTACGTAGTATAATAAAAGTTTTATGGCGCTACTCGCGATTCTAAAGGCACATGAATGACGTCTGTTGTATAAGACTGTGGTAATTTTGCTTGAAAAGACTTTTTTCTGAATAAGCTCGGTCGCGAAATACGGAGGGATTAAGCAGCCGATTTGATAAACGGTATTTCAATCGATTTCAGATCTTTCTGAATAGTTCAACGGTAAAAGGGACAACAGAACTACAAAATTTCTAACAGTAAATTTATGTGAGACTCGATTTCATTCATATAAATTGAATATGTTGTAATAAGTTTCTCATTACTTTTTTCATATACATCGATAAATATATTTAAATTACGTTTTATACTTCATTTAAAAATCTTTTCGATGTGAATATATAATTTCAAAAATATCGTCAAAGCTCCTTTGACGATAGTTAATGGTTTAGTTCCTTGCTATTGAAGTGAGTAGTGGAATCATCGAGGTGGTTCTGAATTTAGTTTAGACTAGATAGCCCTCGCCTTCTAGCCGTATCGATTAAATCTTCTTCCAGGAAGATCCTATAAAGGAATTACACTGTAAAGGAATTCCTATAAAGGATCCTATAAAAGAATTCTTTATCCTATAAAGGAATTACACTACGGGATTAGCCATTTATTTCGTACCAAAGCGAAAAAAAATTATCAAATTATGTCGTAAAACTGATATTATTTTATCTTCATGCTTAGATCTAACAACGTAGAAAGCCGCGAAGAAAAATAATTGTCCGGATTTATACATTCAAAAGGAAACTCAGAAGCGAATGCTTAAAATAAATTTTTATTTAATCAGAGATCAAGATCAGTTTATATTTGAATAATTTAAAATTATTTATTTATAAAATCGATCGAAGTAAGCCGTTTCGTTTGCTTTCAGAAATATTTAATGATTTTCCGTTTTTATGAAAAATTAACGTTTTATTTCCCTACAAAGGGTAAATCTGGGTTCTTTTTCTTTCTACATTTTAGTCTTCGAAGGAGAGAATCCAAGTTGCCCGAACATACTATGGTTGAGCAATTCGAGATGGCTACCCATTAAACAACATACGATGGCGATATTTCTCCCTCTTACAAAATAATCTGCAATCGTGCCGCATTAAAAACATCCTGTAAGTTATGCGTTCAGCCGTTAGCCTCGATTAAGGTCTTGAAGATATCGAACGGCTTCGGACTTGTCGGCTTTTCTGTTTCTTTTCTTGTGTTTTGTTTCAACTCCCGGAATCGTTTGACATCAGTCTCTCGAATTTAAGCTCTTGAAATAAACGATTGGATGCAGGTTTCCCTGGATGACTTACTTTTCACTGTTCCGTTTCGGTCTGGTACTCGCTCCTTCCGAACCTGACCACCGGTTCTGACCAAATTCTGACCACCGGTCAAAATCTCCAGTTAAGTAAGCTTGTAGAGAGAACCCGCCATTAACTCGCTCGAGTAGATATATATGTCTTACGGTTAATTGTTTTTATAATAGGTACCTTACCGATTAATATCGTGTTAAGAAATCCTACCCGATTTTTATAGCATAAAAGGTACTTTCTGATTAAACGGAGGCCACCTGTTTTCAGAAGGAAGAATGATGTTTTAAAAAAACCTCAAACATTTGGTTAGATTATACTAATCTAACCAATCTTAACTTACGCTCACTTCGCTCGCTAGTCAAGGTTAGCGAGCGTAGGTTAAGTTTGGTTAGATTATATCTATAATTATATTTATATATTATGTAAAAAACTCAAACATGTACACACAGTATAGGCTTTTACTTATATCACTTTATATCCTCAACCTCACAGTGACAGCGCGCTGTGTTAGAATGGCCTCCGTTTAATCATTAAGTAACGCATAAAAAGATAAAGCTGTTGTTCTGGAACGTTAATAAAATTTGTTACACTTCAGTCAATAAAAAAGGAGTCGGAATGGCAAAATCACAATTTCGACATCGTCAAAGATTTGCAGAATGTGATTTTGGAAACTGTAAGAGCGTCCGATGATCTACAGCTTATTTAATCAGGAAGCGTTGTGATCGAAAAAAGAAGACTGAATTTAGGTAAATTTATGAATCTCTTGGGTTATACGACCACCATTATAAATATCCAATAAATATCTGTCCATGTTCGGTTATGAGATAACCAAATAAATATTTTTGTATATATATATATATAATAAATAAATCTAAAAGTATAAACATAATCTAACTATACTTAACCTACGCTTGTTTCGCTCGCTAGTCACGGTTAGCGAGCGAAACGGGCATAGGTTAAGTTTGGTGGGTCTTATAATATATATATATTTATTTGGTTACCTCATAACCGAACATGGACATATATTTATGAACAGATATTTATTGGTTATTTATAGCGGTGGTCGTACAACCCATGAGACCAAAATTTATTATTACTAGTTAAGAAAAGAAGGTAAAATTTGTATTTCTTTCGTTTCTGAGCATCGGGCGCGCATATAATTTAAAAATTGTGATGATAATAATATAATATATAATTTTGTGATAATTGACGTAATAATCTGTATTACGACAATCTGTTAAAAAAGAAAAAATTATTTTCGGTAATATTATTACCATCCTAATGGATAGAATATTTCTTTTAAAGAGATTTTTACAGACTATCACCGTAGGACGCTTCTGTACTTTCATACGGAGCCGTTTTCGACCGTAGTGACCGCTCTTAGGAATACGATTCGGTTTAAAAACAACGAAACATCTTTTAAGGCTATGAGCCTTTAAAGATTTTAATATTATTGATTTCATAATTTAGATTTAGCAGTAAATTTCTGTGAATCTAACGGATCAATTTTTCATAGAATAAATACTCGATTTTTTATTATCACAACTGAATTCCTTTCTATCATCTACCTTCTTCGCCAGCCATCAGTTAGGACTTTACAGCACACGGACCGAGACCCGCTGACTAGTTGGTAAATTACATTACACAAGTAAACACGAGAGCGAAAGTAAAACTAAGGAAATCATTTGTTTACCTATTTTGTTGCAATTATATAAAATTATTAGTATTAAAATATATTTATGATTCTTTTTCTTATCTGATTTTTTTTTTCCAGCAAATCACCCTGAGGGACGGCTCACAGGTATTTAATTTGTGGCGAAAACCACCGGTCCATCCCGTTATGCAAATATATGTTTACAATGTAACAAATGCGGATGAATTTTTAAATCATGGCGTAAAGCCTGTGTTGGAAGAACTTGGACCATTCACATACGTGTAAGTCTACTGAATATTAGTTATATTTAATCATATAAATGTTATTATACTTTTAATTATATCACTTTTTTTAACTCATTAAATAATCGATCGTGAAGAAAAAATAAATTGAACAAAAGCTTAATAAAACGGAAAATAATTCGGTAACTTTTTTACCGAACTGGAAAACAGATAGATAAACAGCTGTACAATTAATGTCACCGTTTTGTGGTGCAGATCGATATTGCTCGATCATCTATCACAATAATTATAACAGTAATATTTAACAATTCTTCAAATAGTCCACCGAGTGTGGCCAGAGCAGGATCGACCAGATAAAAGGTAATCTAGCACAAAATAACGGCCTCAAGCGTCGGTGTATTGAGCTAAATAATAATAATAATAAGAGTAATAATAATAACTTATCTTATAAATTGGTTTGTCATCTTGTGGAAAACTTTGGAAACCGATTAATACATGATTTGTTGGTTTGCGTTTCCAAAATAAAATCCCACAAAATCAACCTTATAATCTGATAGCCTATGATTTTATTTTTAATTATTTTACAACAGGTGGTGATATTAATGCTGGGTGCCACTTGTTGACCTTGTTGATATATAAAATTTATAATTTATTTATATGATGTAATGATCTTTTATCGGTCAAAGTGTTTAGAGATTTGTTATTATTATTATTTTATTTTTTCATTTATCTATTTCTGTTCTAATCCTCGCATTCGGCACGAATACACGTAAAACATTTTTCGATAATTTGTCGTAAAAGCGCTTTCCCGATATACAAGTGTAAAAATGTATTTTTATATACGTAAACGTATGTCAATTAAAGTGTGGTAAAATCATTTAATATGTCATCTGAAGTCACCTTAATTTTTATTCCATCGAGAAAAAAAACACCTGTTTCATTCTAACGTCGACAAGAATAGATACGTCCAATTGTTCTGATGCTTCTGTACAGATATATGTTATTTTTACTATTTTACTGTGTGAACTACCCGGAGCACTCCTTCGGTAATCGATTCTTACATCGGGAACGGAACTCTTATCGAAATCGAGATACAAAAATATTTTGAACCAAAATTATTTAAAATTTTTATTTATTTTCATCTCTTAAATTCTTTTTGTCAACATTTTTGAGCGGTAAATCACAAAAAAAATTCCGTACAAATGTTATGGAATCATTTTAATAATTAAAAAATATTTCATTCGAAAAAACGTTCAATCTGTTATTTACTTTTTGTCAAAATCGTTTGCAAACCGCATCCTGAACGCGTAACGTTTCGACTGACAGGTTGCCAGTAACTCCAGTTTCAGTTTATAATTTTACGTAGAGTAATTGTTAGAAAAAAATTTAACATTTTCACAAAAATAAATAAGTCCTTTAAATTAAAGTAAATCAGAAAAAATGGAATAAACCTTTCAGTTAATAAATTACTGGAATGAAAAAATATCCTACAATTGTATAAAACCTACATTTGAAAAAATTTCTCGTCTAAAAGGACTTAAACGCAATCCTCCAGTCTATTCTTTCTTGTTGTACTACTATCCGTTATTTATATTCATATAACTACCGGTCAGTAGAATGATCTATAGCAGGGACACGAATCAGGCTGTGCGGTAGATAGGAAGGTATGCGCAATCCCCCTCCTTACACCGTTTTGATAGTTAACTTTACTGACAATGGATTCAGATATCTACGGGTCCCGACTGAATAAATCTGGACCGAATTTCCCCGGGAAATTATGAATTATTCTATCACATTTACATATCTGTATTAAACGATTTTATCTAATCGTAAAAAAAAATAAACTACTATCGAATGTGAACTTAAAATAAGGGAAGAGATTCTTAATAATATTGAGAGTATAGAGATTTACGGTAGCGAAACGCGGGTTATAGGAAAAACATTAAAACTGACAACATAGGCTTCTGAAATTCAGTATTACTGAGAAAATTGAAAGTGGACAGGGTTAAGGTGAATCGGTGAAGTGATAAGTAATGGCGTATTCGGTGAGCATATATTACAGAATCCAGAGTTAATTTATTGATATGCATGAAGAAAACGTCCCAACGAAATCGTGTAATTTGTAAATTTAGGGTAAGAGGCACGATGTGATAAAAATATTAGCGCAGAATAGAAAAGAATGAAGAGCATAAAACCTATCAAACGATTGTCGAGAAAATAGGTTAATTACAAAATAATAAAATAATTGATATTTACTCGTTTCTGGAATTAGTGTAAGTACATTAAAGATAAATATCTGAAACAGGGTCGCATACTATACTATGGTGTTTCGGTTATAACTTGTCGAATACGGATTTAACAAACGGGACCAGAACTATACATTTAAGTCGAACTTAATTATGGACTTAAACCATATCCGATCGGACGACTAGGAAGCAGCGTTCAGAGAACTCGAGTTCAAATACGATCAAAGAATCCCTTTTCACAAAAAAAAAATCATTTAAACCCTTATATTTACGCTCTACAGAAGAAAAGAATAGAAGAGGTGTATCCTTAGGCGCACACTATTAATATTTCATTTTGTATACAGGGTTTTCTTAAAGTGTAACAAAAATATTTAATTTCCTACTTTAAAATCTTTAACATTATCCGTTTGCAGACTGAAAAAAGCAAGGTTTCTGATCTTATGATCGATACTCGGCCTTCATTTTTCGTTGTAAGTATGAATTGCTGTACTCGCATACGATTTTAAAATACCTACATTTTACAAACTGAACTATAATTTTTGTTGAATTAACCGGACTAATAGACAAACAAGCGGGCATCCCGTAACGTTTCGACGAAACCGATCAAATAGCAGGCCGACACCTTCAAAAGTTAGTTAACCGCCTATACCTTCTATTCTTTTTCCCTTATTGTGAACGTGTCAGTTATGAAAAGGAAAGATAATCTGTAAAAATGAGTTTTTATCATTAAAAAACTGATGAAAAACTCACAAGATGAAGAATAAAAATCGTTTCCACTACTATTAACTTATCGGATATTATTGCGAAAGCCGATAAAGTTCAGAAAATTACCAGCGTTACTTTCTTATACTAACACTTGTATGCTCACTTACATATATGTATGTATGTATGTATGTATATATTGCAAAAATATTACACATTTTCGATTCATCTCTTAAAGAGTTTTGATTACAAGACTTTAAAACCTGTTGATCGAATTCACTAACATATGTTACTTTTTAACCACAATGTTTTGGACGGTTAAACGCAGTCCGGTGTTGTTATAAAAACTTATATGATCAATTTTTAATTATAAGTATTACGGCCACTAGGAATTATTATTATATTTTTAATTATAGAAATATTTATTGGTATAAAATTATTCGGATAAGTCCGTTCGTTTGACAATAATTCTGCCACTAATGTCGCAGTATAATATGAGTATTATAATTTTATTTTGCGATCACCTTTTAATTTTACAATTACATAACCGATAAAGTCGGCAATTCTAGACCGAAACAAGAGCAAAGAATAATTAGGAATAAATTAATTAATGGAAAAGTATTCAAAATTAATTTTGATTTTTTACATTATCACGTTCGAATGAAATTTATAATAAGAAATTCAATGACATCGATTATTATTTTTAAACCCAAACATGGTAACATAATCTTATTGCCGTAATCGTCTCTCATCGAATATTTATATCGATGACTATAACGAGTCGATTTTAGTCAAATAACTAAATTTAACACCTAATAAAGCCTAACTTATTATTAAAAGCTAGTCGTACCCGTACGCGGTAATGGTCGGCATCGACCTTCGCATTTCCGCGCGCTTGACGACCCGTAAATTTAAAAAAAATAAATTTATATTTATGAAGTTCGGCCCGTTCGTGTTGGACGATCATCGTCCGGAAGTGTTCGCGACTTAAGAGAGAACGGAGAACGATGCAGAAGGACGGGAGATTTAAAGTAAACATGGCTTCCAAGTTAAATATATACAGGCTTAAGTAACAAAAATTGTACATATTTAAAATTAGTAAAGTTAAATAAAGATTTAATAAAGCGAAGTTATAAATTCTCCGTTACTATTTCGTTCCGTCAAAGCGAACTTTTGTTTCCTAGTATCTGTAGTATCTGTCCTGCCCTACGACTTTTAATTTTACTTATACGTTTTACTTTTAATATAATATTTCCCGGACCAAACCGGGAAATATTTTTGAAATTTTCTCCTCCTAACCAGTTTTCACACTTTAATACGAGTAACCTTTTTGGTTTAATTTACTAAGCATTTGGTATTGTTGGTATTAATACAATTGTATAAATTAAATTACACTTACCAAAAAAGTTTAAATCCTAGTACTTTCAGAGATGTTAGTCCATCTTGACGGATTTTCTAAAAGATGTTAATTTAAATTCAAATCAATAATGGGTTTTAAATTAAACTGTTATAGATCTTTGCGATTATTAGTCGTAAATATCTTACAAAAATCACGTTACTGTCTTATCGACGTACGAATTAATTTTATTCTTTACGACCGACTATTATGAACATAATACTTTAATTTAAAAACGATTATCGATTTGAATTTAAATTAACATCTTTTAGAAAATCCCTGAAGATGGAGTAACAGCTTCGAAAGTACTAGGATTTACACTTTTTAAATTGTCGGTAAGTGAAAATTTAATTTATACAACTTTTCTGGTATTTGCTTATTAAAAAACCAACTTTCGAATAGTATTTTAGTACTTATTAAAATAACATTGGTATGCGGCTGTAAATCGGAAATATTTCAAGGTATCTTCGTTTACAAGCGTTCATTCTTCACCGATTACGCCTAAAGGGATTATGGTGTCTTTTGTAAATTATCCGAGGATCCGTTCGTAACACTAATAGCTTTACCTGAAATTTCTTCATTGAGTTTTTAACTGTAATTTGTACCGTTGTCTTTCTTTTTAAATTAGTTGATTTCGATACCTTAAATTGAAAGCTGCGCCTGAGAAACCCTTTTCTTTGCATTAAACCGATAATTTTTTTGATATGAAATCACAGTAACTAAGATTAAGGAATATTACACGTATAGAGTAAAATTCAAAATTATAATTTTAAGAAAACGTCCTATAACCTTTCGGTCGATAGTCAAAAGTGTAATGTTCGGAACAAAATCCTAAAAATAAACTAAAGTAATCAAATTTATTACATTTTCAATAAAAAAAATAATAAACGACAAATAAATTCTAGAAATTCGGACAGTACTTTTATATACATAAGTTTACTATCATATTTGTTACTGTATGTTGGTGAGCTTGTAAAACACTGTAGTAGATATCTGAAAATTATAGAAGCCGCCTGGAGTCGTGCGCGTAATGTCTGAGATAAATGAGGCCTTCAGGCCTTAACATTTAATTCGATTCGTAAATGGAGTAATCCGTATGTTTATAACCGAGTAATTAATTCGTCTCTGTCCGACGCAGATGTCTCTTCGGTGTCCGGTTTAGGAGTTAAATAATCATATAAATTAGAGGGAAGAATAAAAATTCGTTTTAATACAGGGAATGTGTGGGAATATCAGACTTCAGATTTTCAATTTTAACACTTTGAATCCTAAGCCATTATGTAATGCCCGGTACCATAATCCTGGGTATTTTAGCAGTATTTTGAAAAAAATTATTACTATATTCATTATAATCGTAAATTAATAAATATTACACGCTCTGAATTATCACAATTTGTAGATTATAATATTAAAAATACATACTTTTATTATACTTAACAAAAACGTTACGATAGCTTGAAATTGATAAAAAAATTGCCCGAAAAAAAATCTAATAATGTTTATATGATATTTGTTCTCACAATAATGTTTTGGTATTATAATTATAAGCAAAGGATACACGTTTTATTTTATTAGTAAAACAGTCACTTCCTAATTAATAAATAAAATATTAGAGTTTTTGGAGAGGAAAAAACTCACTTGTAGAAGAGGGAGAAAATGGACTCAAGAAGACAAAGAACACTACTCTAGAAAAATGAAAGAAGCATAGGCTAAAAAGTTGATTAAGCGTGCCCTCTAAATGGGCTTTTCGGAAAAAAAATATTAGTCAATATAATTAAAAAAAAATTTTTTAGGTATAATTAACCCTAGTATGATACAGTTTGAGGCAGTGTGGTAAAAATAAAGCAACCCCACAAAAGGGACTGATTGTCATCAGACAACTAATCCAGCATTTCATCTGATTGCTTTGCAGACTTCTATTTCTATTTGTATCTTTATTGGCCTAAGACTGATAAGCAGATATAAATGGACCTTGATCAGGAAAGCGTTGGGCAACGTTAGACCTATTACCGAGATTACCATCACTGTCAGATAAATCTGACCCTACTTCAAAATCTAGATCTTTATCGTTATCGTCAATTTTTTTTCAGATCCAGAATTAAAAATTACTTCATTCAGAATTTCAGGACGAATTTCATTTGAACCGATAATAACATCAATATCAGAATCTGAATCTGACATAAGATCATTTATCAGGTTTATTGTTTTTGGATCGTCTACGCAATAACGTTCACTCATATTGAAAAAAATGTTTACTTAGATCAAATAATAAATATTAGAAAATAAAACAATAAACGTACCTGGAAAAATCAAAACATCAACACATATTAAAAAAAATAATGGCACGTAACCACAAAGTAAACCACTTTACCGCCGTAAAACATACTAATATTTTTTAAAACTAACTTACTAAAAAGAATAAGACACAGTAATTCTTTCACTACTAAAAATTAAACATATAATGTTGATATCTTAGTGAAATATCAAAGCACACGACAATTTCAAACACTGCCTCGAAGAAAGTAGCCATAACCTAGTCGCCGGCAAGAAATACGCGTTGAATTACGTAGTTTCTAAAATATCTAACAGATCGCGATAAGAGCTACTGAGAACCGTTCAAAATGAATTAAATGATCAGTGTACGATTCACGAGAATAGCCCACATGCCGGTTGTAGTAGAATTAAATGTAAGTAGCTGGCTATACTCGGGCTTCGGTCATCCGTCCGCATTACTCTACGCGGGCTATACTCGTGTACAGGATTTATATTGTTAAAATACGTCCGGATTTTAATACCGAAATATAAAGATTTTGGGATTATGGACTGTCGTATGATCTTGATACTCTGGTCCCTTGTGCGTCTCAGAGTATCCTTGTGATATACCTTATTGTCAGTGTCTTTTTGGCTGTCGGTCGTGTGTGTACCTTCCGACAGTATCGAGGTTTGCTGATTCTAAGTCTGTATTCACTAACAGCGCATTTTAATTTAGACTCAACATCTGTAGCTTTGCTGCGGTGTGATTGGCATGGATTTATACGACGCGTACTCGCCTCAACGCGGCGAAAGGGTGGCAACGACTGCTGGTCGTTAGTCCCCGTGACAGAAAAAAGGCTCTGCCTTTTAGTCCTTCTGCGCTCTTGTCAGAGCGGGGGCTGTAATCTGTAGTTCATTGTTGTACGTCTAGTACATCAATCAATCGTTCCAGTAGCGGCGAGGAGGTACGTAGCGTGACAGGAGAACGTAAGGCTCTCCAGCTGCCCGTACTCGCTGTGGGCAGTCGTCACATCGTGGGCTTGCCCAAACCAGTTAATAGGAGACAGCGAGAATTTCGTTAGCGTCCAGTTATTTTAGGGAAACTTCGGCCATGTCGGAGTTTCAAGTTGTAAAGAAGTCCAGGCGGAAGAGGAAACCAGCCCCGGTGCCGTCGACTAGCTCCTCAGAGGACGAGGTCAGCGACGCGATGGACACAGGGGCACCCACCCAGGTGCGGTCCTCCCCTGTAGTAGAGGCTTTTAAGAATTCGAAGGGCAGACCTGGTAGTTCTGCCCTGCTGTTGAAGGTAGTCCAGGAGGACCTGGACTACTTGGTAGATTTTCTTTCTCTTCCCGGCGGAGTCAGCTCGGGAGCGAGGAAGACAATTCTCCCCCGGTTAGGTAAGTTGAGGGAAGCTTTTGTGGCGGTAAGTGGGGGTTTCGAGGCCTTGGCCTCCAAGCCCCAACCCAAGAGGTTAAGGCTCCCAAGGTGGTTATTCAGGCCCCAGCGCAGCCCAGGCGCTACGCTGAAGTCCTGAAGACCAAACGAGAGGCCAGCAAAGCGGTGAAAAAGCCGGAGGTACTTTTTGTGAATAAGGCGGAGGGCTCCAAGACCACTAGTCAGGAATTGAAGCGCGATTTCCGAGAAGCCCTTCGTGGCGACCGGAATCGGCTTAGGATTCGAGATATAAGGAAGACCAGCAAAGGTTTAGTCGTCGTTGCGGATAACAAGGAGACAGTCCAAGTCATCAAGGACTCTCTAGCGGTACAGAAGCTTGAGGTCAAGGTGGACCCCAAGCGATTGAGGAAGCCCCGAGTCATTATATATGACATCGAGCGGGGTCTCTCTGATGAGGAAGTTCTGTCTCTCATTCGAGAGCAGAATACTGATTTGGATGCGGCCACATTCAAAGAACAGTGTAGGTTAGTCTTTAAGACTGGAAAGCGTGATGCCCCTCGGTATCACGGAGTTTTCGAATTAGGTGCAGGTCTCCACCAGAAGTTTTTGTCTGAGGGTAGGGTCTTCGTCGACTTTGCCTCTTGCCGCGTCAAGGAATACCTTGATGTGCAGAGGTGCTTCAAATGTTGTAGGTTCGGCCATAGGGCCAAATTCTGTAAATATGCGTCGGTCTGCACGCATTGTGGTGAAGAGGGCCACAAGCGTGACGATTGTCCGCAAAAGAAGGAGGCTCCGGTCTACGTGAACTGCAAGCGGTTACGCAGAAATCATAGGCACTCCGTCAACAGTAGGGAGTGCTTAAGAGTTACTTCAGAGCGGTTGAGATCTACTTCAACACGCTCGATGGTTAGGTTCGGTCAACTCAATGCCCAGGGTGCCTATGCGGTCCAAGTCGAGTTAGGTAACGTCGTTGAAAAACGGAGCCTCGATGTTTTACTTCTTCAACACCCGTATGTTGTCAAGGGTGACGTGCCAGGTTTTTCAGGCTGGAATAAGTTCCATGTAGGTGATAGTAAATCCGCGGTTCTGTGCAGGAAGTCTATTGATAGTGTCTTTATACGGCAGGCCTCTGACACGCATCATGTCGTTGTTAAGCTTGCTGTGGATGGTTTCGACCTAGTTGTGGTTAGTTCGTACTTTCAGGACACAGATCCCACTGAATTACATTTGGAAAGATGGGATAGAATTATCAGGCTGGTAGCGGGTCGTCCTATTCTTATAGGAGTTGATGCGAATGCCAAATCGCTTCTTTGGCACAGTGGGATCACAGACGACGGCGGAGAATTGCTAGAAGGCTTCATCGCGCAGCATCGTTTTGAAGTGTTCAATGTCGCCGGCGAGTCGGCAACGTTCGCCGGTGCGGTGGGATTGCGGAGGACCTTCCTTGGTACCAACATTGATGTTTCCATAGGCAAGGATATCCCAGGTAGGATTCAGAACTGGTCCGTAGCCGATGATTGCGAAAGCGACCATCGGCTCATAGTTTTTGAGTGGTTAGGTGGGCTGCGCGATGTCTTTAGGGCGGACGCCCCTGTTCATCAGGGGCGCTTCTTGAACAGGCGGGCGGATTGGCCCAAGTTTTCAAACATTCTTGCGGCCAGGATGCGGGTGTTCACTCGTACCCTGGACGAGGTCCCTCTAGATAACCTGGCAGAGAATTTCTCTTCTGCGGTGGTTGAAGCCGCAGAACTCTCAATCCCTCGAAGTACGGGTCGAGAGAGAGTAGCTGGTTGGTGGTCTCGGGACTTGACTGCGATAAAGCAGGCCGTGGGCCGACTCAGGAGAGCCGCACAACGTGCGCGTGATCCTGACCGGCGCGAGGCCTTTTTTGCGGAGTATCGTCAGAAAAGGAACGAGTATTTTCATAGAATTAGGACTTCTAAACGAGATTCCTGGCGCTCTTTTGTCCAAGAGCAAGGGAATAAAGACCCTTGGGGTGTTGTTTATCGTGTGCTTGGTCACAAACATAAAAAGGACAATCTTCTGTCGGCTCTCTCGACCCAGGACGGCGTTGTTGTTGAGAAAGATCGTGTTCTATCTCTTCTGATGGACGATCTGTTCCCCGATGATACCGAGGTTGGTGAGATCTCGTATCACCGGAGAGTTCGAGCAGCGGTTGTAAATTTCAATACGGACTCTGTGTCTTTGGAGATTACTGAGGCGGAAGTCCGCCAGGTAATCTGTAGCCTTGCTAGGAACAAAGCCCCCGGATATGATGGTATCACGGTGGAGCTCCTTGTTCGCACCCTGCCTGTAATTCTTGGCCCGTTGACTAGGGTATTCAATAGGTGTTTGTTTTCCGGGTATTTCCCGGCTTGCTGGAAGCGAGGAATCTTGAAGCTGTTGTTCAAGGGTGGCGACAAGGACCCCACCGTTAGTTCTTCTTACCGTCCTCTGACGCTCTTACCAGTTGTTGGAAAGCTTTTCGAGAAGGTACTTTACCTCCGCATTAATAGTAGGCTTACTTTGAATCACATGCTGATGGACGACCAATATGGCTTTAGACCCGGTAAGAGTACAGAGGATGCCATTATTAGGGTCCTGAATCTGGCTTCAGGCAGTGAGTGCAAGTATGTACTCGGTGTCTTTCTGGACATATCCGGGGCATTTAATAACTTGTGGCGGCCCTCTGCCTGTTTCAATTGCAGAAGCATGGTTGCACGCAAGAAGAAATTAGGACTCTCGAGTTATTTCAGCGACAGAACTGTTGACCTTCGTGACCGCAGTTCGCAAGTAGGAAAGACCCTGTCAAAAGGATGTCCGCAGAGCAGTGTATTAGGTCCACTCGTCTGGACCATCGAGTTTGACTCTCTCATGCGGCTGCGCTTGCCTGGTGGCTGTCGCGTCGTGGCTTATGCCGACGATGGGCTGCTGCTGGTTGAGGGTAGTTCGCGTGCTGAGATCGAGCTCAAAGCGGCACAGGTATGTAGGGTTTTGCGGTTGTGGAGTCTTCAGCATAAGATGGTTTTCAGTGCGGAGAAAACCACTATGATGTTTTTGAAGGGCCGTTTAGCTGCAACTCGCCATCTGCGGGTTGTGATGGACGTCGTTCAATTAGGTATGTCACTCTTCAGAAGTATCTGGGTATTATTCTTGATGAGAGGCTTCTCTTCAAGGAGCACCTTCAATATGTGGCGAAGAAGGCAGTTGATGCTTTCTTCGGCGTCCGTAGAGTGGTCCATCCCGATTGGGGGTTGAATTTCCGTACCATGCGTATTCTTTATAAAGGCGTTTGTGAGGCCATTATGTTGTACGCTGCGCCCGTCTGGGCTCATCATTTGCGGTACCAATGTTATAGGGACATTCTTTTACGAGCCCATCGTCTTCTTTTGTTAGCGGTTGTCGGTGGTTACAGGACTGTCTCGCGAGAGGCAGTGACTGTGATCGCGGGCATCAAACCTGTGGATATTTCGGCTACGGAACGTAGCCAGCGTTATGTTGCAAAGAAGGGTGGCCTTCTTACTGCTGGGCGAATGCGTGAGATCGAAGACCAAGGTTTCGACTCTTGGCAAGATAGGTGGAACATTTCTTTGACAGGTCGTTATACGCATGGTATATTTCCCGATGTTAGAGAGTTGCGAGCGATTAGCTGGGTATCCCCCAATCGGCATACCACTCAGTTCCTCTCAGGACATGGTGCATTTAGGGATAAATTGGCAAAGTTTAGGTTGGTTGATTCCGGCTTCTGTCCGGACTGTAGGGTCGATGACACCGTGGACCATGTCCTTTACATATGTCCCCGGTACGAAGCTGAACGTACCAGAGTTACTAGGGAACTCGAGAGAGTAAACTGTTTTGGATCTACGAGTCAACTGGAGGACTCGTAGAGAGTGGACAATAGTTGCTGGCTTCCTTCGCTTCCTCGCCCTGAGCAGGACTGCCGAAGGGATTTAGTAGGTGATAGGAACCTGGGTGGCTAGGGACCGCCTGGGCAGTTGACTGGCCGAAGGTAGGCGCTTAAGGCAGCGTGCCTCGGTTAGATGTATTGGTGGTATGTATTAAATCAGTCGGCGGAGTTGCGGCCTTTGTCGGCGGGCGGGATTATTCTTGCCCGGTGGGTGTGGTCGCGCTCCGACGGGGGCACTAATGAGCTAATGACACTGTCGGCGGGGCTTCTCTGGGTACTGCTTTGGTGGTATGCAGGGGAGTCTTGGCGGCGGTCTGCGAAAGATGGTGAATGTCACGCGGGACTCCGTGATGGCGCTGTGCGGGAGTAGGCGTTAATTCTCCTCTCCCGGGCAGACCGGAACGGAGTCAGATAGAAACTCATTTTGAGTATTAAGCGGGGTTCTTAAGGGAACTAGGTCTAAATTTCGATGTACAAACTTTAGTAGGAAAGTTTATTGTTGAGGTTGTTAGTACGGATCTGAGACATTCAGAAAGTGGCTCTTTAATAGTTGGATCTAGACGCGGGGTCTTCTTTCCGCGGTTAGGTTTCTAGCTTAGTTCCTGAGGGCGACGTGGTAGCTGCAGGTGTCCATTGTCTTCATTCTGAAGGCATAACACGTAAATCTATCTCGGGGTGAATTTTTACCGATGTAGATGTCCCTCGGGGCATCTGCATCGGTGGCATCTCTGCGGGGCCTGGACTGAAAGCTGTGTGGCACAATCAGTTTGAGGGCGAGAAGATGTCCTCCGTTAAAGCCACTGCTGGCTAGGAACGGAGGGGGTGGTGTAGCGACCGGACACGCTACGAGGTGGGATCTTCTCCCCTCGGGGGAGAATCGAGATGCGTATGATCTTGAAAATAATTTGTTTAATATTTATTACGCTCACGGGTAGAGAACAAAATTAACGTTTTCTCCGAATTACATCTCTACTTTTTAAATCCCGTCTAAAATAATAAATTACTATGACTTCTAAAATCGGAAAATTTCAAAAATTTTCGGGTACCGAAATTTTAAGATCGTGAGAGTTGTTTCGGTATATGATTTTCGGTTTAGGAAACTTAAATGGAGAAACAAATTTTATTTCGGCTTTAGTTCATTCGAATCGTTTTGAATTATCGATTTCAGTTTTAAGTCGTTAAAATTGTTTGTTTTTGATACGGATTTAAAATTTTTTATGCGTCGGAATAACCCAATCTAAATCGATACTTTGTCGATAAACCGGTTCCGTTTCCCCGCGCCTTTACAACTAACGTCTTAAATTTTTTATGTGAACGACGGTTTAAGATTTAAAAAACGCGAATATCCGCGATTAAATAGAGATTTTCTATCATCGACTCTGTACGGTTTCTAAATCGATACTTTGTCGATAAACCGGTTCCGTTTCCCCGCGCCTTTACAACTAACGTCTTAAATTTTTTATGTGAACGACGGTTTAAGATTTAAAAAACGCGAATATCCTCGATTAAATAGATATTTTTCTATCATCGACTCTGTACGGTTTCCTTTTAGACGAAAAGAGTAAATGAATATTAAAAAATGTGAAATCGTTTATAGAAAAAGTCTAAATCACCTCCACGGTCAGATGAAAGGTTTAGAAAGTACGGGTTCCCCCAAACTACGGGGTTACCCAAACTGGACGGCATAAACCCGGTGCTACGTAGCGTCCGTGGATCGTAGAAATAACGAACCCATCTCGATCGCGATGCGTTATTTGTCGTAAAAACTTTTGAATTATAAGTAATCGTTTTTGTTAAACGAATTAAAATATTTTAATGCTTCACTAAATGAAATTTTCTTTCTTTAAAAAGTCTTACCTTAAAACGCAAGTCTTTTCTCCGACAATTTACTTTTAATAAAAATATCGAGGTAGTCTTGAATCAAACTGGATTCGCCTGGTTTAACGGTAAATCCGGTTTCTGAGAGCTTCTTTTTCTAGAAGTATTGATACTCGATAGAATTATCGTAAGACAAAAATCGGTCGGATCAGTACGGATCGATATATACCGATTTAAAACGTAGCATTATTATTTCGAACAACGATAAAACATCACTAAATTATACATCGAAAATCGGTATCTTCATTATAAGGGTACTTAAAGTATGATAATATCGCCTGCAATTCGTAAGTTACTCGGAAGTGACTACTATAAACACTTGAACGTCACGATATATAATCGGTCTTTTATATGCGGTACTGTAACGTACACCGATGGAGCCGTTAATAGGAGAGATTTAACCTTAGACTCGAGTTTATTACTCTGAATTTAGAGAGTACCAAATTGTGTATTAATGAATTCTGAGAGTACCAAATATTAAAAGTGAAATATAAATGTTACATGATCTGAAACGTTATTGTATACAAAAATTATAATTAAGGTACTTCCTCTTGAAAGAAGATAAGTAAAATGGATCCGAAATCGGAATACGAATATCCGTTTTAGTGTGTACACGTAAATACGTTATTGATAAATGGTAAAAAAATTTCTAAATGAGTTTATAATAAATCAATTAATGTTCTTTTTTATTATTTCTTTTTCTTTTACGATGAAACCCCTTTTTTTGTAGTAACGCATTGGTAACGATATTCTAAGTGAGTTTATAATAAGAAAATTTATGTTTTTTCTTTATTACTACTTTTTCTTTACGATGAAAAACTCAGGTTTTGTAATAACGCTTGATTTTTTATCAAACGGTAAAGAATTCAACGTGTCTTTAAACAGATATTTCCTTAACGGATCGACTTAGCGATGTTATGATAAGTCTATTTCCTTTTATTACATTATATCGTTGCAAATTATTTAATGAATAAATTAACAATTAACATAATCCACCTTACCAGCACGTTGATATGTACTGTAGATCTTTCAGTTTACTTGTAACCCATCATCCGGAGTTAAAATTACTACATTTAAAGTCAAAAGTTTAAAAAAATCATAGTTAAAATTTAAAAACAGTCATGACTGTCCCGATCCTACTAGGACACTAATAGGATCGGGATAGAGTATACTGGGAGGACCTGGACAGTCATGACTGTTTTTAAATTTTAACTATGATTTTTTTAACTTTTGACTTTAAATATATTAATTTTAACTCCTGATGATGGCTTCCAAGTAAGCTGAAAGATCTAGTAGTGTACGTAACGTGCTGGTAAGGTGGATTATATTAATTGTTAATTTATTCATTTAACATATCAGCGGTACCATGTTTGAGAAATTAAATTATTTAATATAAGAATTTCGGGTACGTTTCTTTCCTAACACCAGTTACCGTCGATTTATACGAGTAATATTACCGTCGTTTAATATTATTCAGGATGATTCTTAATGCGATTTTTGATCGAGATGATCAGTTGGTGGGTGTGATTATAATGTGCAGCTATTTAATTATGTACGGACTACTGTCGATTACGTGTCAGCCTTTGCGATTCCCGATCGGAATTGATGTGAAGAATTCCTTGACACCGATTGTAAATAATGCATTATAAAAACTTACTATTCCACTAGTAATTTTTTTTTTTATTATGAAGGAAAACATCTACATTCCACACTAATTAGTCGACTCTATGATTTTTTACCCGAATCAATATTTCGTTAATTAAAGAGCATTTAATTTTTTTAAATGTTCTAACTTGCATTTATTTTTTTTTTTTTGAAATGCGGTAAATCGGAATATACGATTTCATTTATTACCGTGATTTATTTAGCGGTATTTTAATTTTTGGCGCGATGTACTCGTCGGTATTGATTTGTATCTGAATAAAAAAATTCGTAGTTATAATATGTGAAAAAACGTTCGTTAATTCATAAAAATTAATATTGGCCTCGACCTACTAAAGAAGGCTATGTAAAATAAGAAACCGGAATATGTCACAAGTTCTGTGTCCGATTTAATAACAAATATTACGAATCGTTTTAACGTGTTAACGACCTCCGATCGAGTACGTGAAATTTTTTTCGTTAGCTTGTATACACGACAGATTGATTTCATTACTTTTGAAAAAATTAGACGAGAGAGAAGGAAGATATGGACGATCCAAAAGATTGTCAAGATTTCATTATATCTCATAGGTTTAGGACTCGATGAAAATTTTACTCGTGCGTATATTTTAGCTTATCGAACAATACTATCGGGAACGTTGGTTTACTGGCATTTCTCCCGCCTCCACCCCATTCGGTCGCCCTAAAGCATAAGACCGAATTGTCTGTGCCAAAAACGGCTACTGTGCCTCGAAAAGTTTAAGCGAAAAGTTAGCTCATAGAGCTAACCTAACACGTGAGCGGAATAAGCGTGGTGGAACACACCACTCGCTTGACTGTCCCACCGCTCACTTGTCATATATTACTAAATTAGATAGGCGTACCTCGTCTATACTAAAATATATGACTAGTCATTAAATTTAAATTTAAATCGTCAAAGGACAGCAATTCGATACCACACTTAGGTCGCTGAATGCCAGCAAGTACCTGTATACCATACTATAGCGCTTGGAGCTATAATTTGACGATGGCCAGCGATATTTCGAGGGTAGCTTCCTACAGCAGCGCGGTAGAAGTCTTTTCCCTTAGGTAAACTATTGATGCCGATTGAACAAAGCAACCGCATCAAGGAATTCCTACACGGACCGACAATACGGCTCTTGAAACATTGACTTGCTGCTTGTGAGTGGCCAATTTTCCCCTTGACCTCTAAGTTCTAGGGTGGCCCAAGTTCTGGCCCTCCAAGAGCGGGGCAATCGAACATCATGTGTTAATTCGACTGGACCTCCCCGGAGACGCACAGCTCATCAGTTACCAGGTGGAACCGAAACAAATATTGTTTTAAATTCACATGGTTGAGGAGCACCTGGGCTCCCGTTGCCCTTAAAAATGAACTAGAGGCGTACCATCCTCCCAAGTCCTGTATAAATCTATACAAGGACCTTCCCTTAGTCGTGGCGTTCCATTCTTGCTGCCATGCTTCCATCACGAGGCTCTGCAGCCTCTTCCGCAGGCGGGAGATGGACAACTGTTCGAATATTAGACCCGGTGCACAGTGATCACCGTTCCGCTCCGGTACAGACCCGGCTCGAAACCGCATCCAAAATACCTCGGCCTTCCTGCCTCTTCGCAAACACTACATGGCCGCCCGAACTTTCACCACTAAATCGATTGGGAAAGCATTTCTCAGTACGTGGTAGACTCGTAGAAGGTTGTTTTAAAAACACCAGTGCATATAATTAAGCCTCTGTACTGGGCACTCCTTAAATTTTGAATTAAGTGCTCCATTTCTATCCAACCCATGCACCCATGCATAAAAGGTCATAGATTCGAAGACACCTCGGTATATTATGTACAACTGACGGCTCGACAGCCCGTAATCCTTTCGAGATATCCTCCAAAGTTTGTGCGACGGCGTCTGCTGCCACTTGCTTAATGTGCTCATCAAACAAAACACCTAGGTACTTATGAACCCTGACTCGGCTGATTACACAGCCTTTATACTTAATATGGGGGTTATGACTATGATAATCTGTCTGCACCCATGAAAAGCATATACTTTGTCTTGGGCACAGAAATCCTTAAATTTTGAATGCTCATCCAGCCTTCTGCGGTTGACAAGGCCGCTTGCGTGTATTCTTCTAGCTGCGGTCGTGAATTACCACGAACTAAAAAGAGACAGTCATCGGCGAAAGCCTGGGCCGTGATCCCTTCTGGGAATGTCAATTCTAGAAAGCCGTCGAATACCAGGTTACACAGCAAGGGACCGAGAACGGAACCCTGTGGGCTTCCCCTGATCACGGATTTTGCCACAACTAGGCGCTCATCTTTAAACAGAGCCGTACGGCTAGACAAATAGTCTCGTGCTACGGCCTGTAGGGCTACAGGAACATTGCAGCGTTCCAACTCATAGAGGACAGAAATGCAACACAAGGAAGGAAATACTGCCTCTATGTCTATGAAAATTGCCAAAACGTATTTATAGTAGGCACTTTCCACCTCGGCAAGACCATTTCAGATGCAATCCAACCCTTTTCATGAAGCCATATTGGCCTTGATTTAGAAAACAGTTCATGTCGATGTTTTCCCAGAACACTCCACAACCAAACTTTGAATTAACTTGCTGATTACCGGCAAGAGGCTGATGGGTCGATAACTGCCGACCTCACTCGAATCCTTACCTGATTTTAAGAGCACCCTCAACAGAGCCACCTTCCAACAAGTCGGAAAGCAACCCTAGCTAAGGCACCCCGAGAAAAATCTGCCAAGCGGCTCTCTTATGACCGCCAAAAGATGGTAAAAGATGCCCGGGTCAAGCTGGTCAATACCCGGTGCCTTTCTCAGTGCCATTCGAGAAACCACTCTATATCCACGGGATCCACAGCCCGCACGCCAGGGAATGGTGTCTCACCCACCCGGACGCCAACTTTTGCTTCACCCTCCGAAGCATCTGGAAACAGAGTATTCAGAAACCCCTGATAAGTCGCCGAAGATTTTAAAGTGTGGTCTCGACCACCAAACCCGCACCGACCACTTTACAGCACGAGCAATGGCTTTGGCCGGTAACATGACTCCGCAAGCTGCAACTCGCGCATGGAGTCTTGCCAAAACTTGAGTTTGGCTTCCTTGATGGCGTGAACTCGCTACGTACGCGCCGGTAGATCCGCAGACTCTCAGCGTGCACATCGTCAACGATAATCCCCGTTAGGAAGTAACTCTGGTATCTTCTACGCGAGGACCTAACTCTTGCGCGCAGCACGCTCAGGTCAGAGGACCACCACTTTTTCCCGGATTTCCGTCTGCGTCTAACAGACGGCTCCCCGGAAGCGGAGGTCATGACGGCTCCGGGCGCTCGCAGATCAGCGGACTGGCCGCTGCAGAAGGGTCCGTCCATTGGCCGAGGCCACCGTAGAACCCCATCGCAGCCAGTCTTGATGGCCCAGCCGAATTGTTTAGCCATCAATCCCACCTCCTCCCTGTGCTCCATGGGCCATTTCAGTCCCTGTAAAGCAGCTGCTCACTCGCGCCGCAGCCTGTTCTGATCCAGGCTCCTTAAGTTATAGCGACCCGAATCTGGAACTCCTAAACTGCCTCCGTAAGCGATCTCATAGGTTTTAAGCCTATGATCACTCACAGTGATCATAGGCTTCCAGCCTATGAGTTGGCCTCGGGCCAGACAGTCCAACTACTTAAAGTCATACTCAAGTCATACTACAAGTCATACTCCTTCCAAGCTCCAAGTAGTACGACATCGAGCGTAGCCCTCATGATTCCTCGAAAGCTTCCGCCAGCTCAGGCGTCGCCATACGCCGTATTATACACACGATCTTCGACCGGGCTACGTCATGCGACCTGCATTGTTTGCCTCCGACCCGGTGTCCAGCATCAAAGCCTTTCACCAAGGTACCGGAAGCGCACTTTGCAGGTGCGGTCTTACTAGGGCAGTTGACTGCCCTGTGCCCAGCAAGGGCGCAATGACCACACATCTCTGACTGCGCTCTGCAGCGGAGAGAGGTATGACTAAAGCCTTGACAATTGAAGCACCGGGGTACTTCTTTATTGACCACCCCACATGAGGCCCACCCAAGGAACAGCCGACCACCGGCCACAAGACCTCCCGGATCTTTGGCAAGGTCTCAATCATCCAGAGGCTCTTTTGAACCTCTTTCCGCCCCAACTGCCGGACCACCGTGGTTCTCTTGAGGAAGTTCTCGACAGCTATATCCAACACAGTATTTTGGCATTGCATGGCTTTGAGGATTTCGGGCTCCTCTGCCCCCGCTGCCCTCAGCAAATCGTAGACCAATAATTACAGCCTCCGCTCAGCCAGCAACTGAGCCTTCTTGAGAACGTCGGCCTTCAGCAGTCGCTTCACCTGCTGCTCATTAACCACCTCCAGGACGACCCCATAGTCCTGGTTTTTGTGACCTGGGAGATTTGGAGCTCCGTCATCACAGACGAATTTCCAGGACCAAGTAGCACCGGGATCACCTTAAAGGTGGGCGGCCTAATTTTGGTAGCTTGCACCTGAACTTGCGGCAGCTGTTACTGTAGCGGAGGAGACAGGCTTTTTCACCTATTCCACCACCCTTTTAAGGAAGTGTGGATCTCACCAATAACCCGCTCCGTTGCCGGTTTGAAGTCATTTGACTCCTTCCACCTTGCCCGATAGTCGATCAACGACCAAATCTAGGATACGGTTAGCGCCCTGGAGGTTCTCATATTTCAGTGCCAGATCAGATACCATCAAGCTACATTCAGATAAATATAAGTCGACAATCTGCCGAAACTCGATTGAAATGCGCGACTCCGTTTTTCGCGGAGAGTTTGGATCATGCGGCCCGCATCTCCTCGTTCCGCCCTAAACCCTTGTACCCGGAATTCACCTTCGCAGGCTTCCCTCCCGAGACCTCCTGCTCAGGACAGACCCGCATTCTGCAACCCTCGACTTCGCAAGGGGACGCCCTTCCAACTTGTTTTGCCCCTCGCCACCGTGCTTTCTTCGTGCAGCTCTAGCTGACGTCTTTCCTGCACAACTCGTAGCAGAGGCTACCACAGTTTTACATGGAATTCCGCCTTATCCCGATTGGGATAAGAGGTACTCCCCTCGAGGAGTCAGCAGGGTGCTTAGTCGGAACCCGCGGCCTCAGCGGAGACCTGCAGATCGAGCTTCGTGGTGCGAAGGGGTAAACGACCACCAAATCGTTGACGAGTTCTAACAATTCGTCCAGGCAATCTCCTCCAGATTGCTCCATAGCGTCTTAAAAACGAATAAATACACCAACTGCATTGCCAGGCACTGCAGCTGGAGTTTGAATGGAACCTATCACTTACCACATGACAGGTGAGCGTTTGGCTTTATTTATTCCGAGCAAGGCTGCCTGTTCTCACGCAACCCCGCTCGAAAAAGTCAAAAGATTAAAAGCTCCTAACGTAGACCACTGGCGACGTCGGAGCAAATCGCTTCCCGAACCTGCCAGGGGATCCAAACTATTATTGGCATTACAAATTACGAAATGGGGACACTCGACTCAATCAAATGAAACGTCGTTATTTAGCCCGACAGTGGCGCTCCAGCAACACACTACGCCGCTGTTTAGTTTACACTCCGCAGTAGCGCAGGTTGACTAGCCGTCACTGATCGTTGTACAGCCCCGACGACGTGTACACAGAACTTTGCTCTTGCCAGAAAAAGCAACCGGTAATGCTACGCAAGTTTGCAGTACGGGGTCAGAGACGGAGAACCGATCCTAGTATCGGGAACATACGTTTTGTGTAACCCTAAAACCATCCCCGTGTTTTAAACTGATTACCTCAATAAATTTCTTATTTTTTATCATTTCAACCTCATCCCTTCAAAATCCTTTTATTTAATTACTTTCTAAATGAGACTTTACCAGTACAACCTTTATCACAAAGGTAGTGGTAGATGGAAGGTAAAAAGTTCAGAGTATGTCAAATTTTCTTTTAATCCCTTTAATTTTTAATTTTATTAATCTGTGTTTTACGATTCCTAACACAAAAGGTATATAACCGGCCTGTGATCGGGATCGTATGAATTATTTTAAGTTCTTACTCCTTAATAAATCAACGTAGAAATATTTTTTAAATTACTTTTCTTTAAGAATAAGCGAACAAACAAACGAAAACAAAGATCCTAAAGACTAGACTTTGAGCTCAATTTTAAAGATAATAAATTAAGTATCGTTAAGGAAAAATGTTTAACTTTATTAATAGCAGAAAAATTAAATTTTAATCTCGTTTCAAACGGCAAGAAATTTCAGTTACGTCGTCCTCAATTTTTATTTTCCTGGCATCATAACTCTAGAAGCTATGCTGCAAGAAGAAACGTAATCAGTAAAAAAGTAGGGTATTTTTTTGTCATTTCTCGACGTTTCATGACCCAGGTATCCCAAAAAAAAGTGGGGGGACGTACGTAAAAAAAAAAAAAAGTACGTACTTTTTTAAGTACGTAAAAAAAAAGTACGTACTTACTTTTTTTTTACCAAAAAAAAGTAAGTACGTACGAAAAATATTCGTACGTACGTATGTACGTCAGCGTGTAATAACTTTTATTGGATAATCCGATTTTGATGAAATTTTGTACAGAGACTCGTATATATGAAGCGACTAGCAGGTAAAATTTTGGGGTCAATATCTCCAGGGAGGGGAGTAGATAGTCTTTGGAGTCAATTTTCTCAAAACTTTGCAAACATAACCCCACTGTCAGTACATGCGTGCTTGCTTATCTTACCATTTTTAAAAAAATTGACCCCTACTCCAAAAATCGAAAAAACTATATTTTTATTCACTGCAATTCCTTTAACCAAATTTGTTTATCTTTATATGAAAATAGATTTCTTGAATTTTAAAAAAAAATTGGTTTATTTAAACATTTAATGATAATTTTACAATAAAATTTCATCATAAATTATCCCCACCAAAAAAAAAATAAATCTTAGGTAACTTTTTCATATAACATTATCTTTCCACTACAAGAACAAATAATCGATACCAGAAAAGTATTACAACTTTGTTGTCAGATTTTTTTTAAGCGACCGGTTTTTAATTTTTTTAACTTAATTTTTCATTTAGGCCGACCCTGTTACATTACAGAATACCGACATCACTTCCTACCGTGTCGTCCGATTTGATTTTTAAACGTTTAATATGATCGATTCTTTATAGACTTTCACGACCGTGCTTTTAAAGTCAAATGTATGTTGATCCGCGTACAAATATCCACAATCGCAAAAGCCTATTACCAAGATTTATTTATTTTTTGGAGTCAGGAACTTCCAAGTGATAAAAAAAATACAGCATGGTAATACTTTTACCGGTAGCAATTGACATACTGTCTCTATTGCTACTGCAGCGACCAAGAAGTAAAATTACAAACGTCCACAACAACGGAAATAGATACAGCTGACAAATAAATAAACAGTCGTATAATTTCTTGCGAACGGTCTGTCCGATTAAAAATGGCACTAAAATTTTCCAAAAATGTTCCAACAGTATGAAGAAAATTTGGTATCTGACAAAGATTTTACCGTCTGTAAATTTTTGCCATCACCGGATTTCTTAATTCGGAAGGAGACTAGATTATAATTCCGGGTACCGAGGTACTAATTTCTCTTTCTTATACGTATCAATGAGAGATTGTAGTTTATACTCTTATTTCTTGTGTCGTATTTAGATAAAAGTTAGTTCATCGATTAAAAAAAAAATTAATTTTTGAAAAATACAAACCGCAGGAATTATAAAATTATTCTTTACGAAAACCGATCGTAGTAATCATTATAATTAAATTATATAATCGAAAATATTTTGTTTCCTTCCAAATAAGAATGCAAACTAATGCGGCTAACCTGTTAAACGCATTCTCCATCCAGATCTGTTGCAATTACAGGAAAAATGCACCCTTAAGTTTCCTTATCCTCGGATCGATTTTAAAAATGCGATATGCTTTGAAAGGACGCATATTTCATAATTTAATCGTTTCCTTTTTGAATTCACCGAAAGTATAAAATATCTTCTAACTAATAATCGTGTGAATAAATGTATAAAAAGGAAATCTTTCATGAAAATTACAAAATAAAATTTTGCAAAATATCTTTGTTCAAAATGTAATATTTCTTGTTATTAAAATATTTTTCTGGAATTTTTTTCCGAGATTTAATGCCGCGGTAAATGAATAATAATTTATAACACTTTTGAGCGCGCTCATATGCAAGTACAAACACGAGTGAAATATAAAATATGTGTTTATTTTGAACGAATTATTTATTTATGTCTATTATTTCAGATATAACGAGTTTAGAAAAACGAGGTCGTACAGGTTGTTACCTCGTAACAAATAGTAATTATTGTATAATTCACAAAAAAAATCTTACCGGTCAAGTCGCAATCAAACTCGTATTCGTACCGTGTTTTTGTCGAGCCTGATGATACGGTCCGTATCCGGAAAAGATACGAGTACGTCTGAACGTACCTTTCCCTCGAATTCCACCACCGGTATCAGAAACCTTCGGTCGATTACATAAAAAATTGTCGTTACAAAGCGATTGAATTTCATTTTCCGATTTAACTTATTCCGGTCGATCCGGTTACTTTAACGCGTAATAAAATGCGATTGATAAAGTAACCCTTTAACGATAACACTGTATTTATCGAACCGAACGACCTTAAAAATCTACCTCGCTTTGTGAGTGAACTTTATCCTCGATATTCTGTAACCTTCAAACCTGTATTTTACTGACGTCATATGGTAGAGTGTATTCGACACAGAAGAACGCTGTTTAGAAGCGTATGTGTGCGAGCGTCAAGCCGAGTTCGAGCTGGTGTGATTGTAAGAGTGTTTACGCGCGCGCGTGCATGCGTGCGGACGCACGAGTCGAGATGGACGTCAATTATTTTCAAAGGAATTGCACAAGCGAACAAAAAGACTTAAACCGGTTTTATTTGTCGATACTCCGTTCTCGAGAACAGTTCTCTCGACGAATTAATCGTTCGTAACTTACATTCTTATTAGAATATTCTACCGCGTAACGTTCGGTCCATCGATCGCAGATATTTTCTTTCTATAATTCCTTTTCTTTTTCTTTTACAAAAGATTTTCTTTTACAAAATCATGAAGCATCCGACTCGAGTGATTATTAAAAACGGGCGCATTATTTTCAAAAAGGAATATTATTTATAATACTATGAAAATTCGTGCGCGCACGGATAATTTTGTGAAAACTTAAAAAAATTGTTCCGCAATACGTAAAATTATACGCCGTTCGAAAGTCCGATTCGGGAAACTGTAGTTACATAAGTTACCTTCTTTTCTTTTTATGATGCGAGAATGTAGTACGAATATTTAGATTAAAATAATAGCACATAACAGAACGCCAAGAGGGTAGCGTATAACCGACGAACGACCGTCGACAATAAGATAAATGAAAACGAATTACAGATTATCTTTTAGCTTTAATAATATGTTTTATAGATAGCTTTTTTACCGGTTGATATGCAACTGCTGTCCTACTCCCTTAGTAAAATGCTTAATGTCGTAGCTGAAAATCTATCTGACGATCCTGTTTACGTGTATACTGAAAACTATCCGATCGCTTTTGTACAAATATCTAATTTAACGAATTTAACTGGCATTTAGTCATCGACCGAGTGTTTACTCGGTTGTAATATTGTGCGACTATACGATGAGAAACTGATTAGGATTTTAAAATTGTTCTTCGGTCTCTGTTAACATCGGTCACAGAACGTACGATTTAGAAATAACGGACTCGAACATACGGTTTCTCGGACGGAATTATTCATGAAAGATTTTTGACACCGATCGAAACACATGCGATTAAAGAAATAAGGGGCCGAAATTTACCGAACCGTTTTACGATTTAAACCTCGATGTATGTAACGTTTGAAGACTTTTTTGGTCGATTTCGATCCGAGATCGACGCGCTAATTCGCCGAATCTTGTACGATACAGACTAAATCTATTAGCCCACCGGGCTAGACTAATGGTTAATTCGTCATCGCAAATCAGCTGATTTCGAAGTTGAGAGTTCTAAGGTTCAAATCCTAGTAAAGGTAGTTTTATACGGCTTTGAATACTAGATCGTGGATACCGGTGTTCTTTGGTTGTTGGCTTTTAATTAACCACACATCTCAGGAATGGTCAAACTGGAACTATACAAGACTACACTTCACTTACACTCATACATATCATCCTCATTCATTCTCTGAAATGATGCCATGCAAAGGTTCTTGAGGCTAAATAGAAAAAGAAAGAAAATTAAATCTATTAAAGAATAAAACAATAGTACAAGGAATTAATTTAAAACGTTATTTCAATTCGAAAGAAAACCCGACGAGAAAAATTGTTCGAAAACGTCAAACCTAATACAATGAATTTAAAGTTAAAATCAAATCAACGAAAAGCGATAGTCGCAGGATTAAGATATAAACTTACGTCGGTAAATTTATAATTGTATAATAAATTCACCGGCCGTTTCTGTAAAAGACCGAAAAACTGGGTTATTAACCCCCTCGAGTGACCGATTCCCCTTAGAAAAAAACCGGTCAACTCGTTTTAAGGATTAGTATTAATGATGAGCAGAATAACACTGCCCGCTTTTTTATACGCAACCGAACGAGTACGGAATTTATGTATTTATTTTTCAGAGTCGTTCGCAAAAAGAATTTAACGTCAGATTTACTTTTACCGATCGGAATATTTATTAATGGTTCTTATTATTTCGGTACCATCTGTATCTATGCCTAACCGTTTTCGAACTAAAATAATCATGAAATCATTAACTTATTTTGAACTTCTTTTTCGTTCCTGGAATTACCACTGCGTATCGCTGATGATTACTCTCCAAACGTTTATTTTCGGTATATGACATCTCTCAGTAGATCACTACTGAGAGTAGTGATCTATCACTAAAGTTAAAGTTATCTATCAGTAGATAACTTTAATTTTTTATTCTTTATTACGGTATATTTGTTATTTTGTTAATCCCGGATTCGAATTTACCTCGAACCGTTCGAAATTCTTAACTTAACGGGTTAATACCCGATCGATAAGGCCGGAACGTATACTACTTTACCGATACGACAAACAAAGATCTAACGTGAGAATCACACAAAAACATAATAAATACGCTTTGAAAGTACTCGTAGAAGCGTTTATAAAATAAGACATCGAAAAACAAAACTCGATAGGCCTAAATAACACCAAAAATAAATTAATTAATTATCGAATTAGTCAACAAAAATTAACGAACGCATCGAATTAAATGAAGTGAATTTATAATTATCTCTGCATTTACAAAAGAATATAACACATTACACCAGCAGCAAAATAACCCCATTCGATTTGCAATTTATCCGACTTTTCAGTCCGAAAACTAGTTAGAGTCTCATCGAAGCTACCGCGAGTCGTTAAAACATAGCCTAGGATGCACTAATGAAGCTTTTGTATAACTAAATATGAAGTGTAGTGATCGTTTTCTTTTATCCTCTATCGCATACAATGAATGAATAATTTCCAGTCCGGACAAGAGTGTACGCAAAAAATTAATACAGGCTATATCTACACTTTCTGACCATAAAATCCTTTAATCGGTTTGAGTTTTCAGCATTCAATGAAAAAATCAGGAGACGGCCGAATAAGCTTATTTTGGGATTTAGAAATAAGACCGTGGGTAAACGGTGTAGAAATTTAATCCTTTAATATGCACGATAATGATGTCGATCGTGAAAAGATCTTCAAAGTTTCACGTACCGATGCGAAATAAAAAATATTTAACCGGAGAAAAACGGTTATTTTGTTCTTAAAAATACCTGAACCAGACGGATCGTGAGGCGGAAGAGATACACAAAAAAATTTGTAAAATCATTACCGATCGGAGCGGATTAAAACTTTTTTGTTTATAGATACATCCTTTCGACTCGATTAATTTATACGGATAACGATAAAAGCTGACGCATGTCTACAATTTTAACGCACCGCGACCAAAAAGAGAGGCGGGACCGTTCGTCCCGACGTTCTAGGACCGGCTGTAAAGCAGCAGGGCGAATGCAAACGACCTTCACAGCTGGGAGTTGCATACCTTCCTACCGGCCCCTGCCGCAGTCTTCCAGTAAAACTTTCTACACTGCATTGTGGCCGCCCTATTGCAAACGCATATCCGAGTTAAGCGGTTTCAGTAAATAACCGATCGCTAACGTACGGCCGTAGTCGCTAACGTGACGGTCGATCTGTCGTTTGCATGCGTATATTGAGTGTATCCGTTTGATTACTTTTCAAAGTGATTACATTAAAATAATTATAATCGGCTTTGTACCAGTACAAACCAAGACGCCCTTGAACGATAAAATTCACTTGTAATTTCTTTGGCTTTCTTTTTTATATTTTTATATTATTGCAAGTACATCTTCTCGATTATAGATTTCATTCGGTATTTTTAAAAATGAAAGAAGTGTTCCCTTGATGACAAGATCGACTGAGCGTTTTTGTATCGATAGCGACAAGAATCAGAAGTTATAATTCACAATATTTCTAGAATTTACGTTGAATTTACTCGGTCAAGAAAAAGAGATCCTTCATATTAAATAAATTTCCACATTTTTTATCTCACATTACTAAAAGGGATGATGCGAATATGACACAGACCGCAAAATTTAAGTCGGATTGCGAATCGTTGCCGGTTAAAACGTTTTAACCGGATCAAAACGAGATCTTTGTATTCGAAAAGCGGCGTTCAAACTGTCAACATCCATAAACATGAGGGCTCGTATTTTTTTCTTCCAATCAAAGTAATTTTCATTCTCTGCCTTCAGTCACTATATAATCGATCGAAATATTTCGACAATTTTTACTCGTGCTTCACTCTCATAATATAGTACGTACGAAAATACACCTGTCGTGCACTAGTACAACAATAGATAACATCGACTTATCTTAGAATACTTGTTGGATATGCTGCCCTGATCATCCACACATGAGTGTACGGGTTTCTTCTTCTTCTTGAAGACTCAAAAGTTTTTCGTGCAGAATTTTCTTGGTGAAATCACGAATAGTATCTTGACGTTCCTAAATGCTGTAGAAGTTTCCTTGATACTTTGCCTAACACCAGGAGTAAAAAATCTTACGGGCTTAAGTCCGGAAAACGAGGTGGCCACGTACCTTTAAAAATAATTATATCTCCGAAAACCTCTTACAATAACTTTACGGACTGTCTGCCTCTATGCGTGGTCGAGCCATCTAGTTGATTCCAAGCGCTATTAATTTAGTCCGACTAGCTTTTCCATTAACCGGAGAATTATATCACAATAACGAGCTGAATTTATTGTTTCTGCAAAAAATAGTGGGCCAACATTATTGTTCTTCTGAATAATGGAATCCACACCCCAATCTTCTGGTTATGTAAAGGAATCTCATGTTTGGTATGCGGATTATCGGCAGACAATAAACAAGAGTTCTGTGCGTGCATATACCCTGATAAATGGAACCATGCCTCAACAGTATAGAAAACATTGTCCAAACTATCGTCAGAATTGACGTTAGAAACTGCTGAAACCATTCATAGTATTAAATTCGCTTTCCACAGTTTTTGGCCATTACTTTTGAACCGCTTTTCCACTTTATACATGATGAGATGAGCCTCTTATAAACAGCTTTGGGTGCAGTCGCAACACCACCAGTTGCTGTTTCACATGGACTTGTTGGGACTACGTAACATAGCAGCTGAAATGTCTTGCAGTTTTTCTTCATTGAGTACTGATGGTTTACCACTTCGCTCGTACTCCTTTACCGATCCCATTTCCTTAAATATCTCGATTAGTGTTCTAATACTACATCGATTAGGAACCGATGTACCTGGAAATCTAACAAAAACTTGATCTTTCACTATCTATGAGTCATGGAAGCCTATTCAACGAAAGATACTCGTTTTTCTAAAGTAAACACCGTTCTGAGTGCACACGGAAAGACACGGTCGCAATCATTCAAAGTCGACGAATACAAAATGAACAAAGAACCTGATAAACCTTCTCGTCTTAAAGCCACTGGCCTGACTGGGTCCTGGAAACAAACAACACACAACGCCGGCTTACCAACTTTGCAAAAAACATTACTCGCAGCGTACAAAATGCAATCCTTCAACATGCAATCGTGTTTAAGGTTTGTAATTATTTTTCAAACAATCTGTATGTAAAATAAATTAATTTTCTCCACGCACTTTCATGTTTGAAGAAAATTCCCATTGGCAAAACGGATGTTTGTCTTGAATCTTCAGCTTACAGACCTCAAAGAATGAGCTCTTCAGGTATAGCCTATTCGGTTTGAGCAACCAGTTGCGAAACCTTTAAATGTACTCCTGAACGAGTTCTGTATCTAGTGTAGATACCGTGCGTATTCGGTAATTATTACCGTTTATCATCGAAGTTATGTTCGCGCTTGTCGATTTCTCTGTACACCCTTTACGTAAAATAGAGCGGAATTTTTAATTTATTTAAATTGGCGACAGATTAGATTTAATAGTGGTTCGCTTCTGCTTAAAATTATGGAAACGGTTTACGGCTCTGATCTTTTCTGAATGTATACTAATTATTAAAACTAATTCTTAAATTTTTCAAATTATTTTGCGGGGAACTGAAAGAATCTTTAACCCGAAACCCTGGGTCCCCGGTTTAAGAATTTATGAGAGCTCAAAACTACTGCCCTTGTACCTGTTCTTCTGTATTACGACACTATAGGATGTTCTAATCGTAAACATTTGTTTATTTACGATTATTAGTAGTGGCTTCGAGCCGTTTCGACCGTATATTACTCAGTGTCTTTTAAACGATTATTATTTATTCAAAAGAACGGTAGAACAGTAAAAGAAGTCTCAAGATTAAAATAAACCTTCTACCAATTATGTCTTCGCGACAATGTTCGGTCGGTTTCAGTCGATTTTAAGTTGAATGAAGACCTACTTTAAATCGGGTGAAGAAAAGGTAAATTTTCCCATTAATACAAAGTTTATTACGAAAAATTTTCTGAAGGAAGAATATTCTCGATTAGCGTTCTTAACGTTCTCTAGAAGGTCTGATGTCACCAGTTTTTTTCACAACAGTAGCTTTATATTAAATAAAATTAAATCGTATGATTTACAAATTACACTAGATTAAAACTTTTACCGAATTAAATACATCCTGACCCCCGTAGGGGAAGACACCCGCCTTGTGAGGATCCCGTCGCCAGACCACCCTCTCCGTTCCTAGAGCTGATGGGCTCTACCGGAAGTCGTCTTTTAGACCCTCTAAACTTGATAACACAACACAGTCATCAGTTTGGCCTCTGTCAGCATGCCACCGATGCAAATGCCTTCGATGCAAATGCCTTGGCAGACATTTCCATCAGTGTATTTACACAATCTACTAGCACCTTCGTATGGCCTCTTCCAACCATGATCACACACCATAACTTACAACCCTCAATTATCAAATTAACATATACGCGGAAGCACGATCCCCGCGCCTTTCTCTAACGCCAAATTAAATACAGTAATCAAACTGTTTTACCGTTTCAAATAACCTAGTGTTACCTAAACGAGCTCAAAGGACAACGGTACGTATGCTCGTAGACCGGCCGAAGGTATCGTGAAAAGAGAAAACTACCGATCGATAACATTCGGCTCGAAGTTATAAATGAAAATTATTCTTAACGAAACCGGTTACTGATGTTATCTTTTAAAAACAGATAATATTTCAATGGATTAAAAAAATTAAAAAAGAAAAAAATTTATTCCTACCGTTTTAATTCAAAATATTTAGGCTATTTTGTAATAAATCCAAAATTGTCCCCTATAATCAAAACGAACGTATCTTTTTCTGTTTTTATTGTCAAAGCGATCGAATAATTATTTTAATTTTAAATATATCTGGAAGAAACGATTGCGTCGTTTGCGTAATATTCTTACCGCTTTAAGAAATATCATCATCTTAATTGCATCCAGATCATTACGAGTCAAATATTAAAAATCATCCTTTAAAATTAGCTACAATAGGAATAAATCTAAGGAGTGCAATTACATTTATTGTCTTAACTTTTTACCGTTGATGACCGTTATGATACTTTTTCAAATGTTGTATACCGATGCATTTTCGATATTTTTCTTTTAAAATTAGGCCCTTACAGATGTAAAACGTTCAGAAAATCCTTCGATTTCTCATCACTAAAATCTTCCGAATAAATGCTGTAATATAATAATAAGTCACAGCCGGGATATTACTATTCGTAATTTTCATATAAAGACAGTGTACAAACCTTTCGGTTACATCGTTTTATAATAGTAACGATAGAAATTACCCGACTATATACTGAAGAAGGGACTTTTACTTCGACCACGAATTAGGCTCTAAGCTCTTTCCGCTGCCCGTCATGAAAAAAGGTATTTTTCCATGTTTATCCTGTCAGCTAACAGTTTATTCCAGTTTATTCTCTAAACGCTCACAGCTTTCTCTTAAAATTTTTCAAAACACAGTCTCTCGTTTTCCCGAACGATGAATTTCGACTGGGATTCTACAAACAAGAAATTCATTCGGATCGCCGACGACGACCTAATATATTTAGCGAAAAAGTTAAAATCCTAGAGGTCATTACGCTAGACTTTTAGCGAAGCAAAGAAGTAGTTTCTTTACGTAACTGAAAGTCTTAAATCGTAATCTAAAATAACCCGGTGTTATTTACAAGTAAATTTAGTAAAGTATTTTCTGTTTTCGAATAATAATCGAGTTTTAAACAGTGGTATTTTTTGTTTTTTCCGGTTAGACATACCGTTATAGATGTTTGAACGAAGGTAGGGGAATCAAATATCAAATATTAACGACGTTAATAAACCTATTTAAAAAATGAGTGTAATAATTTTATAAATTATAGATACGACGATATTAAAATAACAATTTCTTTTTATTTTACGGTCGGACGAAGTACAAAAAATTGATAAGTTTTCGCAGCCTTTTATGATGCGATACGGCATTTTGGAAATCTAGTTTTATTTATCCGGATGAAGTTGTATGTCGGTCCCTCTTGTTTTTTCAGTATTTTTTTTAAATAAAAGTAAATATTATAAAACTTTCTTCAGTAATCTCTCATTTCGAGTGCATCTCGAGATTATTTCGCGAATAGAAGTTACGAGCTGGGTCGGCTCCAAGATTTTCAAACGGGTGGGATAAACTCGGGGGATCGTGAACCCTATACCGGGTGCCGGTCCGTATCCTCATGCGTAAAATGTTTTAATTGGACTCGGGAAAATTATATAATTATCCGATACTAGAATCGATTGTGATGAAAAGGTGTATATCGCAAATTAATTGTGTAGATCGGCTTAAGAAAAAATATTTATTACTAAAAATGCAAACGTTTAAGTAATTTTTTATCGAACGGGTGCGGATCGATAACTTGCGTTTCCTTTCTCTGGAAACCACCGGTGTCCATCTTTTCCGGTTAATTACTATATTTATAAACTTGTTTAATTTACAAATCAAGATAGCGATCTACATAATCGGATACCGTACGAGTTTCTTTAATAAGTAAACACACTCACTCATTTGTGACAACGTTCTGTTCGTTTTTAAAGTATTGCATAGCCAAAACGTTAAACGTCCCAAAGGTATTGTAATTTTATAAATTTAATGTAGTGCACATCATTTTTAAGGTTAAGCTAGAGAAGGAATGGTGAAGTGTTTTTTTTTTTTTAATTTTATAGACTCGATGTTATTAAAGAAATACGATCCGGACGTGTATTTCGAAATACTATCTCGCGATATTATTTTCATAACCGAAAGCTAAATTTAATTTACGTTCGTATGAAAGAACGAATTAATTGTCGCATGTCGTATCTAGTTTCGTAACCGTTTTGCTGCAACAATGTGTAATGTCCAGGTGTGTGCTAAGACGCCGTCCGACGTATATTATACGTGAGTTGTAAATAGTGTATTACTTAGCGATACAACATTGCCGGTTCAAACCGTGTTTCATAGAGCCAGTACCATCGAACGGTCGACTGTAGTGAAAGCCTCCTGATTATATTTGTTCCTACACAGCTAGCTTATGTAAGGCTAGCGAGTTCTTACTTCGCCCAGTACTTTCTCCTCAAGGCGAGCGCTACAAGATTAAAACGAGGTGTCCGATTGTATAGTTTGTTTTTCGATTTTTTCGTTTTTTAAGTCGGGCTAAATTAATATTTGGTTAATAAACATTATTGTTTTAAAACGCTTATTAGAAAGTTAATTTTTTTTTGTCAGAAAATATTCTATACAAATTCTATTAAAATTATGAGATGTGTTTTTGTTTTATATTTCTGGAACACCGGTCGGAGTGACTTTTTGCTATGTCGATCCGTAACGTAGAATATCCGAAGTTAGAAACCGGCCGTTTTTGAGAAGAATCGTCTCACTGGTGCTAGATTTTCGTATATTAAAACGCTATAAAACCAGTTTTCTAGGACGAGATGACTAGTGTGATACCCTGTCGTGTCGTGTAATACCGATAATAAAATCGACTCTGATTTTAATTATTTAGAATAACTTTAAATTTTCTGCTTCGATGAAACATTTTGTTACAAAAAAGATCACAGGAGTGCTATTTTATCCGGACACGGTCGATAACTGAAAAGTGAATCGATACAAAAAGAAGCTATCGATTCGGTCTTATTAATAAAGACATCGGTCCGTGATCGATATGGAGTCGATTCGGTTCTGCTATTAAATGCAAACGATAAATGTTCTAATCGACGAGATGGAATATTGTATACGATGTAGATAATAGGATATTTATAAATAAAAATTGTGTTAAAATTAGAAAAATGGAATGATAGATGCATAAAATGACACAAGATGAATGAAAAATTCATTCATGGACGGTATAAAAATGCAGATACATTTAGGTCTAAAATCTACAAATATTTTATCACATTATTTGTCTCTATTGAAGGTCGATGGATTATCATTATCGACCTTCGACAATGGATTTGATGAAGCGGTGACCGATTGAACACGATTTTTAAAAAGTCGATAAATTTATTATTAAAATATGTATATATTTCCTTCTAGATCGTCATTATTTTTTATATTGAGTACATTTATCTACCTTTCTTAGCTTCATCATGACTAAATCACTTGTTGACACGTTTCGAAAATAATTCGTTTTCAAAACTCACTGTATTCAATATTAACGACTCATTAATGAAATTTGATTTTTATATTCTCTTCTATTTCATCACTTTTTTCGTGGTTTAGTAGCCTATCTAATTTCTTCTTCATTCCTACGTGTTTTCCTTTATTTTCTTCTATTATTATTTTTTTTAAATTTCTTCTGTTATATTATTTACTGCATCTACTAAAAAATATTGATTAAGTTGCAAGTGTATATGCATCAATTCCCTATTAAGTTCCTTATTTTTATACACAAAGTTATAACTTCTATTTCTATGCAGTTTCGATAAAGTAGAGTGCATGTACTCAATACAAAAAATGTCGGTAAGTTATTTCATAACGATATTAACTTATTTTACTTTTCTTGAAATGTTTCCTTAGATTTTTATCGCTGTTATGTTCCGCTATGTAATCGTACGACAATGATCATAAGAGTCCTTAAAGGTAGATTAAAATACATTTTGGCGATTCTTGACTTAATTAGATTCCGATTCGAAAGTTGATTTCATCAAACCGATACAAATTTTTACATAAAAAAAAGCTTGTGAAAAGCAAAGAACATCTACATCCGACTCGGAATAAACCTTACGATAAACAGAGATCACTGTTAATTCTGATTCAAGATAATTTACGAGAGTAAATGTTTTGAAAGAGGTGGAGTTACGCTAATGCATTTGCGTAAATCGTTCGTCAACCTCTAATAACCAACATCTCCGTTTTGCGTTTGTCAGATCGATATTTATGAGCGATTGCATAAATCTGTCCCTACCCTACCTGCGAAAATATCGGTTATTCGATCGAGACAAAACGGGAGAAACTTACACCGCTACGGGAAACGTTAAACGGTGTAACTCATTCCATCGGAAATGTAAACGGATTCAAGAGATGTTAATGTACCCGATAAAAGAGAAAATGTATCCGAGGAAACAATACCGTCTCGTATAACTGAAAGTAGTAAACTGCAGCGAAAAATTTCCCTGCCCGATGGTATCTTTACTCGGGATCCTAATCGCTTATCGGTTCAGATTTCAGATTAAAAACTCTATATTTAGACTAATTAACGGCACAACGACCGCAAGTACGGTACAGTTTTGCGGTTTATAAAAAAAATGCGGTTTATAAGTCTGCACATTTTCAATTTACAATTTTCAAGCTGAAAAGTGAAAAAAATCTAACCGAATGGGTATAACATTTTAAAAGTACGTCGAATATAATTTAATGTTATTTATATCGTATTTTCGTGGGTTTATTCCAGTACTTTCTTAGACTTAAGAAAAGCTCATGTTACTTGTGGATTTTGAAATCTAGTTGTATCGATGAAATTCTTCTTAGATGAACATAATTTTTCGGTTCAATAGCCATTTCCCCTGTTCTACTTTATTCTCTAATTATAACAACCATAGCCGTATCTGAGGGAGTGCAAGTCGTACACCACACTACCGGTTTTCGTTCATTATCCGAACTCGAATTTGATGAAATAAGATAAAAAGCATGATCCTTCCGTTAATAAATACAAAATATAATCGCTTTTTTTTATAGCAAAGAATTCTTGCTTTATTTTTCCTTACCTCTGTTTTTCGGGGTCACGATATAAAATTATAGGAATAATATACTTGTAAAATAACATTACGATCACTTTTCAGAAGAAATTCGACCGATTACGATTTTGTTTTCTATGATGACCGCGTATTATCGCTTAAGACGATCCGATTTCAAATTTAAAAAAATCTTTTTAAAAGGAAGTTTTCCTTTCTGCTTAGTAAAACTACATATAAGTAGCCGAAATCGTTTTGATTTAATCGAAACCTTACGTTGTAGTCGGAATTTTCTGTTCGTGTTAAAATTCATGACGTTTGTTATTTCCAGAAGTTGTTTTTATGCGTAACGACTACTCACTGGACTAATGTTACTTTTAATTTTATTAAATATAACAAATTTTACGATCACTTTAATGTTTGTTACACGTGGAGTAAAACGACAAGAAATTTTTGAATCTCTTTATTCCGATGGGATAATCGGATATCCCTATGAAACTTTTGAATTTAGCCGTCGATTTCTAGTACGTTCAACGATTTCATGCTCAGATTCATCTGTAGAAGAGCGAAAACCATATCGACTAAAAACTTTTATTACGGATGACTATAATGTCGAGATCGATTTACCATCGATAGTAAGACAGACCGAAATAATTAGCAACAATTTATTCTCTTACGCCCTTTATAAATAGGTTGATATCAAACGATAAAGTTAAAATTCATCGTAAAAATGGGTTTCAGATTTAACTACTAGATCACTAAATCGTACTGTCAGCGGGGGTAAGTCGCTTTATATCAATCGTTCTTATATGCATACTGTTAATGATATTCGACCGACAGCACGACACCCATAAACATCCTGGAGTAAGTTTTAGTGGTACGCATGCCAGACGGCGCTTACAATTTCTTTTTTTAAGAATGTC
Source organism: Lycorma delicatula (assembly GCF_047948215.1). Taxonomy (NCBI): domain Eukaryota; kingdom Metazoa; phylum Arthropoda; class Insecta; order Hemiptera; family Fulgoridae; genus Lycorma; species Lycorma delicatula. The sequence goes on from NC_134458.1 coordinate 64,377,268, forward strand.
TATCGGATCTCATGACTGTTACAAGCCCTACGGGACATGGCGGTCATAACCATTTGTTCGTACTTTATTACGCAAACATCGATCGTTATCCTACGGTGCAAATATGTGTAACAGTTAAATCACAAAGAAAACGAAATATACGCTATGAATCTACGACAATAAGAATACGGTAGTCCATGAAGTAATCACAAACGTAACGTAAAACACACACTTACACACACACACGAAACAGAATACAGACCCCGGTAAATAAAAAGCCACTTCAGATTTAAAATGCACAATGCGCGAATCTGATGCACGGTTATCGTAGCGTAACCGAGTGTATTAGTGATAATTCCGTTGCGTTTCAATACAGCAGTAAAAAATCCTGTCAGAAGGATTTTGTTACGTAGAGATACTTATAAATTATGCAAGAATCGTATTCGATGAACATAATGTCTTATAAGATATTTTGACATCGATATAATGTTAATAAAATATTTAGCTTTCTTATAACGATGAACGGAGTCGAATTTAGGTTACATGCACGCTGTTTTGCGTTGAATTTCTTTTTTATTCGGCCTGTTAGGTCATAAAACGTAAACATTCCATCTCGTATTTTCTATTTATTGAAATATAAATGTTACAATTTCTTCAGCGATAAATAATTGTATTTTTATTACATTTAAACGAACGTAAAAAACTTTCATTAATAATAATAATAAAACAAATAGAAAATACGGTATAATGACATTATTACGCTTAGAACAGGAAACGATCATGTTATGTAACTAAAATCTTTATTATTGAAAATATAATTTTGAAAAATTATTTCATAGTAGTCATTAAATTCATTCGTAAATGTAAATAAAAATAAAAGAAACAAAAATTAATTGAAAATGACACACCATTTAAGTAACTGCTAGCTGGTCTCGGTCGGTCTGAATGCACGATGAAGTCACCTATTAACGGATCAGCTTATCGTATACGGTAAAGAGTACTCTGCAGACCTTCCTAAAATCCGATCGCCTTGTTTCACCATAAATTGTTTTTAAAAGATTAGCGGATGATTAAGTCGAGGAAAGGGTAAAAATTTCGACTCCATAAACCCCACCTGATCTACCGGTTTCCTGTATATTGCTAAAATAAACAACACCAGATGCATTTTCTGGTCCACTTAAGCTACAGTTAACGGTCGTAGCGGTGATCTCGATATGTCTACGATTACATACGGTCGGTACGTTTTCCCTCCCGAAAGCCAAGTGTCACTTATTACATTCTTCATCGTTGTAAGTATGTTTTAACGTCGGAGTTTTAGGTATCTACTGGTATTTAAATTTCGGCTTTGTGTTTCATACAAAACATTAAAGGTAAAACACTCCCGAAACTAATTCGTAACATAAAAAAGCACTTCACGATAAATTAACTTATTATATTCTGAAAAAGAGTACACCGTAAAAATTTAATTTCGATTTTCTTTTATTCGCATCGCCGTTTACCTGATAACGGAAAAAATTCGACGATTCTATCGTGTATATTCTGAATTTCATTCCGACCTGTTAGAATCGATAATTTCAGCGATTAGAAGCGCTAATTTAACGAATTATAAACGCTATGATACGCGCTTTAAAAATATGTTCATTAATCTAGAAATATCGAAAGCCAGATTATTAAAGGACTATTACTTGGTCTTTAAGGAAATATTGGAAGAACGCTTTAATTTGTTTCCGGCTTTCTTATCGTTCGTCTTCCATCGCTACGCGCGCTAAAAGATCATTTTAAAAATATCTTTTCGATTCGGTGTTTTTCACATCAGAAATATTAGATATCCGCAAACTTATTTTTTGCTCGAAAACCGTCCTGACTTGTGCTAATACTCTTCTGTTTTTTCTCCCTTAAAAAATAAATTTACTTAAAAATATTTCCTCGAAAACAAGGCCGTAGTTTTTCACCGCTTTGGATAATAATAATAGAACGTAAACTGAACTTTAGACTTCTGTAACTAAACTGAATCGGGGCACTAGGTCTGATACGCCTATTCAGGAACCGTTACGTAATCCATCACTCCGCAATATTCATCCGTTTTGGCAGCGCCTATTTTATCCTCTTTTCTGAGGACAGCGAACTACCTTGAAGAAAACAAACTCTCGTGATTCTTAAAGCGAGGAAAATCGAACGAATTACGATAATGCCGTAGTTCGTATAGCGATGTAGAAAGTCGACCGTCATTCAAACGCTAAGTTTAGTAATCCGCTATTAAAACAAATTAATATTAGACGATTAGAATATAATCGATATAAGACGGATTTCAGGATTGGAGCGAGGTAAATAATAACAGTATAAAAGTATGTTAAGATCCTACGCATTAAAATCGCATTCTCTTAAAACTGTTACGTCTGAGAGCAGCTCTACTAACAGATTTCAAAGAGGTCTAGGAAGAATAAAACGCCTAGTCATTTAATAAACCATTTCCTATTAATTAGCGAAATTAAACGATCTATGTGCAATCGATAGGTGAAAGGAAAAGGTGCAGTCACCCTTTTGAAAGGGTAATTCGTAGCGTTAGAGTTGTTACGATTACACCACCCACCGGGTTGGTCTAGTGGTGAACGCGTCTTCCCAAATCAGCTGATTTGGAAATCGAGAGTTCCAGCGTTCAAATCCTAGTAAAGCCAGTTATTTTTACACGGATTTGAATACTAGATCGTGGATACCGGTGTTCTTTGGTGGTTGGGTTTCAATTAACCACACATCTCAGGAATGATCGAACTGAGACTGTACAAGACTACACTTCATTTATACTCATACATATCATCCTCTGAAGTATTATCTGAAAGGTAATTACTGGAGGCTAAACAGGAAAAAGAAAGTAACTATTACACCTCTCGATGTCACTTAAATTCCAATTTAACGGAGATTGAATACATTATTAGAGAAATTAAACGGGAGTGAATTTACAAGTAGCAGTCGTTCGATTGATCGATGAACGCAATTCTATTCATAATTGACGAATTCTATTTTTTTCTTTAAGAATCCATCTCAACCGAATAGAGATGGATTATGTAAAGAAAAAATGTTTTTTACTGATAGGAGATTGACGTAGTATATATAAGTGAAATGTAATCGCAATAAATCTTCGATAATCAGGAATTTGGTTTAATTTAGACGTCTTTTTACTGGTTAGTTAAAAAAAAAGATTTACTACACATTTACGATCACAAAAAAAAAGTTAAATGAGAAAGATAAAGAAAAAACTCAAGGTACTTTTTTAAATCTTGTACTATTGTGTACAACAATGATGTAATAAAAACAGCCATGATTATTATTTATTTTTTTTTTTATTTACTCTTATATTTATTTCTTTTACCTTATTCTTTATTTTGTTTTCTTATTCGGTTGTTGTGAGATATCGGTAGTCCGCGAGATCATGATTTATATTTTTATTTGGCTCCTTTGAAAGGAAAAAAGCGATTCTTGCCGCTCTGAACTATAGAGTTCTTTTTCCTGTTTTATTTGTATTTATTTAATCGTTTTTATATTTATACGGTTAGAGATTTCTTTCTCAAGATTTTAAATTAATTTTAGTTTTGTATTTTAGGACTATCACATTTTAAATTAATTTGACAATACCATCCAGTAGCGACCAGTGTTACTTGTTCACTAAGTGCTTTTTTCGGTGAGCAGGAATTCTTGAAATGTTTTATTTGTACTGCGAGATTTTACTTTTCATGTTTGAAAATTAGTAATGAATAGTACGATTTGAATAATGAATCTTCTTATAAATGTATGGCTTTCATGAAAACGGACTATTTATAATGGCGACCCCATGTAAACGAAAAAAGTGGTTCTACGGTCAAAATTGACAGTATTAATATTAATGACGAGACCGTCGATAGTATCACCGATTACAGTTTTTTAGATCTTGTTTCTGGAGACGATAATACTACCGGTAAAATCAGAATTGATTATAACATCAACAGGTCCAAACAGATTAGCCACACAATTTTGTTTCGTAAAATTATTGAGATGATACAGTCTCTAATCGAAAGTAAGTCTAATTTAATTATTAATACTCTTTAGGGTGAGATTTCAGTGCTAAGAGATGAGCTAGAATTGATCAGAAAGGAAACTTCTGACTCAAAAACCATTATTTTTAATCAGAATGCCATTACTTAGGATGCACCACTCCTACTCCAGCAAAAACAAACGTGATAAAAAATAAGCGATTAAATCATCTTATACAAATACTGACGAAGTGAATTAGAAAAAGAAGAAGAAGAATCGATCTAAGTTGCATTCAAATGGTGATGGCAGCTCTAGTTCCTCTTCCGATTGTGTTAATGAAGAGAGTGGTTTACCTTTAAATTTTTGGTTTTTGGTCTCTTGGTTTTATGCTGAACTGTTGTGCAATTTATCAAGAACTTATCGGACTGTAAGTATGATTTTACAAAGGATAACTATTTATCTTTAGCTTATGCAAGCAACTCTCGAAGAGCGATTGGGATAATATCATGTTAACTATTAACATGGAGGATGCGGTTAACAGATTACAAGATTCGATTACTTAACACACGAAGGATAATATCCCTTGAAGACAGCAAAGCCAAGTAAACACCAAGGTTGGTTTTCTTTACAACTTATTCGTCACCTGAAATTTAAGAAGAAAGCTCTCGAGAAATTTATGAAGATTGGTCTGAGAGTTGATTACGATGAAGTTTTCTAAGTTAAAAAAAATTACGGCACTTAATCGGTTATGATATAAGAGCTTACACTATGAAATTTGAAGAGAATCTTTTGCTACCACTGTGGTAGCAAGCTACTGTTACTCACATTCCTCAGAAGGGTGGTAACAACATAACTAATTTCTGTTTTGGGTATTTTACCTAAAATCCTTGAAAAAGGTGTTTTAATAATTTCATTTCACCTCACAGGCAAGGTTTTATGACGGGTCCGTCTACTATCTCCAACCTTTGTAGCTTTCTATCTGTCACCGGCCCGGCTGTTGATAGACAAAGTCAGGTGGATATTATTTACTCCAATTTCCGGAAGGCTTTGGATAAAACGCCTCGCCATTTGTTGTTGGGTAAATTTGTTCGTTGCAATTTACGATTATCCTTGCTTCAGCAAAGGTGCTGTTTGTTAGATTCAGTCTTACTTGCAAGATAAATAATTCGTTGTACGTTTTAGAAGGGTTATTTGAAAAAATTGTCCTCAACTCAGGTGTACAACAGAGTTCAAATCTTGGTGTTCTGTTGTTTTTAATTTTCATTAATGATATTATGGAAGCGATCACCTGTGATTACCAGTTGTTTGCAGACGACGTTAAAATATATTCTACAATTAATAGCGTACATTACCGAAAACTACTACAAGACTGTGTAGACAGGGTAGTCGCTTGGCCCAACAAAAATAAAATGCCATTAAATCTCGGCAAATGGTTGCTGGAACCTTTTCTTGTAAGACGAATACTTCTGTTTTTAAATATAAGGTAGAGATACCCGATGTATACTCAGGGAAAAAGCTATCTAGGAACTCGGCGTGCTTTTGATTCGAAATTTCTTTTTACAGAGCACGTTAGCTTAATCGTCAGCAAAGCAGAGAGGAACCTTGGACCGATCAAGTGGTAGGTCGACGCTTTGGGAATATCAGTAATCGCTCTTTGTTGTGCAAATCTCTTGTACGAATCATCTTAAATTCTAATCGGTTATTCGGAATAGAGAATATTCACAGCTGAATACACACAGACGATTCGATCGAGATCGTCTTGGATGGAAAAAAGGTTCCACAATCGATTAGTAAATATGAATTATGAGATCGAGTTTGATAACATAAAACTTTCGACTTTAATAAAACGTTGGTAATTCAACGATATTGTATTACAAAAGTATTGTGAGATGAGAGGTCATTCCTATAGAATGATTCTTCCTTTACAGGAAGAATGTTCCTGCTTATACAGGAAGAAGATATAAAGGCGATGTGTATATAAAAACGGCCAGTGCTTTATTGATAATGTTACTTAGGCTTTATTGATAATGTATTAAAATTATTTAAATAATAATTTATACACATTTAATTAAATACCTTGCGTATATTAAAATAAAGCTTAATTCATTACACACATAAATGTAATTTCATGTATATACTTTTCCTCATTGACCTTATAAATGTTTTCAATCTAATATCTATGAGGTAGGCTAAAACAAAAAGGTGAGCAATTTTTTGGTTCTATAATGAGTCAACAGTCATTCACTCATGGATTTACACGGTCTGACGTAATAAGTCACATCGTGATTCACCGATGTAGTACGGTGAAGAATGACAATGATTCTCAGCAACCATTGCGTCAACAGCGTGATCGAGTGACAGCTTATTTCTTTAACGGAGTATAATATTCTATTATGGTATTGGTGCAGTTCTTGTAGGGCCGAATAAATTCGATTATGATATGTATAATTTCAGCAAATCTGCTTGAAAAAAATACTATTAAGCCAGCATGACGATGAATCTTGTCGTTTTTCGATCGACTATGTTTGTTATTTGAGAAATTTTTCAAGTCGACCTACTTCATCGACACCAATATCAGGTCGGTACCGTTCTGTAAGGAGTCGCGTTTATAACTTTCTCGATAGAATTTATCTATTCGATTCGAATGCGGTGCGACAACACTTTATTCAAGCGCTATCCGTTTCCATAATTAGTTAATTAAAAAAATATAATAAGCACGCGTGCGTCATTTTTTTAAGCAACCGTTTTTTTATACATTTTATCTAATTGAGAAGAAAAATAAGAGAAGGTACAAACGTATTCAGGAAAAAATTATCAGATAGAATTAATTTTGCTTTTTGAACGAGATAAAAAACAAGTGTTTTTTTAGTACACTTCCTGTTCTATGAATGAAAATACTGTCCTTGTAGAGGTGAAAGTGTTACTTACTCGGTCTTTCTTTATGCTGTATTTTGAATACCTGTCGTAAACTATTAGGAGTTTAAAAGCTTACACTTTAGTTAAATATTACAGTAATTCTGTCCGGAACCGGTTTCGCAAACACTAACGCCTACCTTAAAAACTCACGGAAACCTCTCGAGTTTCCGTGTACTTGAATAATATAAGCGATTTCTAATTTTCTCGTTCGTATATATATATATATTTTTTTTGTTAACTTTAGTATATCAATATATTTCATATTGTTAGACTGCATCGGCAACTCGATTTTTATTTGCTAAAATCTGTTTGTTGCGGTTTACGCTTTCGTTCGCGTATACCGACGTGCATCGGCCAAATCATCCAAATGTTTTCAGGAAAGAAGATACTGTGTCGTTTACAAAACCACTAAAAAAATACACAAGATCGTACGGCGAACTGACAAAATACACGCGCCAAACCCACAAAATACCGAAAGGATACAGATTAAACCGTTGCGATGGCGCGATTTCATTAAATATTAAATAGAACCCCCTTCCACCACAGATGCCCATTCATCTTCAGATACGAGGAATAAATACGGGCGCTACACACGAGTGACAGAATCAAATTTTACAAATAACGTCGTAGAAACGAAGTGCTTACACAAAATTGTTAATCGCATCCATGAATTTTACAAATAGCGGATGTAACCAAAGGTGAAAATTATCCTCACGAGTCGTTTAATAATTTTAAAACGTTACTAAGTTTCATCGTGCGCCAAGACAAATTTTTGTCACTCCTTAGAATTCATTTCTCTTTCAGTAATACGAAATTGAAGGGTTTAGGTTTTATTTACGATTCGGAAATAAAAATTAAAAAAATATAACAAAGATGCTCGGAAAAGACCACTGAGATTTTGTCCCTGTTACGCCAGTAAGGAAATAGTACACCTTACCGACCGACCACGTTTAAGATTTTAAAACCTGGGATTTTACAAATCAACTACACTAAAGACACGATACTCACCGAACTTTGGGGTTGAAATATGTTTGGAGGCGCGTTATGATTTGGGACGCAAGAATTCCCGTTACCAACTAACGATAAAGATTTTGTTAATAAAGCCGATCGATCAAACGATTCTGTCGCTTATCCGTTTCGAAACATTTATTAAAAAATAACGATCGGAAAATTAGGCTTATAAAAACAAACACCACAGAACATATACCTTTACCGTGCTTCAACTGAAGCCAGATTAATTTCCAGAAGTTATTATACATTCTACTCTATTCGTTTAACCGGTAACTGAATATTAAACTTAATATTCTCTGTTTTATTAAAGAATATTTCTGTAAAATTATACATGTAAGAAACTGATCTGTTTTTTCATATGAAAAAAATGTGTATATTCTTTTTTTTTTATTCAGAGAGACATGGGAAAAGGTGAATTTGACATTCAACGACAACGGCACAGTAACATTCCAGCAACAGAAAATATTCAGATTCGATCCCGATAGGTCAGTCGGAAGCGAAGACGATATGGTAGTAGTACCGAATATTCCTATGTTGGTGAGTAACTGATTTACTATAATTTTTATAAAAGTGTTATAATTTTGATCGACTGTCTACATTCAAAAGATTTTATTCAATAAGAGCGGTCGGTGAAGCATTTTCGACACGTTCGTCGAGATTTTATTATACTCGATGTAAAAATCATATCGATGTAAACTGCCTTATGTTAAATCTTGAAAATTGTCTGTGAAGACGCACGTATAATACAGTAAACCCTATTGCCAATAGTATTCAGCCCGTGCCACAAGAGCGAGGTCGAAGACGGAAATTTAAACCGAATAATCTTTCCGATTTAACTAAGAAACTTGTGTTCGCCGAAAATTCATTCGACCGATTCATTCGATCACACTGTCGATAGTGGGAACTATTGACCGTATGATAATCGAGAAAGAAACATCCGGCTAATGTCCGTTGAGATTTGGAGTACAATTATGCCGACAATTCGGAATCGAAATAAACCCGCATTCATATAATTTAACGGTTAGAACGAGGTAAAAAAGTAGTTTCGGATCGTGAATGTTTTCTGTCCGTATTATTTATGCGATTACATAACATAATTTCCTCCGAAGGAACGGTTCCATGGATTGTTTTAAGAAAGCCTAACCTCAGTTAATCCTTTGTATCTGGAGGAGGAACGGTTTGATGCAGTAAATATTTAAACCGTTCTACGCAAGAACGTTGATTTAGGGAAAAAATATCCCTATCTCCCGAAAAATTATGGCGGGAGACCGTTTCGGTCATTGTCCAAAGTTGTTTCAAGGTACTCTTTCGGATAAGATCGTTCGTCTCATTTCGTAGCCCCTCTGCGGGTAGATAATTCTTTATCACCGTCTAACCCTTCCCCTAACCACGACCCTTTCTTCCCCAGGGTATTTTTCCTGGTTTTCTCAAAGTACTGTCGGATCTGTGTTGAGGATGCCGGTACTGTTTTGAATTGCTACGTCCTAGGGTCCATGCGGCTTATCAAAAGCGCCTCGCCTATAGATTAGTTCGGAAACTCTGCTACTCAGCAGGCGAACAAAACACCGACTAGGAACCAAACAGTTCATCGTGTAAAACCTGGCCTCCTGATTCTTTACGTATAATAAATACAAATATATGATAAAAACTAAGTACTTCATTTATTTTATTTTTTTTAATTATTACCCGGTATTAACTCTTGGTTTCATGAGCAAAAAATAAATTTCAATAATGACGTTCGTCATCACAATTTTAATAAAAGCTGCGTGGTAATATTTACATTAAAGTAGATGAAATCCAGTCTTGCGCGTAAGTGTTTGTCCATCATTTGAACACGACAAGATCAAGGAGATGATTGAAATTTTAGTTGGGTACTTTACATCGGCACTTGCATGTGAAGTAATATTTGCTTAAACGTATATTCGGGCACAGATTATTGATGAATGCATGAGCAGTATTTATTTAAAAGTGAAAAGTAAATATTTCTGAAGTCGCATGTAAACTTTACCCGAATTATAATTTTAAATTACTTTTAATTAACAAAATATTGAAGTATAATATCAAGAATTATTTAGAAATATTAATCGAAATAAATGTGTATTGAGTATTCATTGTGAAATATTAGTAAACAAATATACGCGTTCGCGTATATTTTAAGTCTCATTTTTATCTGTAAACAGAACAACTACGAACAGAATTTTTTTTAATTTCGCCCTGCTCAGGATCGAATTCCTACAGCATGCACAGTATTTGTAATCGCATAACAAATACGCACTTGTACAAATCGTCTTATGTCTCATTACCCCAGTGAACTATTCCCGATAGCACAGACCAAATTCTACGAGGAAAGTAATTAATTAGTTTTCACAAAAGATTTAATTCCTACCTGTTCGTTCTTTCTATTCTGTGCCTACCTCAAGATCGGTACATCACTCTATGTCAGAACTGTCCATTTAGTATTTTCTAATACTGATTTATCTTCTATACTACCTTCTTTTAAAACCAAACCCACTAATCCTAGACACTTTAATTCAACAGTCTCATCCTTCTTTTTAAAAGATTCTACCGCAGACTTCTTTCTTCTACGATTTGTCTTAGATCCTCTTCATATCGTACTCCATGGACCTCCCTAATTTTTGACATTCTCCTGTAATTTCTGTTTTTCGTTTTCCTTATCATCCGTGTTTCAGCGTCATAAAGTTCTACACTGCCTGCTTAATTTAAATGATTATTTCTAATTTCTAAATCTGTATTTGATTCTGGCGGATTTCTCTTCCTCGTTTAATCTTTCCCAGCTCGGTCGACTCTAGTCTGACCTTTATAATGTTATCGCATAAATAAAAAAAACTTCTGTTATACCCGATATATTGTTTTCTCATATCTTTATAAAGCGTATTTCATTTTCAGCGCAAAAAGTAAAATTGCAATAAATAAAAAGTACGTGTAATATCAACCAATTTTTTTTTTTTTTTTTGAAGCTTATAGCATTCATTATGTTCGAAAAATAATATCATTCATAATGCCTTTCCATGGTTTTGCTTGTCATAGCCCCAAGTCTATCAACAAAATTTGCGTTACTCTTTCGCACAAATTAGCTTGAATTCCACTAATAACGCGTCGAATATTTGCTTTCAAGTAATTAGTCATTAGTAGTTTGTTGCTATAGACTTGTAACTTAACAAAATTCCAGAGGAAAAATCTAAGGGAGTCAAATCACACGATTTTGGTAGCCAATTGACATTACCATTTCGTGAAATTATCGAATCAAATCACCAAACTTTTGACGCGATAACTGAATCTTTTATCAGCTGTGTGGCATATGGCACCATCCTGTTGAAACCATATCTCAGTCAAACCAAAATTTTCCATATTTGCAAACAAAAAATTACGAATCATAGTTCGATAGCGTTCACCATTTATTATAACAGCATGCCTTGCTCATTTTCGAAAAAAAATTGCTCATGACACCATTAACCCATAATCCACACCAAATAGTGATTTCTTTCAGATCTAATTATTGCTGTTGAATCATGCCAAATACGGCAATTTTGCTTGTTTCAAAGCCATAAAACCAAAAATGAGCCTCATCTGAAAAGATGATTTTTTTTTTATAAAAATTTGGATCCACTTCGAACTGCTCTACAGTCCGATAAGTAAACCGTGTACGCAAAGAATGGTCCTATGGCTTTAATTCTTGATTTAGTTGAATCTATACGGGTGTAGACGAAGATCTTGACGCTAAATTCGCCATGTTGTTGTTGTTGAAGAAAGACCCAATTCTTATGAACGATGTGAAACCGATAAATCTCGGTTTTTACGAACACTTGCGCTTACAGCAGCAATATCTCCTTGACTCCTTGCATTTATTTTGTGAATTGGTGTTTCAACATCAAATAGAGAAAATCCTCTTCGAATTTTTTTAATCGAACAATGAATTGTGTTTTTGTGTGGCCGATTATGCTCACCATAAATATCGCGAAATGCACGATACATAACTGTAACCGATTCTATGTTTTGATAAAAAAAAATTGTATGGTTTGTAACGTTGTTGAGGCATGTAGGGTCCATAATGATTTGTCATAAACTACTGAAAAACAAATAACGCTTGAAAAATTAAAAAAAAATCAACGTCGCTAACGCAATTTGTAAATTTTTTTCGCTCAATTTGAAAAACCCCTTATTTAATCCCTCATTACCCTCATTTCAATCGAATCTATTACCAAGCTACACCCGATGTATAATTACATTAACGTATACAGACAAGTTCATCTTTTTAAACGTTTTAAAAATGTTTAAAAACTCGTTTTCAAATTACGTGAAAATTACGGTCGCAAAACATTTTTTCAGACCTTTTCCGATGCTGTTCCCTGCGAGTCAAAAATGAAACAGGAATCCGAATCTAAACCTACGACTATCGCAGATTTACGATACTAAAATTCTAAAAAACCTACTTATTATAGGGGAGGGAAAGGAATCCTTCAAGATAGAATACAAATTTCTTTTATCATCGCGAGTGTCGATCTCCTAAGTTACGTCGATGCGGGAATCGACCGATTAAATAGTCCCTTCATCGATACAGTTACTGATGATACTCTGCCGATAAACTGCCACCGGTAACTCGACCGATAAACCCGGTCGATCAATTTTAACCGACCGATCGTCCGGAAGAATGATTTCCCATAATAATTATCCGGAAATTGCGCTTTCCAATTTTTAGAATCGTTCAGATTTATTATTTTAAAAATGTTATATTTTATTGCCCTAATCGATTAATACACATGTTTTCAATATTTTTCTATTTTTTTGAATTTAAAATAATTTTCGACATAATTGATATCGAACGTATTTGTACCGAGACGTTTTCGTTAGCGATTCAATGTTTCATAATTTAACGAGAAATTTTCAGCTTGAAACGGAGACTCGGTGTATTTATTTAAATTTTACGAGCTAATAACAAGCCGTAAAACAGAAATAAATTCGATTTTGCACTTGATATAGCGATTTATATAAATTGTAATAAAAGAATGAGGTAATAGAAATTCGTTCGTAGCGAAACGTTTTTCGATATTTTATTTATAATCGACACAGATAAGAAAACGATAGACTTCAGCCTACTGTCGTCACTAGATAGTACGTCGGTAGCCGCCGATAGAGATTTTAAATAAAATCTATTTTAAAAATGATTTATGGTATTATATGAAAATCTAATGATCTTTTGTATTTGTTTCAGAGTGCCACATCACAAAGTAAGCATGCGGCAAGGTTTTTACGACTTGCGATGGCGTCAATTATGGATATACTAAAAATCAAGCCGTTCGTAGAAGTGACCGTCGGACAACTGCTTTGGGGATATGAAGACCCGCTATTAAAACTAGCTAAAGATGTTGTCCCGAAGGAACAGAAACTTCCGTATGAAGAATTCGGACTAATGTACGGGGTAAGTTGTGGAGTCACGCTTTCATTACGCCGACCAAAATTTTACGATAAGTAAAAATTATAAAACTACATTATCTTTTAATATGGCTTGACGTTTTTATGCTAATCGAAACGATCGTTTATCGTTCCGATGACGATATAAAGATATGAACGACGAGATGAAGATATTTAAACGAGAAATCATACCTATTTAGGAACTGAAATAAATCTAATATTTTCTACTTACAAGAAGAATTCTATTTAATTTTATACATCCGAACTCGGTAATACTAATGCGGGTTGGATTCGAATAAGAAATTACAAACCGAACTAAATCTCTACTTCCTTACTCTGAGCCACTACGATCGAATCGGCCAATATAAAACTAATGAACAGAGTTACGACTTTGTATTATAGTTATTTTTAGCTCCTGTACTACGCCGACTGATTAAAATTCATTATTTGAAAGATAGAGCTGCCTGGCTCACCCGCCATTGAAGATGCATACGGCTGAAGATGAAAATATAAGGTGTTTGATGCAACGTGCGATTGGATCCGATATCAACTACAATAAGAACTAACATTAATTCGCTACAAACTATATAATCTTAGAAAGGTAAAAGAACTGAAATTTTTATAGAACGCTTATTAATTTAATTAGTGTAAAATTAAAAAAAAAAAAAAAAAAAAAAAAAAAAAAAAAAAAAAAACTTTTTTTCTGTGTATAGAATTTTGCTGTCTATAGAAAACTGCGGTTAAAAGAACTAACTAGACGTTTGGAAAACTAACTATAACGAACTGCAGTTACGGTTTCATAAATTCAGAGAAAAATTATTAGCTTCTAATACACCTCCAATATTTCAAATAGAGGTATTTCAAGTATAAGAAGAAATGAAATAAATCCGACGAGAAAGACAAATTTAATACACCGGTTAACATAGACACTGTAGTTAGACGCAGACAGCATGAGGGTAATCCTCGAGGTGGATAACCGTGTACTGTCGTAGTTAAATGTTCGATGCCCATCGCTATCCTACATAACAGTCTTTATAATTTTGTACAGGAAGCCTTTTTTTCTGATAAAAATTTTAACTGATCCGGGCGAACTCAGAACCTCATACATCAGGATTCAGATCTATTTCTATAAAAAAATTTGTGAATTTTTTCAATCCGACTAACAAATAATTGTTTCTGTTTAAAAGTATTTAATTCGGCAGATACTGAGCGGTGCAGAGACAAAACAAAAAACAGAATGTTAATATTCGAATTATAAACACGCAATAAAAAATGTATAATTATGACGAATGTAAGAAACTCTCGCATGCGATCTCTTAACGATCTTACTGAACGCTGTTATAAGCGATTCGGTGTGGTCAAGTGACCGATAAAACCAGTTCTGTTGATAGAAAAAGCTTCACGACAAAACTAACGATAGAAATAAATCTGCGAACAAACAACTCTAATAAATACTAATACTAGTACTACGTGTTTAATTGCAACAAAACATTAGGGTTTACAGTGACACGACATAAAATTTCAAAAATGAATTTTAATTATCTCCCGATCGATTATCCTACCTCCTGATGAAGGCCATATTATTCAATAAATTTCTTTGTTTAAGATTCCTTAAGTTTACATTTTGCTTCATTAAACTATATGACCCTTCCATAATTTTTTCTAAAAAAATAACGATTTTTGTCTGTTTACTTATTCGGGTAATTGTTTAGAAACTTTCTGAAGTTTCTAAATTATTTTTACGATTCGCTCAATTAGTTATCCTTTCGTCTTTGCTTAAAATTCAATAAGGCTTTTGCATTATTGGGTTGATTTATAAGACTTTTTGAACCGGGATGTAGGTTATTTCACGCTTCATGTATATGTTTTACGCTTGATGTTAATATTATGCATAAGTTTTTTTTAATTTTATGATTATTTTTTAATACGAAAGTAATGGGATTTATGCAATTAAACTTACTGTTTAATCGAATGTCGAGGAACAAAAACAAATTTATGATAATTGATAATTCTTAATACGATTGTTTACTATTAACAAAAATTAATCGGTGTACGCATCAGACATCTTGTAAAGTTCCAGTTTTTATATGGAGCAGAATTTTTTATTCCAGTAATCAAATTACATAACTAAATATTTTTCTTATTTATTGAATCGACTGGATAATTATAAGTATTGGTAGTATAAAAAAATACTCGAATACCCTTCATAATAACATGTACAATTAATTAATAATTTATTCACATTTTATTAAATATTCATGACACTTGAAGGTCTGTAGAACTTTTTATTAACCATAAAAAAGCGACAATCCATCATTTTTAATATTTCTATTATTCGATTTTATTACTTCTTTTGTTTTCGTTATGGCCTCCCAAGGAGCCGTAACAGTTTAATTTCCTTCTCTTCTCTTATTTCCTTATCTTCCAGTATTTTTTCATCTTTTCGCTATGCGTTTTTTCCTTTCCTCGGACCACTTTGTTCCAGTTCTCTGGAACAAAGTTTATTTATTTATTTTTTTAATATAATTAAAAAATTATTTTTGCTGACGATTATAAAATACACATCCTAAAACCTGATTGATACACAACATCTAGTGTCACTCGGGGGATATCATTCTGGAAATTGAAAGTTGTGAATGTCGATAGTTATAACCACTTTAATTAAATCACTTCCCTTAAATCACACTAGTTAAACGGTGCCGAGTGCGTTTTCATTGCATGTAGTCGCATTAGCCGCAGATAATTTTAGCGGTCGATCCCGATTACAAATAAGTAAAATTTTACTTTAAGATTAACCCGTTATTTATAGTTACATCAAAATAGTTTTTAGTTAAGCATAAGTAGCTTTCACTGATTTTTTGTTTTATCTCTAATCAGTTTGTACATATATCTTAAAAGAGTTTAGAGGCCCTGCTCTGACCGATAAGTACATAATTACCTTTTAGTTCAGCTACCGGATCGGAAATAGTCTCTAGTTGAATTTGTACACCCCCATTATCCATAGGCATAGTCTACAGAAACAACACCAAACAGACTAATGAAAATCCTCATTCACATCTTGTGGAATTATCCTATGACATACGAAACATTCAGCCAAACCATTGCAGTTTTTGATCGGTAAAATGTGTTTAAAATATAGTCAAAAGGTACATGAAAATCAAACTGTTCTGATTAGTTCAACTTTGTGTTTTTGCATTTTGTTTTTTACATTGTTTGATTGCGTTGAAAACTAGTCATTTATTATTAAAAGAGAAAAGTTTTTACTTATATCTTGATCATTTGTGGTCTCAACTACAGAAAATAGCTTTAAATAATAAACAAAAAGGGTCCACCTCTCAACAAATTTGAACAGCATGAAATATAAAAATACAGAAACATTCAGCACCAGTGTACCGAATTCAGTAAACATGCTTCATAATAAATGCAAATCTGTATCGCACTTAAATTTGTATATGATTCAACAACAGTCTTTGTAGGAACTACTACGTGACACCAAAACACCAGTTTGTCACCGATGAAGATTGAAAGGGTTTTGAAATCAGTATGAAGTTCCATGCAGTTCGATAAATTTTCAAACAAAACTAGTTGTTTTTCTATCTGATATAACTTACAGCAAAATCTTCATACTTTTATGATTATTTCTTGGTATTAATGGTCATCAATTATTAAATCTTATGACCTACACTATTATATGTAAATTTGTTTCATATCAAGATATTAACACAAGTATTTTCTTTATAAACTTGTATAAGGTCAAAAACGTTTTCCTAACTTTCCCTTACATTATATATTACAAAAATCAGATTACTCAAAAGTAAATTTACTAACCCACCTACATAAACTCAAATTTACATTGTATTTCTGGATGAGATAGGAATCTGCACAATTCAAGTTCAATAAAAATTTCTACCCGATGGAATTTTATCTACAGTACATTCTTAATGATAAAATTGAAATATATTTTTTATTGAGTTCAGTTATTGCAATTTTGATTTTATCGCCATTAAATACTAATTACAATTTTCTGTATGGATCAATGTCATAATTATTCTACAGAAAATGTTTGAATAACAAATTTCACTTCAAGGGAAAAATTTATTCTAAGCCTGCTTTCATCACTCTAAATGAAGTTTCTTTAGAGACTAACTGTAAAAGCAGTAACTGTTAGAATACCACCAGATTTACAGCCATTTTTTGGACTAAATGTTAGATGTTTGTTGTTGTCTGTTGTGATGTATTCAAAAATTTTATGTAATTTAAATCATGTTTGTTCATTCAGAATTTCATTTATATTTTAGTAAGTTTGTATATTTTGGGTGCATCTAGACACATTGAACGGTCATAAAAACAACATTCTACATAAACAAACAATTACTTTCTTTGAATTCACCATGAACAACAAAGATCATTCAAAATCTATCCAAACACTGGTCCTAAATATTCAACGCTCTCAACAGCAGTCTCTGAAGAAGCTCAATTTAGAGTGAAAACTAACTCAAACAATGTTTTTATAACTTTTATTTTAAATTAGACATATTGTAATAGATTTAAAAATAGTTTTAAATTTTTTAACATGACATCTCACGTAAACGGTGTATATTTTAACTGTATATATATTATATAACCAACTCTACATCACAAACGATAATTAAATTATCATACTCTACGGTATATAATTGTTCTTCAACAGTGATTAATGTAATAGTAATAACATTCTGTTTTAAAGAACTGTTGCTTTGTAATTTTTATGATTAATGTTTTAATTTAACGAGAAGAAAACCAAATGAAATGACAAAACAAAGGAAATATACCAGCATATAAAAAGATTAAAGTAACAAATATGTAAATTCTTAGAGCAAAAATATTCTGTTTTTGTAATAATTAATACTGTTTATCTTATTTTCAAATCAACAGCAAAATTATCTATTATTTAATTGTTTTTTATTACCTCATTATTTATCATTATTCCTTAATTGGACACAATAATTGATTTCTGTCCCCTATTAAATATCATCATATAATCATTTCTTTTGTAATTACTCTTAAACGCTTTGTCATTTAAATACAGTAATTACTACTTGACTTAATTGTGATAGCAGTTTATTAGTACTCAATAAATATTTATATGGCACTTAATTGTCACATATTGTGAGTAAAGAGACATAAGAGGAATAATTCATCCTGTCAAACAATTTTTATAATAATAACGTAATCTAATTTCATTTTTTTATCTGCTCAGATATCTCAGTTGTTTATGATCATCTTAGCTACTAACTTTTATTTCATTGTTACTTATTTTTTAACATATTCTGTTCCAATATACTTTAATAGATTAGTAACTGTCTTCTAGAACAAACTGTAAAAGACGTATCTGTACATTATCACTCTTTTTATCTGGACCAGCAGAATTTAATGCTGTATAAATCAAAATTAGAAAAAAGTCTTAATTTTTTAGTTAAGTGTAATAAAACAAAACATAGTGTTATTTAATTTTATAATCTTTACATCACACCTCTGACTACAAATTTAAAAATTTAAACCAAAAAAAAAATACTCATTGTTAAACCATTTTGAATGATTTTTATCCTCATTTCAGTTTATCCATCTTCAGACTACTCCCTAATTTCAAACCTTCTTCCTAGCAGAGATAAATTGACTTTGTAACTGCACAGAGGCATTCTTTACCTTCTATGAGATGGTTATGTCATTTCAAACCGAATAAAACCTGGTTAATCATTGATTAAAACAGTAAAACTATAACCTCAATAAATAACTAAGGAAGCATTTCATAGTATAAAGATAATAGGAGTTTCAAAAAGAGTGAATCCTAAAAATGACAGTGCAGTACTTAACTTATGTACAGGTAGATTTTGATGTAACTATTTAGCATCATTGTATTCGGGGTTAAAAATAATCTTATCATGCCCTAAATTAAATTCAGTTACCGACGAGTCGTGTCAGTAATGTTATTTTTCAAGATGTTAACACGTGTTTATTGTAGACTTATTTCTGAACAGATCTTTCAGAAGTATACAGACAAGATGAATCAGAATTTCTGTGGCCTGCTGTTCCTAATAAGTCAGCGATGTCTTATTCTAAGTGATATTAATTATTTTCATGATCTGAACATTTTTGTTAGTTTAGTTTTTAAAACATCACAAAAAAATAGAACAAAAATACATTATAAAAATTTAGGTTGCATTTTTTAAAAATATTTTATTTTCATAATACTTATATGTATTCAAAAGAAATTATATGATATCTATCTCATGACCAGCATGCCGGTCATAACACAAGATAAATTATACGTACTACTTATATTATATTTTCAGAAAAATGGTACCGCCAAGGATATAGTAACAGTTTTTACTGGTGCCGGTGACATAACTCGGTACGGTTTAGTTGATACATTCAATGGAAAGACCCACATGAGCCACTGGACAACTGAAAAATGTAACAGAGTAATGGGAAGTGATGGATCCATATTTCCTCCTCATATCTCAAAAGAGGATACAATCTACATTTATGACAAAGATATCTGCAGGCTCCTCCCTTTGATGTAAGTATTAATAATGATTTAGGTTAAATATTTACAACATAAATATAAATCCACAGTTTCTTTTTAATTATAATTATGTGCTGAGATATTCAAATTAATTTCTCTATAAAGCAACACCTAAAAGTGTTGTAAAAAGCGAAACAAAAAACCCACTGCAAGTGCAATTTCTATACAGTTCAAGGAGTTTAGCACTTAGGACCCTTCCCATAACCAAGAAAAAGCAATTAAATAAAACTTATAACAAACTCAATTACTAAGATGAAAATATTATGATTAGATAAATACTATTATTATTACATTTAGAATACGAGCAGTTCTGAAATATAGAATTAAGTCAGCCTGGATTCTTCTAATCAGACTGAATACTTCTAATTCTGATTTTCTTGATTATCATAAGCTAAAGAGTCCAGAAAATATTCCATATTTGTCTGGTGTGAATTCTTTAAAATACTCATTGAAAATTCTGTATCCCTTTATGAAAATTAAAAAATTTTTAATCTTATTTTGCAGTATTCAATGTGGTTTACCTTAATATCTCTGAATATTTGTTCTGCATTTTCAGTTATAATGTAAAAGACCTAATAAAATGATGATTCTATATGCTTCCCATAACACAGAGGATATACTGAAGAGATATACTAGATGAGGAAAAATCAATCGATTCCTTGCCCCTTCAGAAGATGTTGCTGGTTTGAGTAAAATTTAATTATACTTCATCTTATTAGATCACTGTAGATCATGTCATTAGACCTATGATCCTTAGATCACCCAGGATGACATTCATAATTTTTTACAATGGATTTTAAATCCAATATATTTCTGTTTTTATTTATAAACTATGTATTTTAAATCATTTTATAAGATAAAAAACTACTTCTTAATTTCAGATATGAAATAACTACCTCAGTAAGCAGACCACTTTGTGAAAACTTTATAATACATAAATATTTTTTTTGCAGAAATTGCATTTTGAAAACTCTATCTGAACGATCTCAACAAATTTTCACTTAATCAAAATTTCCTTCAGTTCCTCTCCATGACTTAAGAATAAATTTCCTATTAGTTTTATTCCATGTGTTTTTGAAATTCTCACCGTTCAATAAATATAAACTGATATAGCTATCGAGTAAACTCCATACTCCCTGCTTATAATCTGTTCTTTCAGTAACACTTATTATTAAATTTTATTAAGAACTTCCACCTTCAATTGAAACCGATTACAAAATGTCTGTTACATTTAAACTACAGATATGTAATGTTGGTGTAAAATATTTCTGCTTCTGGCTTGCTGCCAACTAATAGTCCCTCTTTGATATTGGCTATATTTCTTCTTGGATAAATTAATTTGTGAAGTGTAAATAAAAACAGATGGTCAAAGATTTATCTGTAAATTTCTGAATATAAATATGTTTTACACAAAACATTCCACCAAATTTTTAATAAAGAAATGCAAGTCATTAATAAGAAATGCAAGTCAGGTAATGTGAGTAGTGGTATCAGGTATATTTTCATAACTCCTTCCTTATTAATTTATGGGGATTAAAATTTACCCAAGTAATACGAAAACACAGTAATATCTTTCATAAAGATAAAAAAATGGTTAGGCAGCATTAATTCTAGATTAAAGCCAATACTATTTATTTGTTTTTGTGATTCTATATCCTTTTTGGCAATTTCAACTGGCTTCAGCAACATAAATAAAATCATGTGCATTCAAAGTGATGCAATAGAAGTGATACACACAGGTTTAGTTTAAGATTTCCTATTTACTGACTTGTATTGTATTAAATTTTTTTAAGTCAAATAAGCCACAGTAGTTATCAATTTTTAACTTACAATCTACCTTCAGTAAAAAAATTACAAAATAATGCTGATGATAATTTTGAGAAAATCAGGCTTCAAAGAAAACAAACTCAAGATTTTCTTGGGAAAATTGGATTGACACAAACAGTTTACAAGCAGGAGTGAACATATTAATGGAGACTATGCATGAAATCTGCTTTGAATAGAATTGTTAATAGTACTTCATAGCAGCATTGCTAAATTTCAGACAACTATTTGGAGTATAAATATTATAAATTATATCGTTTACCTACAATCTACATAGATTGTCTTTATGTTAAAGTTTATTTTTTTTTTTATTTTCTTTGATCCTTTTTTGCGGTTTACGCAGGATATAAATGAAGTTATAAATTTAAGATACACTAACTTTTGTGTGCTAGTTGCAGAAAATATTAACAACTATGATAAGGAGCATTCTTTGACTTGCTGATTGCATCTTATCATACAAATATTATCATCTGTTGTCTGACTTGAGGCAGGTCCTTTGCACTATGCCTGTTTCTCAAAATGCTTGGAACTTAGAGGTTTGAAAGTTATGAAGACATCAGACATGTTTTAAGAGATGTTTAACGTCATTGGCAGAAATTTTTTTAAAGCTGGAATAAAGAAGCTAATAAAATTGTACAAACAACAATAAGTCAATGATGACAAGATAGAAAAATCGTATTTATGTGATTTACGTATATATTATGATCTTTTAATCCTTTGTTATAATACATTTTCCTCATAGTTTTGGTTTTATTTAAAAAATAAATTTACTTAAAAATCACTCCTTGCATTTACAAAAAAAAACATTTAGAGTCAATTACCTATTATGTATTTTTCAGATAGCACTCAGTGCTTATTATCACCATTTTGAATGTATTTCATAACTGCCAGGAGGGTGTTTGGCACGATAATAAATCACATATCTTGCAATTTCAATCTGGTTTTACCAATAAGATCTCAGAATGGCATCTAATAATAAAACTAAAGATAACAGCCATTAGTCAAAGTGATGATCCAATAAACTAATTCTTGTAGATCAGAGAAGTTAAATCAGTTCAGGCGCAGTTTCCATTCAACTGTTAACTACAAGCCATTACAGTTGATATTCTTTTTATCAGGAACAGCCTTAGTATTCAATGCCTTACAAAAAAGATGAAATTAGAAAATAACTTTCATTACCATGTGGAATCAGAGACTTTTTCTCCCTAAGTGGTTAATCTAGACCGCATTAAATTTGTTATTGCAATCAATTTGTTAAATTAAACTTGTTTCTTAATTATATATTTCAGATTCCAGAAAGAAGTTATAACAGATGGTGGCGTACCAGGATACAGATTTACTCCTCCTCTTGATGTCTTCTCTGATATTGAGCATAATCCAGAAAATGAATGCTTCTGTCCTTCAGGACCACCCTGTGCACCACATGGACTCTTCAACGTCTCTCTCTGCCAATATGGTTAACTGAAATATTTTACTATTATGATACTCTTTTCTAACTGCTAGTCTATAATTTAATCAAAATAACTTTTATTCTTTAAAAAATTAAAAAACAGAGTTCAAAAAGATTTTCATAAAGCCTCCAATTCCAGGCTTTCAGAACTGTTTTGAAGTACAATATGAAAAAATTGCATATGCTTACAGAATCTGAACTTTTTAGAACACAAACTAATCATACTTTCTTTCAATCTGAGCACAGCACACACATTGATGACAGGAACTAACGAAATATAGTAGCAGTTGTGTCAGCAGAGTGTGGTATCAAAATTTTTCTTATATCATTAGTCATTTTTTATCTTTTTTAAACCATTATTCTATATTTCCATTAACTAGGATCCTACTTATGTAGGAATGTTTGCTATTATAACATAAAATAATAATCTAATAATTACATCAGAGAGTGTAAAAATGCTCCAAAATCATGTGGCTTACAGTATAATAAATTATAAATGTACAAACTAATTATAAAGTCCAATTACATTTATAGCTTTTTTGAATGTTTTTTTATAAAAAAAAAACTATAAAAAATGATTCAACTAATAAATTTAATGCAGAACGTAAAAGATCATTAAACAACTGTTCAGAATTAATTAAAAATAAAGATACTTATATCAACAATCCTTCTTCACTCACAGAGATACTAAAATTTTTTAGAGTATAAAATTCTTTAAGAGAACTCATTACCAATCAGATCATGGCTGACAACAAAATATTTAAATTTCAACCCACAATTTTACAATTAATTTAAATCTTAAAAAAACACAAATAATATAAAAAATGGCATCGATGTGGTTAAAAAAAAATAAAAATAAATAACAATGATATTATTTTTAAATAATTTAATTACCAAACTGCTTTTATAAATGATTCCTGTGGTAATGCATAATGATACTTTTATTGTAAATATTAACTCACTTTTTAATCAGTTTATTCTTTTTTCTAAAACAGTTCCACAAAAAGAAGGATATCTGTCAAAGAGTATTGTTTAGTCAATTTTCTTTATGTTTTTAAACTAAAAGTAATTAAAAAAAAAACAAAGAAAATAGTACAACTTCATTTTAAAAATCTGACCATTGAAAGTAAGATAACTCCATCTCAATGCTTTCTTTATTTATACTTTAAATGTCATTTTAGAATCAAAATACAGTAGAACATTATTGTAATGTATCTGTGTAAATGAGTAAACTTTGGGTTTGAATTATTGTAAGTAAAAATTGGTTCAAGCTAAATAATGTACAGCTAACATTATAAAGCAAACTTCTATTTTTCAATTATTTATTTTTCTAATTAAATGAACCAACTTCAAAGACCAATATAATGTACCTGCCTTAAATCAGAGAAAAATAGAACTTTTCTGTGGGAGAAATTATAGATAATACGATCCAGATCTGTGTATGTTGTTAAGTACATTCATTACTGTCATATAAAAAAGAAGAACATTTAAACAACAGTTCTGCCATACTTTTACGATCTTTATTAATCTTACAAAACATCCAACTTATCAGAAAGCTATCTACAAGTCCTTTCTAAAAAAATTACTGGTTCTACCTATATGAAAATTAGACATCACCCGACTTTATAATAAGATATCTGTTCTTTGAAAATCTAAATCGTCAAGAGCAGTTTTACAGCTGCAAAAGTTAATATGTTTTAGAAAACATATATAACTACATATTTCAGAAAACAAATGCCTGATAATTTTTTGTATCATTCACAAATTGCTTCTCAAGTACTAAAATTTTGAATATAATACTTTTACATGCAGTATAAAGATCAGGCTAATGTTTTATGCATTATAATTTTTTAGTTACAAAGAATAATATTTACAATTATTTACTTGATTCTAAAACTGACTACAGAAAATCTGTAAATGAAACTTTACAATTCGAGTTCTATCATACATTTTCCGTTTATTTGAAACATTTGCCTGTAACTTTTTTATAGTTGTAAACATTGTACTCAGATATCTATATAGCACATGTGCAAGAAAACTGAATTTTTCACAAAAATTTAGAAACCTTTCATTAACACAGGCAAATATTTCTTGCTTATAATAAAATTTGTCTGCTTCTTTTTTACTAGCTCAGTCTTTGTTAAATTACCATCCTATGAACATCTGATCAATACACATTACAAAAGCATCAATTCTTATTATTCTTATGATCAGGAAAGGTAATATTAATTTCTTTCACTTATTAATTTTCTTGCGAGTTATATATTTATATGAATTTTCTTTTTCAGATTCACCTGTTATGTTATCATTCCCACACTTTTACTTAGCAGATCCTAAATTAATAGAAGCTGTAGAGGGAATTAGTCCACCTGAAGCTGAAAAACATGAACTTTTTATCGATATCCAACCAGTAAGTGCAATCCTGACTGACTTCTAGAGAATGTGAAAAATTTTTTATTGATTATAATTATTTTAAAAATATTCACTACTTATTTACAAAAATAATTGCTTTTGTTAGTATAAAATTTTGTTATTATTGCTAGTTAAAAAAGAATGTTTCAATTGTGATCAACTCTAGTTATCTATTCAGCAATTCAATATGTTAGCTTCATAAGTGATAACAGATCAACAGGGTTTTTTTTATTATTAATCATTCATTCACTATTTTAAGATCCATCTCTGCAGCTTTGTAAGATTAATTTTATTTAAATTACATAATTTTTTTTATGTTATGAAGTATTTGTAATACTGGAACCTATAAAAATTTCTGAATTAGATAAGTCATAATAAAAGAACCAGGACAAACTAGTTAGCTTCTTTTCAATGAAAAGCATCTAGAATTGCAGGAATACCGTGTTGATGATTGATTATCACTTTCTGAATCAGAAATGCAAAAGTTCCTGATTCAGAATATCTGAAAGTATTTCATTATTAGTAAGGTGACATTTACTAGTCACTGATATTTCTGTGGTATGTTGATACAAACATCTATGAAATCATTTACACATGAACTGGTCAGATAAATTAAAAAAATGAGTTGCAGAGCAGGACCTCATTATAGTATCATGTTATCTCTGACATTTAAAAATACATTATTCATACCTAAGATGTTTTGGAAAAGTTATGAAGGAAGCTACCCATTTTTATTTTTGGTATTAATGAATCATGTTCAGAAGTTATTTTAATTATACTAAAATAAATTCTAGATGATAAAATATTCAACATTGGTATATTTAATTATTGATAATGGAAAAATCTTATTTAATAGATCGATCATCCCTATACTTCTTGTATTTGTACGCATGATATGTTATTTTTTCTTTTAATAATGTGTTTATTAAAAGTTTAATCGTAGACAAAAATAAATAACAAAATAAAAAATTAAATGGTTACGATGGTAGCAGTACGTAGCTTGCATGCATGCTTATACACAGGATAATATTGCATTGTCTCTGTTACCAGTGTTGTATATACAGAGCACAATGATTTCTATTCAGGGGATATGTACAACCACCAATACAAGAATATATTGGCTGATACTTCAGCAGGCTGCCAACACAAAATTGGCTACAAGAGGTTAAAACTTGAACATCATCACAGGAGAAGCACATGAAACTCAGCTTTTACTGAAACAACAGCCACCTCGGTCACTTGTCATCCACATATATGAAATAGACTCCCTGGACAAGACTGCTCACAGTCGATTCCCCAACATTCCCAACTGCCTGGAAGGCAGTTGCAGTCTAGGCAATCCCCAAGGTACACATTAACCAAATGAGAGGACAACAAAAGGGGAAGGGACAATCAAACCAAGTAAGGACTCTCTCAGGTTAGGATAATTTATCTTGTCACATAGATAAATGAAACAAAAGCTATTTCACTGAAGCCTAAAAGAGCTTGGAGGCATCTAGTCAGCAAGAATGAATATGGAGATGATCAAGATTCTATAAATATTATTTGTAAAATTTAATTTTTCACTAAACTTTTTTTTCCTGTTTAGCCTTCAGGAATGATCATCAGGTATTACTTCAGAGGATGATATGTGTGAGCGTAGTCTTGTACAGCCTCAGGTCAACCATTTCTGAGATGTGTGGTTAATTGAAACCCAACCACCAAAGAACATCGGTACCCATGATCTAGTATTCAAATTCTCACTAAAATGAACTATCATAAACTTTTCTCTAATCATTTTACAAACAGGAATTTTAAATGTTACAGTAGATAATACAAACAATTTAATACTGTATTATGTTGTGTTTTAGACAATGGGAACGTCTTTGAGAGCTCGTGCAAGAATACAAATCAACCTTGCTGTAAGTCAAGTTGTTGATATCAAACAGGTAGCAACTTTCCCGGATATTGTTTTCCCCATCATGTGGTTTGAAGATGTAAGTATTATTACACTACATAATAATTATTTATACATAAATTACAAGAGTACTCGAGACCTGACTTTATCCAATTGTCATTTCAGACTCTAGTTGAACCTTTTATATAATCCCTAGATAATCAGATTGCCCAACAGACAAAGCTGCTACCACACCAGGATCCAACAAGGAAATAGCTACTCCACCCTCTCTGTCTTTCCAGCAATGAAGGTGGAGCTAGCTGATGCGGGATGAAACAAACTCCCATAGACCAATCTGGTGAAGATAAATCAAACAGGTTGAAATAAAGGATTCCTATCAACTTTCACAGGGTTATGTAAACTCCTTGGAATTGTAGTAGTTAGTTAACTACTACAATTCCTTTCTTCAGACCTAAAATGATAATGATTATTATAAGAAATGGAGTACATAAATCACTGCCATATCGTATTCCAGCACTGATAAACTGTTTTCATAGTTTCATGAGAAAATGAAATTACTGCGAAGGATCTTCTGTTATTCATTTTGGCATGATAAATAAAAAGACAAGAAATCCATCCAATATTTTTTTTAATGAATTTTCATTTATTTTCAATTCTATTTCTCTTTTTTTAATGAATTTTCCATTTTCATTTAACATGCTTACAAAGTTTTATTTTGGGTATTAATGATATTTTGTCCTGGAAATCGCACACAGAAAGTTTAGTAAAAATATTAAATACACCAATTTTATTTTGATTATCTAATATATTCTTATTGCATATTAAATCAGTATATATTCACATCTGAATTAAGCTACTATGATTATTTGGAAAACTTTCAATATACCAAAGCAATTTTTAAAATCTAGAAAAGAGTAGACAGAATCATTGGAAAACCGAAATATGGAATTTTTTAAACAGATTTAAAAAAATTATAAACTATCTTCACTTATAAATTTCAAATGCTTTTTTATTTTTATATGCTTAATTAAAAATGTTCAATATGCAATTAATAGTAAAACATACATTCCATGCTCCACATAAAAAAAAAGTTATTCTATAATACCCCATTCTTAAAAACCATTTTTGAGGACTTTATTATGCAAGATTAAAATTTTATAATTTAGCTGAATGCAAAGAAAGCTATAAACTTTAATAAAATGCATTCTTCAACATACAGTATTTATTGCTTTTATTATGTGAATGATTACATAACAGAAGCTCAGTAGTGTCAGCTTATGAAAGCAATGGCTTGTAGGTTGCAAGGACAACTTTCTCTAATTCTCATGATATTGTTTTGTTTTTATTACAGTTATTGTTTAGTTTTTTAATGGTTTTTTTCATTATATTATGTTTACTGTAAGTAATTAATCTAAATAATGACAAGTTATTAGAATTTTCTTTCAAATTTATAAACTGCTGACAGCAGTAGCAAATTAACATAAACTGGTACAGTCAGAATAATACCACAATTTTGTTATCTATGTATTTTTGATCAGAAAAAGGCTAGATCTGAATAAAAGGATCTTAGGAATACTATGGATCTACAGTAGAACCAATCTGGCTATAAGGATGATAATGGAAAAAAAACATCAATATGATTCTTTGAGGTGTACATAAGGCCACATATTTTACCTCTCATCTTTAATATATATTCAGAACAAGTCTTCAGGGAAGCACTTGATAACACAGGTCAGAATTTTGAATAAAGAGTGAATAAATAAAATCAAATGTGCTGATAATGTGGTAATTTCTGCAGACAGCCTTGATGGTTTACAAGCACTAATAACTGACAGCAGTGCAAGGTATGGTCTAGAAATTAACATATGTAAAAACAAAATGAAGGTCATCAGCAAAAATGGCACTCTATCATAACCTGTTTTGTAGGTATGAATGTTCAGATGGTGATTGCCTATATCTTGGCACTACAATTAATGTCTGAAGAGATTATTCACATGAGATAAAATGCAGAATAGAGAAAACTAGGACTGTCTTTATCAAGATGGCTAAATTATTTAGGTCATGACTGAAATTTTGGACATAAAGTAAGAAAGCTACACTGCTGTCTTCTCAGTTCTCTTTTATAGGGTCGAATCTTGAATCTTGGACCTTGACATAGGTAACTGATAAAAAAACTAGAAGTGTTTGAAATCCAGCTTTAGTGCAGGGTTATGACAGTTTCCTAGACAAAAAGAATTACAAATAATTAGATCTTGAATAGAATGAATAAGGAGATAGAAATGATAAATATCACCAAATTAAAAAAAACCTCAGTACTTAAAAGATATAATGTGTAATAACAACAGATACCGTCTTCTACAACTCATACTGCAGGGAAGGTACTCAGAAAAAGAATATTGAAGTTACAAAAAGTTAAGAATTGGTTCTCCAAATCTACAACTGAACTTTTCAGAGCAGCAGTCAACAAAGTGAGAATAGCCCAGATGACTGCTAACATCTGAACCAGACATCTGCAGTGGACTGCAAGATGGTGTACGGTTTTCTGATGAGTGAAGAATGTGTTGCCTTTGCATAAAAGTATGAAACAATCTGTACAGAGATGCCAGTATAATTCCTATGTAGTTTTCATCCTGTAATATGTGTATATCTTTGAAGAATTTTAAAAACATTTCAGTCACGAGGCCCAATTATTATTTCATACAACCTTAAATTTTTCAGGCTGTTACTCCTTGATGTTTTAGGGGTGAAACAGACATATAAGTTGATACAAGTTAGCATCTTACTCGAGACAAAATAGCTGAATTTTCCTACAACACTAAACAAGTGATTAGCAGAAAATAAACGGTATAAGGAAATTATAAAACATTAGCTATGAATAGCCATTAAAAAGAATTATATAGACAAAATACAATTAAAAATCTGTGTATGTTTTTTTTTTTTATTAACAAACTGAATTTAAGAACAGTATTAAATCATAAAGGAAAAACTGTAATAGGCTGTAAATTATAAAACAAATAGCACGGTAGAAGTATTTAATATTGACAAATATATGTTGTACTAATATCTGTAATTTGATGCTGATGAAGTAATTACTGAAAAGTATTGATACAAGTTTTTATCACAATTAACCTGTATTTGGTGGTTGTGATATAAATTTTATAATAAAAATTAATCACTCTTTTTTTCTCAGGGCATTGATGGACTGCCAACAGAGGTAACAAATCTAATGAATATTGCTACAACAATTCCTCCGGTAGCTCGTGCAGCCCTACTTCATGCACTTTTTATCACAGGTGCTCTTCTCCTAGTACTAGCAGTATTCTGTCTTGTCCGTAATTCTGGCCGACAAGAAACACTAAGCCTTGAAGGAACTGCACATTTTGCTACAAATGATGAAAAGAACAAGAAAATGAAAACCCAAAATGGACACAGCAATGGAAAAGCATTAGAAACAAGAACTAATCCAGCTTTTATGGATGACAATACCTCATAATATACTGACAGTATATGTTATTATTATGATTCTTTTACTTGCTCCAATATCCAAAAATACATAATCATTATTTGTCTTTCTTTAATATCCAAATGACAATGAGAAAATTTTATTTTTTAATTTTGACCATCTAGAAATCGTTCCTGTTGGTGGATTGTATTATTTACTCCAGTGTAATAATAATGATAATATTATAAAAAAGTCCTCACATCATCACACAAGACCGAGTGAGATGCAATCTTTTATTTTTTGTACAGGAAATATTGAGTTGTGATTTTAAATGTATGTATATAAATATATATATATCAGGTAAACTTCTGCTAATGGTGAAGTTTTTATGATATTTTAGTGAAATTATGTTAATGAATTAATTATCAATTTAAATATTATATATATTTTTTTAAAAAAGAACATAATTTTCAAATTTTATATATATATATTTGTGATATGTATAGACATGCAGCCACTTGATAATTAGATTACTTTTTATTCTAATATTAAAAAAAACAATGATTGTATATGAGTTAAAACATTTATTGTTGCACGATTCTGAAAACATCATTTTAACTTTTCTTACATTTTGAAGACTAATTAAAGTCTAAAAAGTTAAATTATGCAGTTTCTGTATTCCACACTGAGAATCTTCGTCCACTCTTCAACAAACAGTTTTTTTTATGATCTCTGTATAGGATCTTCCAACTGATCAATATCAATAACATCTATGACCTCATTTAAATGAAAATGAACAATTATGTATTATTTTGCATAAGTTGTACATATAAACAAAACTGCTAAAAGTTTTTTTAGTGCATTGCACTGAGCCCAGCATTAAAATTATTTAAATTTTACGAACAAATGAAAGATTTTACAAAAATATTAGGTTTTTGAAAATGTTTTTAACTAAGGGTCTGTTAGTTTTTAACTAAGTTCTCTTGCTACCTTAGCTAACACCCTCCATAAAGTACCTCATTTCTTGTTACAATGTTTAAAATATTTTCTTTAAATACACTGCAGTTCAGAAATTATAAAACTTTTTTTTTTAATTTTAAATTACATAAAACTACAAAAATAAAAATGTAATATTAATCAGTATCTTGTTAAATAATACCTAAAAACAAATTAAACAGACAGACTCTATGCTGGCCATAGTGAAGTTACTTTGTTTTTAGTTTAATTATGAAGAACTATTTTTTTTTTAATTTCAGTCTAAAATAATTTTTTTTAAAAAGTTTTCTAGAATAAACTTACCAAATTACTTCTAAGAGATTGAGGAAATTCTAAAACTGAGGATTAAAATTTCAGAACAATTTGTTTCAAAACATGAAATTTTGTGGTTTGTTGTTTATCTGTAACTTTTTCAATTTACATATGAAAAGTAACCTTATTGATCGAATTATATTTACATTTCATGAAAATCAATATTAACAGGTTATTATTTATAATGCTCATCTAAACAATTAAGTTGATTAAGGAGATAATTATTTATTCGATTAATTTAATTGTAATTAAAAATCAATAAATAAGCTAAGCATAAATAATAAATAAATCATATTTTATCTATTTTCAATATATTTATTTATACAGTTTTATGGCTAATTTTAAAATAAAACAATAAAAAGATTACTTCGTTCCAAAATCTATATATATATATATATATATATATATATGCATGTATGTGTGTGTTTCTAATGCAATAATCATTAAGTCAGTTTAAATGTAATTTTGTTATCAAAAATGAATACTGAAGATTCCTGATTTACAAATCAGTGTAATGCTCTCTTGATGTCATCTGCTACAGTTAGGAACCTCTGTATTATGAACATAAAGCATTTTATGATAAACATTATAATTAAAGATGTCCTTGATTTTTAAGGAAAATAAAATTTTCAACCATCATCGTTTCAATATTTTAAATAATTTTTCATCAGAGGGTAATACCAATATTGTTCTCAACTCTAAAAAATATTTTAAAGCATGTTACAGCTTCATATAAGATCAACGGTAAATTTTAAATCTATTTTCACTATTCATTAAAAGAATAATAAACCACAAAGACTTGTTGGACAGATAAAAGCATAAACCTCATCATTTTCATGATGCTACTGTTATCATGTCGATACACACATGTTGTATACTTATCTCCTAAAAATTCTGCATGACTGTAACCTAAGATATAAAAGATTGCAGTTTTTTAGAAATGATAATTATGATATCACCTTCTTTCTTTTATACGCTATAAAATATCTACATTAAAAGAGCACAGAGTAATAAAGTATACTCACCATACAATGTTTTTTACTTTATGAATATGTTCTCTCTTTTAATCACAGTGATTACTCACTTGTACATACATGTTCCTCTTTAACCATGACAGTATGGCATCTTACATATGGTATGTTTTCTTCATGAATATTATGTATTTAGTATGATGAGTCTATGCACATAAAATTTGTAATCTGATTAATATTTTATTAGAACAGAAAAGGTTTTAAAGAAAAATTAGAAAATTATCATTCAACATGTAGTCAAAACTAATGCACGTTGAAAAGTTTAATTTAACAACAAAGTAATGGAAAAAGAAAATGTTAAAAACATTTACATATCCATGTTATGCAAATATATATATATATATATATATATATATATATATATATATATATACATTTAAAGATGTAAAGTATCCAGAACTTTCTGTCAATAGCTGCATTTAGTGTCCGTCAGTGGATTATTTATTAATAAACATTGAGATTTTAATAGAATTTACTTCAAAAATAAATAAACCTGTTAACTCCTTTAAATTTAATATAGAATAAGAAAAGAAAAAAGACACTTAAAGTGAAATCAAACTTACTGACTTCATTGTCATCAGTATTTGGGAGATGAGGAAGGCAAATTGTACAAAGATAAATGAAAAATTACAATTACATGAGAAACAATCACTACTGCTACTTTTTCCTACAAGCAACATCAGTTAAATAAAATTAACACTACAGTGTTGCTAATAGAAACCAAATGAAGATGTACTAACACATAAAAAACTAAATTAATCTAAAATAAATTTTATAAAAATACATAAACATGTTTACTCTTTCTGAAACATTTACATTATCAGCATATCATCCTTTGGTGGGCTCTTTGTACTATTGATTCCATTTAACTTTCTTATTTTCAGTCACCATCCTCTTGTAGCTATTATGTTCTTCTGACTCTTGTAACTATTTACTTTCCTTTTATGATAAAGAACCTGACACTATGAACCATTTCAATTCTGTGCAAAATATAACCAATTTTTTTTCTTCTATCAATATATATGAACTTTATCTTCTTATTCTGTCTTTTCAGCAATATATATATATTTGATTGTTACTTCATTATTCTCAACTTTACTAATACACACAAAGACCCATGTTTTACATCCATTTTACCTTGATTTTTTTATCCCAACTTCTTTCTTCACAAACCATTTAACAAATTTTACAGCACACTAATGAAACAAATTCATGTGTATGTATGTATGTGAGTGTGCATGAATAAGTGTGTATGTTTATGCATGCAAGTATTTTTTTTTTTAATAGAAAATATGTATATAAATTAAAGTAATATTAATGATATATATACGTGTATGTATAAAATTAGGTGAATTAAACTGGTTGCTCAAATAGGGACATGTTTGGTTATATAAATATAAGGTAAGAATATTCAACAGCTGAAAGTAATTTCAAAATGCATTTTATTGTTCACCCAAAAATACACATCATTTTATATATGGGTTGAGTTGTAAAAAATGAACACAGAGTAAAAATTGTCATTTTTACTCTAAATTTTTAACATGTTTGACCATTTATTATTTTGTGTATGAATGAGTTTTTCCATGTGTGTATGTGTGTGTGTATGTTGTATGTGTGTCCATACACATGTGCATGGACATCCACACGTGTATAATTTTTAGATAAAATAGTTGTACATTAAACTGTTTGACATGTCAATTTTAAAATGTTAAGTAAGATTAAGAATATTTAATATATAAAATATCTAAGATTATAAAATAAAAATTATCTTATAATAATTATATCTTTTGATTGAACTGTGCAAGTTCTGACTGTAGGACTGTATTTAATCTTTAATCAGCTAGTTAAATGTTTTATGTATATTAAATCAAAATAAATTTAAATTAAGGGAAATAATAATCATACTGATATTATTATGATTATTATTATTAATAATAACAGTAATGTAGATCTGATTTCATAAGAATATCTAGTAAAGCTATTTCATACTGCTTTACATTAAAAATGTCAATATGATTATATTTTTAAGTGACAAAAAATTATGTTCTTTTATACATTTATATAGTGTAGTAATTGTTAAAAATACTATTATTTTACCTTAAAGTTAAAAAAAATGTTGTTGATTGTATATTCTTTTAAATAAATCTAAAGTATAAAATTTATGGATATGTTTATTATAGCCAAATCATGCTTACTTTTAAGTTTAAGAAACAACCAAAGGAAGAAAAATCCAAGTACAGTACAATAACAGGAAGGTTTATGAAAATAGGAGAAGGAGGAGGCTGTCCCAGGTTAGGCTTTTTATGACAGAACACCCTACTGAAGAAGGGATCAAAGATAAGGGAAAAGAGTACATGGGGACAATTTAGCAGCAGAGAGACAAACAAGATAAACAACCCGTCCCGAATGAATGCTTCAAGACCTCCTTATTACAACACAGTAGTTTGTAATCAAATAAAATACATAACACTTCACTCAGCAATGATTCATCTATTAGGACAGTACCACTTACGCAATTTTTGTAATATAATAAATTTTTACCAATTTAGTTTTATATCTCTTAAAACATAATATTTTGTATGTTAGCAAATAAAAATGTATATGCAAGACTCAAAACCTGTTTACAAAAAATTAGAAGACCAAAGAATGCATTTACATGGGCATTCAGTTATTAAGAAATCATCGATAGATACAAGATTAATAAATATAAACATAAATGTGAAAAAACCTAAAATGAATATAGAATGTTGACAAAAAACAATTACAATAATAAATAAATACCTAATGCTTATGAAACACTACAAAAAGACTATTTCTACATTTATTTAAAAATTGTTATCTACTAACAATTATATTGATGTCTGCATTTACTTTAAAATTTCAACTTTTTATGAAAACTTTCTGAGCATTTTCTAATTACACTGAACAAAATTTACTTTTTTGTTTGTTACAAGGATGTTAATAGCTCAATCATAGTATATTTTTGATGCTGACTTCAAATTTGTCAGTAGTCTCTTTCTTTTTTGTAATTATCATTTTTTTTTGTAAGAAAAAAGGAGGTAGTATAACAAAATTATGTTTACAATTTGTACATGCCTAAATCTGCTTGTTTTGTATTTTCCGATATAGTTGCTATAGGTACATCAGTTTTAAGATTCCAGCAGTAGTCAGCTGGCATTCTTGGGTTCAATTTTCCATAGTGGATATTTCCTAGTGAAAGCATTCTTCATGTTTATCACTCAAAGTTCCAAGATTGGTAGAGAAAAAATCTAGATGAGAATCTAAGTAGATGTTTAGTAACATATTTCATCTAAGTGAGTTGTAGTTTTTAAAAAGCTAGTTATAAGTTCTTTGTAATTATCTGCCTTATGATTTCCAAAGAAGTTGTTTACAACCTTTTCAAAAGATTTCCATGCAGGAACCTTAGTCATTTAAACTACTTTCATACTCAATATCATTCTTTAGTTTTCATTTTTTTTTATGTTTAAGCTCCAGGACCACCATTAGATATTGCTCCAGAGAATGAGATGAATGATTGGCAGCATGTGTAAAAATGCCATGCCTAACCGGGATTCAAACTGGGACCTCTGGATGAAAGGCCAAGATAGTTTTCACATTTGCAGTCCAACAAATATACCTTCCTTTGTCTTAGCATCACTTATATAACGGAACTTGTTTTTTAGAGAATGAAATCCACTCTCATCATTATCCATTGCTTTAATGAAATTTTTCATTAAACCTAGCTTAATGTGTAGCGGCAGAATTCCATGTGCAGTGCTGAACTGACAATGTTCTTCTCTGCTACAGTCAATGTTTCTCTTTTTGTCCATTCTTTTTTAACATAATGATTTTTCCTATCTTTGGTGGCCACTTACACAAGAAGTAACAAAATTTAATATACCCAAGTTGTAAACCAAGTAACAGTGCTATCACTTTCAGGTTTCCACAAAAGTTTTCTCATAGAATCATATCCAGCACAAGTTCAATATTTTGATATAACTTCTTCATGAGAGGTGCATAAACTAAAGGGATTGATAAGACATTATTTCCAACATGAAGGACTTTCAAACTATGCTTTGAAGAGTCTATAAAAAAAACACCATCCATTAGGATGTTGCCATGTCTCAAAGTTTCTAGTAAGGATTCCAAATCATTACAGTAAAAAACGAAATCCTTAAACTAGAAGAAGAAACGTTCTAATTCACACTGCCTGTCATGGAAAGTACTTATTCTAATAGTGTGTTGTAAAAGATTCTATACTTTCAATCATGATGCGAGAATTTCTGCTTGATTCTTGGATAAATTTGGATCATGAACAAGATCATTTAATTCTGACTGATTAAACAAATGTGATTAAACATTTATGCTCTAAAAAGCCTGGATCTCACTTTGTCCATCATTGATAAATCTGCACAACCTTCAACATCAATAGCTTCATCTTCATCTAATTCCCATGTTTTTGGTGTACTGGAATTGGAAACTGTAGATTGTGAGGCTCTGGTCTTATAGCGTAGGTAATATCAAAATATTTAACAGTATGTTTAGTCTTAGCTGTTGTCCCCGATATTTTCATTGTGCAAAAATAGCAGTCCGTGAAATGATCCTTCAGTTCTTTCCAAACCATTTGAACTGAAAATGTCATGTGGCAAGATCCATTCAACCAAACAGTCAACAGTGTTACTTATGAATTCTAGCAAATATGAGGAGCCCAGGAGCTGCTGTGATTACCTACTTAACATCCAAAATATAGTCTATATGATTTGTTTATTATATTTTTCCTCTGAGATTGTTATCACACTGTAGCAGAATCTGTCTAGATGGTTAATGCAACTGTGTGACATTTTTATTAAAATGTTCACTGCAGTACACTCACAAATACATATTACAAAACTTTACTGCAAACACTTTATACCACGTTAATGTAATATATGAGTACACACTGACTTTACAGGGAAAAATAAAATCACAAATCGATAGGAAAAGTAGCCCTACCACTAAATGTTACAGACACAACACTTGACTGATGTAGTTGAAATTTTTTTTAGCTAATATGATACATTATTTATTGTTTATAGTATTACAGCACTGAGTCACCAAAAAAATTCACATACACTGCACAATGGGCAACATAATCACATTTAGAAAAAAATGACATGAATCATAAATGTATAATTTTTTATAGTTTTAATTATTGTGTGAATAATAATAATAATAATACTTATTTTTCATGGCTTTTTATCAACCCAAATAAATTATACTTTATTTTTAAACTTAACCGTTGCAATAAATAAATAAATGATTTATTGTACTTGTATTATTCATGCATGTGTACTTGCTGGAAAATAGGAAAGACAATTTCAAAACACTTGCGGCCAATAGGAAAATCCTGACTTCATATTCAGAATCAGCACCCTAAGATACAAAAGATTCAGCAAGTATTGACCATGTAACAAAACCATTGTTGATCAGTGTTATTATTTTAATTTTAACAATCAGGTAGCATAGCTCTTTCTTTGTGTAAGCCATTAATAGTTAAAATTAGTTATTTGAGTTAAAAGCTTATTTCTCAAATTCAATACTGATCTTTTACATTCATACCAAACTCTTTTGAAATATTTTAAATTTACATTATATAGATGAGTGCACCCAGAAATAGATAAGTAGGGAGTTCTTTTGAAAGTCTCAGCATGTACTAGTATTTTATTTATTTTTTTATTTCCAAAGGTAAAGCAACATTTTTTAAAATATATATAATGAGGTTAACCAGATAATAATTTTCAAGAAATTCCCTCTATATTCAGGTTCCAAATGTCTCAATACACTCTCTCTTCAGAAGTGAATTTGAGCAAGATGGCCTGTACCGACTAATTTTATTTATATAAGGCTTTCTTCAGGAAATGATGTTCTGGTGGAGGGTTTGTCTTATGTTAAGCTACATTTTCTACAGTTTATTCATCTTCAATCACTAAGCAACCACTTTCCACAAAACACCTAATGTTAACTGATTTTAACCACAAACAAAACAAATTTCTTTGGAAGTATAAGAGTCAAGAAAGCATTTGATAATTATATTTATACATTTATTTAACAAAAAAACTGTGAAAAGCTGAAACAAGATTTCATTTATACTTCAATTGCCTTAAATTATCTTAAATTATAACACATCTGGAAAAGAGAAATTAATGAATAAACCAGTTTTCATTGTTATTTTTATTTAATATAAACCCAAAATAACTTTAAATTGTATAAACTAACAGAATTCACAGTTTTAATCTATTTTATTAATTAAACATGAACCTTCCATGGCTTCTGCATTACCTCTAAACTCCATGGTGTTAAAGGTTTATACTGTCTCGGTTCACTCAGTATGATGCCTTCTTCTTGTATTTTTTTTAAAAATGCTGAAACCTAAAACAAAGAAGAAAATCATGATTAATAATTATTAAGAAAAAAATACATATTTTCTCAATAATAGAAATTAATTATAAACAATAAAATATTATGGAAGAACGTGACTAAGTGGAAAATTAAATCGAGCACAATTCCTTCATCAAACGATAACTCATTGTTAAAAACTTTGTTGAAATAAAAATTGATCTTTTTATAAAATTAGCGAAACAAAAGGCTTTAAATGCAGACCTATATATAAAAACAGTTCTTATAACAACCATATAAAAAA
Organism: Lycorma delicatula; assembly: GCF_047948215.1. Taxonomy (NCBI): domain Eukaryota; kingdom Metazoa; phylum Arthropoda; class Insecta; order Hemiptera; family Fulgoridae; genus Lycorma; species Lycorma delicatula. The sequence continues at coordinate 64,417,217 of NC_134458.1, forward strand.
TAAAAATTATTTTTTTAAATGTTACTAAACTTACCTTTACTCCAGCATTTTTTAATTCTTCATCAATAATCATACAGTAAATTCCGCTTTCAAAACATCTATGCGCTAATACAAGAGCTACATTAATGAACGATGATGTATCATAGGCTCTGAAATAAAACAAAAACTAGATTAAATAAATACAAACTTTACTTAACATGAAGGTTAAAACATGAATATTAATAAAATGGCTGCATTTTTTATTAATAGCAGGTATAGAATGAGGTTACTACCTCTGATGTTAGTTCGATCCTTTATTGTTATATTACATCAACCCATTCACACAACCCAAAAAGCCAGCCAAAATTATACACTACATCTCCTATCTTTTACTATTTATGCTATGCAAGAGACTAACACCATCTTACTCAATTTTCCCTTTTTGAAATCATATCATACATCAATTAAACCATGCTTATTTAAACAACTCATTAATTCATTCACCACAATCTTTTGAGAAATTTAATTTTAACCACCTCCATCACAACCACAATTACAAGTATTTTGTTTTACAATATTAAGTGCTGTTCTTTAAAATGTCTCATTTAAAAAGTAACTATTTCCAAACAGGCTTCAAAACGTTTCCCTCTTCCAATCTTTTATATTAATTTTATCATCTCTTCTTATGAATTTTTCATTTATATTTTCAAGTCGCCATGTATCACCATGTATGATCAACATGTTAATTAGTCTGGAAAAATTGATGACAATATGGAGTTACCCAGCTTAAAAAATATATATACAGAGGATTATTTAATCCTGACTTTGGCAATATGTAAATTGCTAGCTTTCTTCAATAATTTTATTTTTAAAAAAATTACAAATAATAAGTTTAAAACATGATAGGGAATGTACACAAATTATTTTGCTACATAAGAAAGAATAAGCTGTTAAAATAAAAAAACATTTGAGGGATATATTCTCACCTTAATGACATGGTTTTTTTTATCATAGAATCAATTTTTCCAGGTATGTTCCAACATCAATTCTTTTATAGAAGACAATATTTTTAAACTGTGAGAAAAAGTTTAAAAACACATTACTTGTCAAATGTCTACTGTCGCTTAAAAGTTTTTTACTATTCAGGGAATTTCACTGATTTACATATTACCAAATAAAAATTATTCATGATATATTGTTTAACAAAATCATATATACTTAAATACATATATAATGTAAGATGGTTTTATCTTACCCTATTTGAAAATTGCTTAAAAGTGTTTTGAAACACTTTTATGTCAACTGTTGGCCTGTCTAATATCACTGGCCCAGCATGGTGTTTATGTATGACAATAGTATAATACTTATATCCATCCATACATATTATGTATGTATGTATGTATGTATATATGTATATATATAAAATTATATATATATATATATATATATATATATAAAATACTTATAAAATTTTTTAGAGTAAGTTAATATCATCTTGCACATTTATGTATTAAAGAAACTGATTGAATATATTTTATCAACATATGTTTGAGGAAAAAACAGAATATATTATATAAAATAAGGGCCAATAAGTTATAAATAGCGACTGGCAGCACTGATTGGTTCAACATCCATCACAAATCTACTGTGAAACAGTTTCTAAACTGCATCATTCCATTCAAAACCAATGACAGGGAATGCTGAGACAGGAAATGTTCTTTTTCATGATAATGCATGTCCACACATGGCGGCTGCAAGCACAACAGAAAAATCCAAATGAAGAATTTTTATAATTCCCCTTAAAGTCCTGATCTTGTGATCAATGACTACTACTATCTCTTCCAGCACCTCAAAAACTGGCTTGCATCTCAATGATTTGAGGAAAGTGAAGTTGTTGAAAATTAGGTGCAAAAGTGACTACAATCCCAGGCGGCATAATTTTATGCAGTGAGTTTGAAGAAGGTTGTTTCATGATATCAAAAGTGTTTGGAATGAAATTGTGTTTATGTAGAAAAATAAAGTAGATATGTAAGTGTTTGAAACCATTTTTTTTTACAGTTCTCATTTTGTTATCGATTGGCTTTTACTTTTAAACCTCATATATATATATATATATATATTAGCTAATCATATAATATAATATTTTTTCAGCCACTCCACAAAGTACAGAATTAAAGAATCTTACCTTTACCTTTATTTTTTTTGCTCATTATAGCACTTTCAGGAATAAGCCTACCTTCAGTAATGTTTTTTTTACATTTTTTCTTTTTTACATTTACACTTTAAAATAAAATATAATACATTAAAATCTATAGACCATATATTTGCTCAGTCAATAATTTTTTTTGTTTTTTTTTAATTTAAAATGTAATAAATATTTAAAATTGTCTTATAACATGTTACTTGTATGTTAATACAGAACTGTACTGCTGTATTAACATACAGTACTATATGTAGAATCTACTATAAAATACAGTACTGCTGTCCTGTAGAGTACAGTACTATATTAACAAAGAGATAAAATGTTATAAGAAAATTTAAAATATTAATGTTTTAAATTTAAAAAAAAAATTACTGACAAGCAAATATTTATTCTATAGATTTTAATGTATTATATTTATTTTAATGTGTAAATGTAAAAAATGAGAAAAAAATTTAAAGAAAACATTACTAAAGATGGGCTTATGCCTGAAAGTGCTATAATGAGCAAAAAAAAAGTAAAGGTAAAAATGTTCTTTAATTCTGTATTTTGGGAAGTGCCTGAAAAAATATTATATTATATGATTAGCTAAAATTTACATACAGAGGAGACATGGACTACAGAAAGTTTAATTTAAATAAATATATATATATGTATATATATATATATATATATATATACAGACAGCCAAAACTGTGTATACAATCAGACCTCTAAATAAAGCAGCGTTTCAATTTTCAAGCATAAGAATTTTGGACTTTTTCTTAACTGCAGTAATAAGCCCTTGTTGAGGACTTTTCAATGATATGTCATAAATGGTACTTATTTTCATTGGTTCCACAGTCATGGCCAAATAAAATTTTAATTAATGGCATATTTGGATTTTACAAGGCAAAGGCACATCAGTTCGAATCCGACTTCATATACATATATATATTTTTTAACTTTTTTTTAAATTTAAATATACAGATTTATTAATAATAATTATTAACCTGATTGTAAAAAAAAATTAATAATAAATAACAGTACAAAAATAACATGAAAAAAGAAATCAGAAGTTATTAGTGAAATAAAATTTTACATACCTTTCATTTTAACTCAAAAATTTTTATAATCAGAGGTTAATAATTATTAATAAATCAATATATTTAAATTTTAAAAAAAAAGTTAAAAAAAATATATGTATATGAAGTTGGATTCGAACTAATGTGTGCATGGTTCCAGATCTGACACATTCTCACTTGCACCACATATCTACTTAAGTGATGTGAAAAAAATTGATATATAACCTAATATAAAATGCTAAGGAAATTTTTATGACCATTTTTCTGTGTAACTGTCCACTTTATTAAAGAATTGGAGATCATATCTCAAGCTTTCAAATAAAACAAGTTTGAATGCAGTGCAGCAAAAAATATCTATATGTATTTTAATACGCGTAAAAGGAAGTCATCTGGTGTCCAGATCAGATTTTTATTTATTGCAATTATGTAAACTGCATAATACAAAGCAAACATAAATTTGGAATTATGGAAAATAACCAACTGTAAAAGAAAACTACAATTTTAAAACTGAAATCAGATTAAAAAATTAGAAATATTTTACACATGCTCATTTAAATCTAAAGAGACAATATTACATTTGAACAAAATCAGTTTAAAAAATATATTTTAGTTAAATACTGCAGTCGCTGCCACCAACAGTGATAAAGATATGTGTATTGAACAATAACATTTCACTCTTTAATTTATCTACTGAAAGAAACGCTAATACTTTTTATAATTCTAATGTTCTGTTTATTTTTAAATTATGTCTCTGATAGTGAATCCGCCAAAAAAATGTTAAGTATTTGTTATTATCTAGTATTAACATCTTAATAATTATATTTTATTTTATTTAATATGCTATTATTTAACTTTAAAATAGTAATACATGAATAAACATAAAAAAAGCAGTACATTACACAATATATGTGTTGTTCAAAACACACAAATGAACATATGATAATAAATCAGTGCTCTATAATAGTCAAATGCAAACGGCAACATCAACTATCATAAATGCTTGACAAACTGTATCGGTCTATCACTGATCTTAATGTCTAATGTACCTTTACTACTTTCTCACTAATTAAAATATTTTATAAATTTCACCCATCAATACAACTTGTCAAGTGATATTTTACACAAATATTTATAATAATATAAAAATTAATAACATTACTTGTTATATAAAAAAAAAAATCTGAATACATATTTTAAAACTAAAAATGCTACTAGAATGCTATTGTTTATCAGTCATTCTCCTAAAAGCATTAAAGACAGCCTAGCTACCAGACTGAAACCTATACAAACATAATAAACAAGCAAGCACAGATCCTACAACACAAGAAATATCAGTTAATTTGATATCATTTGCAAAGTATTATTACAAACTTATATTCCTTTCAAAATGAAGTTGACTGAAAAGTGAGGTCGGTGAGCCAGTGATAAAGCAGATTCAAATATTCAGACATGTTCAGCTAAATATTCAAATTAATATTAAAATAAGGAGCATGAAGATGGTGAACAAAGCAATTGGTGTTTCATGAATCAGTCTTTTCAATTTTAGTTTGCTGTTGTATTTTATTTTGATTGTTGTTTCTCAGTCTTTTTCAGTTGCAAGGTTTGCTTTAAAAAAAGGTCAAATAAGATGTTTCTACAATAAACTTAACCATTAGTATCATGAAGATTGCATTAATATTAAGAGTAAATATGTAAATGCTTCAGGGAACCAAATGGCGAGTAGATAAAAGCTTCCTTTGATGACAGGCTGCACAAAGAATAAAGATAAGACTATAGTTTTTCTTAAAAATAGATTGTTAACAGTAAATAAGAAATTTAATAAAATAATGGAATGAAATGTAGTTTTAAAAACTAAAATAAAACTAAGAAATAGAACGTACAGCTGTTTGTAGAGAAACCAAATTGCTTGGAAATTCCTCATTTGACCCAAACATAGAACAATTAAAACTTCACATTATAAAGTTGTGCTTCTAAAAGATATAAATATAATCAGAAAAAAAGATAAATCAAGCAACATACGGCAAAAGGACCACTGCAATGGATCAAAATTGGAAATTCCAAAACAGGAGAAAACTGGCATACCATTGCAAGAAAATGCAGCATTCAAAGAATTTTTTAAGCATCATATACAACTGTTAAAAAGTAATATTGTCTCTTCTAATTCTCACACATCAGATGAAAACAAAAACCACACTTTTAGAAAGAATGATAAAAGTAAATGAACCGAGATGAAGTATTGTTGCGTGAAAAATAATCTACTTTAATTTATATATTTTTTTTTATATTATATTTTTCCCCCCGAATGAGTGCTAAGAGTATAAAGCATAATCTCTCACAAAATGAGGATACAGTAATTTTCCACTTCATACTATCTGCGTCAGCCCTTTTTATGGCTGTGATGCATGTAAACTGCACCTTAAATTCAAGCAACAAAAGTCACAGTAGTTTTTTTTTTTAAAGTAATGTTGTTCATTACATAGTCAGCCCCTAAGGTAAACAATGAAAGTATCTCTCATATACCAACTGTATCTTATCGAGCTTAGTGTGCAGATACACAAAAGTATACTCTGCTCAGCAAGTATGAAGAAGGCAATCGAAAAACACTACACATATATTGTATGTGTGTGTGTGTGTGTGTGTGTGTGTGTATGTTATGATTTATAAATTAAATGAATAGCAGATAAATTAATATACAACATAATGGAGATTATAATTATTTTTAAGTTATGGAATTTTAAAATGAATTATGATTGATCTAATAAGCTAGTAACTGCTTTCTTTATTGTAATATTTAACATGTTTGTAATAAACATGGGAAAAAAATACTTTGATTTAAACAAAAGGTCAAATCAACTGCAAAAAATGTTCTTTATTATTTTTAGTTCTTGTGTTATAACTATTTCTACAATTTAGCTTTATATATTAACTGCAAAATACAAGTTTACCATAAAATTTAACAAAAACAATAAAAAGTTTTCTGAAAAATTATCAACTCTCAGCAATAGTTTACTTCTACTCTAATGTAATATTATAAAAATGTCTGACAGGTAGAAGAGTACAAAAATGAGAAAGATACTACCGATATAAATGCCTTCCAATCCCAAATTCACTTGAGGATGCACTAACTACAACATTACCCGTGTAATGAATGACACTTCCAGCAACGTATCTATTTTTTCTGCTGATCTGTAATCTAAGAAACACAATACAATATTAAAAATAAAAAAGGACACAGTATGAACAGTGTTTTATATATACATATATAAAATAAAGATCACATTAATTAGATTCTTCCATACGGAATGATTTTTTGAAAATAATACCTCAATAAAGTGGTGACACAACTTATGTTCATGTCCTCTCTGAACCACATCAGAACATCAATGTAGAATTGTCCATCTATTTACAGTCTGATCTTGTGAAAGAAATTCTTTGTACGTAATGCCTTCAGAATCTCAGATTCTTTTTACACTATTTCATTTCAAAGTCATAGCCACAAATTTATGATTCATCACCAGTAATGATGCTGGAGGTAAAATTTGGATTAATTTCAAACAAAAGCTACTGTGACAGAATTGACAGACCAACACCATATGAAAAATTTACAATATCACAAACATTGTAGGTTATTCTCCTTTTTCCCTGCAGGATGGCTTCATGCACTTTTGCTAAATTTGGAGAAATTTTTTCGATTAAAAGATGGCCATACACTTATCATTAACTGAATTTTGTCTGTTTTTTAAATGTTTGTACTAATAATATATTTGTCTGGCTTAAAACAAACTTACCAAATTCTTGCTTAATCATCCATTCAATTTCTGCTACAGTGTCCTAAATTTTGAAGCAGAATTTGTTGCCAATTCATTATTCTTTAATACCATTAATTTTCATTTCATTGTAGAACTCCAAAATGACACAAACAATCTGACAATGACAATCACAAAAAAACAAAAGGCACAGATATACACCACATTACATCAATTTGCCAACTGACTAACAAGAAGTTATACCTTGGATTGTATAATACTACACAGCTGTAATAAGACACATTTAAATTTTGTGTTAACTTTTAGATAGCATGTAACAAGAAAACTAGGATACACCTTCTGCTCATTTAATAAATTTGCTACTGGTCTAAAAAATTTAATATTTTTAAAGGAATGTAATGTGCAATGGATTTTTTTTTAAATGGTCTGTAAAATGAAAATCAAAACATTAATTATTTGGAAATTTCCTGTTCATCTCATTATTATTACTCACAACTGATTTAGAAGTGTTCGTGCAATATGTATGTGTGAAACAATATACACTACCAACAACATAGCAGTAAAAAATAACAAAAAAACTCACTTGTGCCAAAATTCCCTTCCAGCTTTATCAAGGTGATAGCCAGTAGGCTTTCTAGCAATATTTAACCTTTCAAGATTACGAGGATTGCGATTATTAATAAATGGTTTAATGTCTATATTCAGAGTTTGTTCAACTGCCTTATTAGATGACTTCCTTATAAATGTGCTAAATGAGTTATGAAGCAGTCCTATTTTAATTTTTATACTGCTTCCCAACATTTTGAATAGTATTTAGTGAATCTGTTATAAAAAAAAAAAAAAACACAAAAAAAGATGTATAATTAGTTTAGTAAAACAAAACTTAAACTGAATAATCCAATCCAATCATACATAGAAAACAAGTGTCACTCTTTACAACTGTTATTACCATAACATATCACCATGTAAATTATGAGTTTACAACCAAATTGTTGGGAATCAAATTATAGTCAAAGATTTTATCATAACATTTGCTGGGCCAAAATAATATTACAAAGAATTTCAGAATCAGACAGATTATGATTACTAGGTAATGTTTACTTAATATATATATATATATATATATACACACACACACATTGTATTATTTTAATTTTGGCTCATGTAGAAATATCACTGTTCACATGAGCCATCTTTAAACTGTTACATAGAAATACCTGAAACAGGATTGTCAATATAAAGAATAGAAATTAAATTTACTTACTGATTCAAGCATAAAAAAAATATGATTGAATAAAAATTATTTAACTTTCTGTATTGCAAAATAAATTTGTGAAGTAAAGGAAGAAATGGTAAAAAAGAAGGTTTCATTAATATATCACCAGAAGGAAATATTACAGAACTGATATCATTTCATTATTCAGAAAGTTTGATAGTTTGGAATAGAGGCTTTACAGAAGCAAAATATCTATGGTGAAACTATTCCAAAAGATGAAAGGATTATTGGTAGTAAGAAGGATCTCATTTCAAATGAGGAAGAAGTTTGCCAAATGCATTTTACACAGAGGGCATTACATGGATCTGAATGGAAAACTATCAGAAGAATGAAGAGACAGTTTTGTTTAAATGTGGCTGTAGAGAAGTGTAAAGTGAAATGAACAAGCTGAGAATTAGACAGTACTTGCATATTGTGACAATATGCAAGAGGAAAACAACTTAGTTGACCTATATCCTAAGTAGAAATTATCTATACTGAAAAATCATTAAAGGAAAAGTGTAAGAAATGAGGGGAAAAGAATTGGGATGCTTAACGATACTAAGAAGGGAAAAACGACAGAGAAACCAAGGAAGTCACTGAGGGCCAAGAAAAATAGTCAACCTGAAAAGAAGAGAAAGAAAGAAAATCTATTTGCTGTATGTTCTCAGTTTTTAAGATCATACTGTTTTTGTATTTTATGTCTTATTTTTACATCTTTTATGTTTTATTATTTTAGTCATTTGTTTTTGTTTTTTAAAACTCATTAAAGAATCTGAAAATTAAACTTACCTTAACATTAAGTAATCCTTATTAATCTTAGTTAATCTTAATATCTGAACAGTAACTTATATTCAACAGAATGGAATTTGGAAAACTGATATCACCTTTAATTTTTTATTGTCAGTATTAAAATCCTTTTTTAATTGTTTTAAGAAATAAGAAAATGTAACTTAAATGGAATTTATAAGCTAAAGAATGATCGCTGCCATAAACTCACAACAAAACAACAATCACACTACCATAAAAGCATATTTTTTTTTTATTGATAATAAAAAAGTGAATAAAACAATACTTTTGGTTATATAAACAACATCTTGGGTAAAATTCTGATAACAACTAATAAAAGAACAGAATAATTTTGGGTTCTCATCCTTATTTCATTTAAAAGAAAATTCTTTTTAAAAGAAGTAGTTATATGGATATTATAATTAGATATCTTCCAAATCAATCCCACAATATAACAGCACACAATTGATAATCCTAGTAAAACTATGATGTTATAAAAAGTAAAAAGACTGTATTAAAAACACACATATCTTTGCATTAAACTTATTCAGCATTTCAGTTAAGTATTAATGTAAACATAAATACATTCACTCATGTTTTCATATTGTTGATATTTATTAAATTTACATTACCATTGATAGGTAGAAGAAACAAATTTAATCTGCGAAATCAGGAATATCAGGAAAATCAAAATAATATGAACTTCAAACAAAAATGTACAGATTTAAAATGATAAGTCGCCAGTTCATATTATATTCTAACAAATTTATTAATATTTTAAAATACATTAAAATAACAGTAACGATACAAACATAATGTGAAACATCGCATCATACTCACGTAGAATAGAAAAATGTATTTTTAACGAAAAAAGTATTTAAATGTGTAAAAAAACTTATCAGTTCAGACACATCTTGCTTAATAATCTCAAACATTTACCTTAACTTTAGTCACAAATCAATCTACCAATAAAATTTCACTTAACCTAAACGGACTGTTCCTAACATTTCACAGCTGTTCATATCACGGGAAGTCAAGCAGGGTGGCCAACTAGTAAAATTCCTGTAATCCTAGATTGTGGAAACTATTAGTAGGGAAGTAAGTTTTGAGAATAAATTAAAATAATGCAGATATATTTCACAATAACTTTAAATAATTTAAAAACTGAGAATAATAAAAAATGAAAAAAGTTAGTTAACCTAATAATAATAAATATAAAAAAGTAAATACAAGTATGACAACCCGTAAATATAATTAAAACCCAAGTGTAGAATCCTTGTTAAAAGTAATTTAAAATCATGATCTATATTTTATATTCACTCTTTGCAAGATGTCTAATAGGGACAGGGACCAGACACTTGAGTTCTATGATCTGTTCAGATAGGATCATTCATTGAACTAAGTTCATCATCACTGTTTACTGAAAAATCTTTTATTTCCCTGTTCATTCCATTATAACTAAAATAAAAGGCCAGTTGATACAATACACTAAAAGTGGTTTGTCTAATTCTTTAATAAAAAACAAAAAGGAAAAACAATGAAGAACAGTTTACAAAAACAATATAAAATCCATAAATACTTTGCCCTCATAATGGTTCACAGTCTTTGGCTTTATGAAAAACAACATTTCATTTAGGTTTGTAACTGTAAAACCTTGCTGCTGATGATCAATATATTTATTCAATGAATCATACAGGAAGCTGTGAACAACTTTCTCAAAAATTTTTGAAGCTACATTTAAAACAGAGCCAGGTGTATATTAGAAATTATATGGAAACTGCTTCTCATGGGAATAGATGTAATATTAAATTCCAGGTTTGAGGGAGCAAACATTCCAGTTAACTCCTGGCACATTAAAATCATTCATTATCACAATCACAATTGTTCCCAATCTAATTTTTGATGAGTAATTGATTAAAATATCCTGTCAGTATCTCAGGAAAGTGTCAGTGCTGAAATAATGGCTACCAACTAGTAGGTAATTACCATTGTTCATCCGCATCTCAGCCCCAAACACATTCCATAGAAGTTCTAAATCATTCCTCCAGAAGATTGTATTTTCTTACCAACTGCAACAAGGGAACTCTCTCTCCACGAGTTTTATCCAGTATTGTGTAGTTCCTATCAGCCCTAAAAATTATCCAACTATCAGTAGAGTAAATTGGTGCTCGAATGGTGCCATGAAAAGATGTCTCTGTAATAACCAAAATTCCCTTAGGCCAGACCTCCAAGGCCTTCTTTAATCTTCCTATATTACAATAATATGGAAAGAGCTATGTCCTTCTTTCTTAGTTTTAAACTTAGTGCAAACAATATCTTTAATGTGTCGCGTCTTTTAGTAACCTTTCTGTATCAAGAGTCTCAGTACTGTCTTTAAACTTCAGAAATAGAGCCTTCTTTATAGGTTTGACAAGATTTAAGTTAACTACAATACTGCCCAGTACAATTTTCTTCTTTTCACTAGTTTCCCAAGGTGACCCAGCAGGCCCGCCTTGGGATGACCCCATTAGAGGCAAGAGATACATGAAGTCCAAGTTCCAGCCACTGGGTTGGAGCTGCTGTGAACGGCATAGCTGGGCATGGTGTGGCTCCATCCTGGTGGTTAGAGGCGGGCACCTTCCAGAGCCAAGTTTATGCTTAAATTCAGATCCGGACCCAGGAGGGGAGTCTGGTGAGAAGAAAGGTTTAGTCAATAGGGTGCAGGCATACATATGCACTCTTAGTAATATCTTGCAGAACCTGTTAGCAAGCCTGACACTCTGCTCATAAATGGGGTTCCTCCGACTCATTGAGGAAAAAAAAAATTAATCATATTAATCAAATAACAAAAAAAAAATATAGTCCTGTAGGACTATGGCACTCAAAGAGAGAGAACAGTCATCTTAGCTTTAATATTTAATCACATAATCTCAATTTTATATATATTCGTAACTAATCATTTTAATGTGTTAATTATTTTTAATAATTTAGTTCAACCTTAATATTTGTAAAACAGATATGAGTTAAGTATCAGGTGTTCACTTTTTTCAAGCATCATCATTGATGGGATTATCAAGAAAGGAAATGGAAATAAAAACACAGCTAAAACAATGGTGTTTGCAGATGAAGTGTGATTTGGAGAAGAAAAGAGGTACAAAACAGAGTTGATAAGTGAGATAATATCTTAAAAATATGATAAAATGAAAGCATTAAATTACTCTTTTTTAAATAAATTTTAAAACAAATTTATAAAATATTTTCAATATTTAATCATTTTTAAGTGTTATCATGTTTTATCACACTGTTCAAAAGAAATATGTCAGTGAAGATTATGGATTATGAACAGATGAAGAAAATGTATGAAATTAAACTGTGCAACTCAGTGAAATTACTGGAGCTGGTAGAGTGGTTTTATATATCAAGATTGATGGATGTTTATAGAAGGGCAAAAAAAAATGAAATAGATAAAACAATTTTTGAGTAATTCACAGTTTGATATTAATGAAAATGTAATTAGAAAAGATCAGTAAAATGTAAAAAAGAAATTAATTTATAACAAGTACTTTAAAACAAACTTTGGAAAATGAGGCAGAGACATATCAAAGCACTTTGATATGAGCTTTGAAAGGATAATAAAGGTAACAGAGATGGAAATGTTGAATATAGTAACAAAAATAACAGAGAGGGATTGTATAATGAAAGAGAACATAAAAGAAGGAAAAACTGCTAGTTGGAGTAATAAGAGGGAGAAGAGACTTATGCAGTCAGAACTAAGGAAAATGGATAAAGGTAAAATGCTAACAGGTTTCGAATGGATATATAACATTAGTAAACAGTGGAATACCCCATAAAGAGTCAGATGGAATATGTGAAGGGTGGTGAGAATGAGAGAGGAAAAGATTGGCAATAATTGATGGAAGAGGAGGTATCATGGAGGAAAACCTGGAAGCAGCAACTGTATGATAATTATCAACCCAGCAGTTGATGGGAAAGAGGAAACAGAAAAAAGTTAAAAGAAAGTTATGAAAACAGACTGTATTAGAATAATTTTTAGAAAAGTGTGAGCAAATAAATAGAACAGGGGTTTCTTTGAATGAAAAAAATATGATCTGAGATATGATAAGTAAACAGAATTTTTTTTTAATGTACATATTGTTTATTTTTGAATAGATCTCTCATAACAATAAAATGATAAAGAAATATTAAAAATAATTACCTGAATTTTACATATAGTAGGCTAATTAATAGGCTAAACTCAGGTCTCAATAAGCTCAATAGGCTAAAGTCAGATCCACATCAGAAAAGTGCATTAAGTAAACAATTTTAGTATGTATGCTGAAAAACTACAAAAAGGGCTACTTAAAGAGATGATTGAAGTTTTCTTTGTCTACAAACCTTAAATAATGATTATTATTGAAAACAGAGTTAAAAAATAATAACTTAAAAAATCTTGTGCATCATCAACAAAATCTCGGATATCTTTACTCATTAATGATTTATAAAATAAATGAACTTCAATTAGTAAGAACTGCAATGTTTTTTTCTATATTTTTCAGCTTCGTTTTGCTTATGAAAGTTACAAACTTGTGTTAATTGTGCGTACACAATAAACACAAGGTGTAATTTGAGATATTGAAGAGTGAATGTTTGTTGTCATTGGTTTAATGTTTATCGGCTTTCCTATTCTGTTTAGTCACTGAAGTAATCTTTGAGGGCGGTGAATGTTAGGTGTAATCTGAAATACAGAAGAGTGAATGTCTGTTGTCACGGGTTTAATTTTATCGGTTTTCTTTTTCTGGTAAAATAGTTACTGAAGTAATTTGTGAGGGCAGTGAATGTAAGGTATAATCTGAGATTCAGATTATACCTTACATTAGGTAAGGTATTCATTCTCAAGACTTGAGAATGAATGTCTGTAGTTGTTGATATAATTTAAATCAGCTTTTCTATTCTGGTTAGATTAATCACTGAAATAATTTTTGAAGGCAGTGAATGTTAAGTGTAATCTGAGATACAGAAGAGTAAATGTCTGTTGGCATTGGTTTAAATTTTATTGGCTTTCCTACTCTCAGTAGATAGTTACTGCACTAATCTTGGAAGACGGTAAATTTTAGTTATAATCCTAGGTACTGAAGAGTGAATGTCTATGCTCCTTGATTTAATTTTTATCGGCTTTAATATACTGTGATTATATAGTTACTGAAATAATCTCTGAGAGCAGTGAATGTAAGGTGTAATCTGAGATACTTAAGTGTGAGTATCTGTTGTCATTGATTTAATTTTTGTCAGCTTTACTATTCTGTTTAGATAGTTACTGAAGTAATCTTTGAGGGAGGTGAATGTTAGGTGTAATCTGAGATACAGAGAGAGCATGTCTGTTGTCATTGGTTTAATTTTTATCGGCTTTCTTATTCTTATTAGATAGTTACTGAACTAAACTTGAGATATTAGTTCACTCTTCAGTATCGGAGATTAAACCTAATAATATTCACCACCTCAAAGATTACTTCAGTAACTGTAGATTAGTAACTATTTAATGAGAATAGGAAAGCCGATATAAATTAAACAAATGACAACAAACATTCACTCTTCAGCATCCCAAATTACGCAAAAAATTAACCACCCTCAGAGATTATTTCTATAGATATCTAATCATAATAGGAAATCTGATAAAAATTAAACCAATGAAAAAAAAGACATTCACTCTTCAGTATCTGAGATTATACCTCATATTCACCACCCTCAAAGATTACTTCACTAAATATTTCATGAAAATAGAAAAGTTGATAAAAACTAAACCATGGACAACAGACATTCTCTCTTCTGTATCTCGGGTTACAGCTTATATTTACCACCCTCCAAGAATAGTTCTGTAACTATCTTATAAGAGTAGGAAAGCCAATAAAAATTAAACCAATGAAAAATAATTGAAAATAATTGTTGATAATAACCATGTAGATTATATACGATTATTTAATATAATTGAAAATTATAATTTAGAATCATATTATTTTTGGATTTCCTTAGTAAAATCTTCTAAAAATTATATATTTACTTAAAAAAATCATTTTATTTAATTATTTGACAGAACAATAAAATAAATGTTATGTTGGTACTAACTGTACATTTTTGAATTTTATTCAATTTAAAGTGGTTGTTGAAAATTATTTTATTAATTACCGTTGACATTTGAATTCATATAATATTTTTTTTTTACATATTTGTATTTACTAGAAAAATTATTTTCATTTATAATAAGAATGATTTGTAAATTATTAATTTCAAAATACTATAGCCTTCAAATTTTTGTTTCTATTTAATAAAAATGTAAGTATCTTTCAAATGACATCTTTTTCTTTTTGTTATGGGGAAGTGATTCTGGTTGTACAAAAAGTATGGTACATAATTCGATTTGTACCACATATTACGCACTTGTGAAAATACGTAATTTTTTCATTTGTACGTAATATGCTTGTTACAACTCTTTTTACGTAATATACTATTCTAGATCAGTATTATTCGTATATTTGTGAGTTGCTGATTAACAAAAGTTTCAGATTTCTGGTGTGTCGTATAAATAAAAGTTAATAATAATTGAACTATTCCATTTAGTGAACTCTTGTAAACACACACGTTTATCAACATTTGTACATGTACAAAATACACGCAAAAAAAAAATTATCATCCACATATAGGAGTAAGACAAATATTATTGTGCAGACTGCGGGGGTAAATAAAAAATATAAAATATCTTTTTTATACTAAATAAATACGTAGTGTCTTTTGATTTATCCGGAGTAGGGAAAAATAAACAGACATAACTTTTATTCTGATATTAAAAAAGAAACTAGTTTAACTATGTGCTCCGGTAAGTTACTTATTAGACATTAACAATGTTAAATGTGGCTTCAACGGTAGACTATATATATATATATATATATTCGTTAAATTT
The DNA here is from genome assembly GCF_047948215.1 of Lycorma delicatula. Classification (NCBI taxonomy): domain Eukaryota; kingdom Metazoa; phylum Arthropoda; class Insecta; order Hemiptera; family Fulgoridae; genus Lycorma; species Lycorma delicatula. The sequence goes on from NC_134458.1 coordinate 64,433,202, forward strand.
CGCGTGCTTTAATCTAGCTAACATTATTAGTAATTATTTTTAGTAGTTGTGTGTGTGTGTGTGTGTGTGTGTGTGTTTGTATATTAGGAAGACGCGTCCTTTTAATGTAGGTCGTCATATGGCGATAGTGAGAGAGAGAAAGTGGATGTAGGTTAGGTTCGGTAGTCGGAGCACAGAACACAACAGAACTCGAAAGAAACACCATTGCAATGAAGATGGCGGTGGTTGACGCATGTGCGTTGACGCTCGCGGTAGTGATTTTGATCGCGATACCTTACGGTCGAGCGAACGATAACGTAAAAGCTGAACCAAAACAAAGTTTACAGCGAAATATTTCAGAAGAAATACTGGTCGGTAACGCGTCTACCGAAGTCTTATACATCGCTCGGATGGTCGTGTCCGCCGCAACGCAGTTTCTTTCTTTCGGTAACGATTCAGCGGTGGCCACGGCCAGAATGAAAAATATGATGCACATGATGATGAATCCGTACTTCCTCGTACCGCAGATGATAATGCTCGGGTAAGTGTTATTAATTTTCGTATAACTTTTTATTTATTTATTTTTTAATTTCGTTCGTATTTGAAATCTAAGTAGATTCCACGGAATCGTTACAGATAACTTTTTATAACAATGGAAAAGAGCTTTATTTTCTTGATGGCTTTATCAGCAAGTCGTGGTCTAAATTGAAACGCTTCAATTTAAGAAAGTCGCATTTCACCGTTAAGAAGTAAGTTACGGATTCGGATAAATTAAAACCTGTGTCGTAAATAAATCAAAACTAGTGTCATAGCTTTTGAGATTAATTTACAGTAAAGGAGATTTAATCAGATCCCTCGTTATAAACACCGGTATCTTATAAATAAAAAACTTTAATTATAAGTATTTTTAATATAAATAGGTTACGAATCGTTAAATATTCGCATCACAGATAACTGACACGAGTAGGAACATATAAGTGAGAATGTTTCATTGTTAAAATAAAATGCATCTCCGCAGATTATTAAGCAGTTTCTTATTATATGCGGATTTGGTCGAATAATCAGTAATAATTCATATATTAATAAAATAAAAAATTATCATTGCAAGACTTTACTCTAAATATGAAAAACCGGGGTCTTTCGTCGATTGTTAGTATTTATCTAAAACAGATACAGAGAACCTCGGTAAGAGTTTTTATTCTTCGTACGATTTGCTTTAATATCTTTCTCCCTTGATATTGTTTGTTTAAACGCTTCTGAGCGACTAAGTGACAAAACAGTGTGTCCGAAATTAACCGCAGCACCCGTTCGAAATAACAAAAATATTTGTTATGAAAATGTTTGTTAAGATACTACTCGTACTTTCTTTAATTCCAAAATTTGTACTGATATAAATTTTAAACGTAAAAATGACAGAGAACTCTTTCCCCCAGAGAGGGCAGAGTCTCCTTTCAAAATTAAAAAAAATATAAATTTTCAGGAATTTAATTTTTATCGCATAAAAACCTTTTTTATCCGTCTTTAACAGTTAAATGATGAAAATTATTCTTTTTCTAGAGGGTATGGAACTCGGAAAAAAAATTAATTTTGTTCCCTGAAATCGGTCGGATCGTTTCGGTATACATGCGATCAAACAGACAATTACACACAAAGATAACGACCAAATTTTATCTTGATTTCGTATGAAACGCAAAGATATTCTGAAAAATTTGTTTCCTCGGAATCGAACAGCGAAAAATGTTAATTCGATAACCGACTGTTAAAAACAGGATAAATCTATAAAGATAAACTTATACAAAATATTATTATGGTTTATTATAATTTTATATTAAGGGCTTGAAATTGCAGTTTTATTAAATGTCGTGTTTTTGAATTATTTTAGAATAATTGTTTTTTGTTTTTGTCTTCAGTCATTTGACTGGTTTGATGCAGCTCTCCAAGATTCCCTATCTAGTGCTAGTCGTTTCATTTCAGTATACCCTCTACATCCTACATCCCTAACAATTTGTTTTACATATTCCAAACGTGGCCTGCCTACACAATTTTTTCCTTCTACCTGTCCTTCCAATATTAAAGCGACTATTCCAGGATGCCTTAGTATGTGGCCTATAAGTCTGTCTCTTCTTTTAACTATATTTTTCCAAATGCTTCTTTCTTCATCTATTTGCCGCAATACCTCTTCATTTATCACTTTATCCACCCATCTGATTTTTAACATTCTCCTATAGCACCACATTTCAAAAGCTTCTAATCTTTTCTTCTCAGATACTCCGATTGTCCAAGTTTCACTTCCATATAAAGCGACACTCCAAACATACACTCTCAAAAATCTTTTCCTGACATTTAAATTAATTTTTGATGTAAACAAATTTAGAATAATTGTAGATTAAAAAAATTAATGTCATTTAAGAAAGTAAAAATACACCCGTGGGTGGGTATGTGGTGTGTACTGCGTATAGTATATAGATGTATAAGTAGAAAAGGCCAAATTTATGACAGCATTCCAAATTTAAAATATGTTCGATGTCTATATATCACATATATATATATATATATATATATATATATATATATATATATATATATAAGTGTCTGTGTATATATTTTAATAAAATCTGTATTTATTTATAATAATAATTTCTTAATGATGCGGTTTAATATTTTCTAATGTAATAGCCTTAGTCGCGCAAAAAATCACAAACAGTTAATTAACAATTATTAACCGTAATATAAAATTTTCCAGAATTTTTTTTGTTATTTTTCAACATAATTACCTTACAGTTCAGTGCATTTAGACCCACGACATTCCAACTTTTAATACACTTAGTATAATGTGATTTGTCCAGCTGCCAAATAAGCGGTTGTCTCTGGTTTGACCTGATCATTTGAAGCGAATCTTCCATCCAGCGAATCATTTCTTTAAGTTTGAAAAGAGGAAGTAATTGCTAGGAGCCAAATCCGGCGAATACGTCGCGTGTGGAAGTAAATCGAAGAGTTGGTCATGAATTTTGCAGGAACAACCTTAGACGTGTGTGCTGGCGTATCACGGTGAAAGAGCATTTTCTTTTTGGCATGATGTGAACGTATAGCCTGAATAGAACCCTTCAATCGGTCAAGCAGTGAAACGTATTACTTCCTGATAATAGACCTGTCTTTTTCCAGGTAGTCTGCGAGCCCCGCATCACGAAAATCCCCAAAAAACCGTTGCCGCGACTTTTCCTGCTGATGGAACCGTTTTCGCTTTCTTTGGTGCACTTTCACCTGCATAAAATCACTGTTTGGTCTCTGGTGTGTAACGGTGAAACCATGTTTCATCTACTGTTATAAAACGTCGAAAAAACTCAGCGTCATCGCGTTTAAATAAATTGAAACACGCTTAAGAAGTGTTCAATCTAATGCGTTTTCGGTGGACTGTTAACAAACTCGGCACCCATCGAGTGAAAAGCTTTTTCAAATCTAAAATATTGTGTTAAAAGTAGTGGATACGGTCTTGCAAAATGTTTGCGATGTCAGAAAGCTCGCGTACCTTTAGTCGTCCATCATTCAATACGAAATTGTGGATTTTTGTGAAGATTTTGTCGGTTGTAGTGGTTTTTGGCCATCCCGAGCTTCATTGTCTAGAATTGATGTACTACCGCGTTTAAATTCAGCAGGCCACTTTTTTTACCGTCGAAAACGAACGGGAACAATCCTTTTAACCGGAATTTTTTGTATATCTGTCGTGGTTAAAGTTTTAAAACTAAGTACTTTATAACAGTTTGAAACTTTTTCATTTTTCAGAAAATGTTAAAAGTATCCTTGATCGCTACAAACAAGCGATAAGCTACACGAACGCTACCTAGAGACCATACTCGACAGATATCATAGTCATTCGGTCCTACTTGCGCCATTTTTGTATCCGGCCGAGAATTTTCCGAATAAATCCGGTAAATGAAAACTCAAACACATGAAGAATAATTCAAACCGATCGAAAAGATGTAGTTAACGATTACAGAAATTCATATAAACAAAATAATGAAAAGTTAGCTGACTCTATAATCATTCAATTTTTCCACTTTTAAGTCTGCATTAAAAGCTTTTGCTTCCATTAAATGTAATAAAATTATAAACGTAATATAATTACGCTTTATATACCAAACTAAAACTAGAACGGTGGTTAAATTCCGTTGGTTTTTTACCTTTCCTCAAAACGAAAAGATTTTTTAGCGTCCATCCGAGTAGTGTAAAATACTTAATGTAGATTGTTTATAGTTTTTATACATCAATTTCGCTAGATTAAGATTATAACGGTGCTTGTGAAAATTATTTACTTCCCGCAATTTTGTGAGTTATCTATACAATAAAGTGCTGATAGACACAAGCTCTTGACAACTCTTTTTATTTAGACTATCTGACGTAACAGTCCCCCTATAACTCGCATTCAGACGCGGTACACGTATATTTTAACGAGGAGGATGAGCCAGTTTAATGGTTAGGTGAAAGATGCCAGATTCATACAGGGACCCACCGGGTTGGTCTAGTGGTTAAACTCGTCATTGCAAATCAGCAGATTTCAAAGTCGAGAGTTCTAAGGTTAAAATCACAGTAAAGGCAGTTAGTTATTTTTATACGGATTTGAATACTAGATCGTGGATACCGGTGTTCTTTGGTGGTTGGGTTTTAATGAACCACACATCTCAGGAATGGTCGACCTGAGACTGTACAAGACTGTACATCATTTACATTCATACATATCATCCTCTTAAGTAATTCCTTACAGTGGTTCCGAAGGCTAGCGAGATTCATACAGGGAATTGTATCCAAGAAGCGGTCGATCTAGAAGCTAACTCGGTGTTCTAACCGCTTTACATACTACCATTAACTTATTTGTTTTTATTATTTTTTCTTAAGCGTAAAAACAGATCGATCTGAATTATTTTCGAATCGACAGCCTTTCCTTTTTGTAAAAGACTGTTAAAAATATAAAAACAAAAAAACGTTCGACTACTAACGGTTAAAGTTTCCGGTCTAGCGATTTTATTGTACTTTGGTTCCTGGCGGAGATTTTTTTTTAACTATGAAAATACGCATTTAGGATGTAATCAATACTTATATTAGATTTTAATTATTTTTCCGTTTATCATAATATTTTTATTCGTGTAATTTTGTTCTCAGGAGTTTGACGTTTCATGTCCTTTTTTTGTGTATACGAGTAATCAGAAAAATACATAACGCATATACGTAAATTGTAACAAAAACATAGAAAACGGTACAAGGATCTCATGAAAAAGAAATACACGACCATTTTTTCTCCACCTTACTCAACATCAGCATCCTTTAACGTAATAAACTCTACAAATATCCCGATATTTGCAACAACTCCATATTCGAAAACAAAACTCAAACCCCATAACGGGCCCGTCAAACAGATTTTACAAGTAATAAACATCTTAAATGTTATTACGAAACAAAATTACCGTGAATGTCGGATGGCCTTGCAGTGCGGGAATCGGTAGTTCGGGGCCCTACCGCGAACGAAGCGGTTATATATTAATGCTAACGACTTCTCGGTACTGTTGTCGGATTCTAATTAGCCCTACACGTCTTGGCTCGACGGTCTGTAACGGACTACATAATTCGTTACACGAACGAAGATGCTTCCGTCTCTTGTACCCGAGTCGAAAAACTGCACTAAACTGCACTATAGCAAAGATTCTCTTCAAAACATAGAAATTACCCGCCGGTATCTCGTTCTGCATTTAAAAATTTTTAAATTTAGTGAACGATTACAACCTTTTATTTTTGTTTACGGCGGCGTGTCTCTTAAATAAGTTTTATTTTCGAACAACTTTTTCATAAGTTCTTTTTTGACATTTTTTTTGTGGCCTGTACTTAAAGTAATATCTTTTCCTCAATACAGTTTTTTACATTCGATATTTCCTTTTGTAACCGATTGTAGCACGCAAATGTCCTACATATAGCCTTACAACGATGTAGTTCTTGCAACGAGAATCGAAGCTCTTTTTGATCGCGCCGAACTATTTCATAATCTATCTTCCGAACGTTATCCGTCATCGGCAATTTTTCAATCCGAACAAAAAAAATTCTTCAGCTTTTGGTATGTTACCTTTTGGCTATTTCAATACCTTACTCTCGATTATCTGTGAATAATTCCCTTCATCGCTACGATTTAAATTTTGTTTGTTTTAAAAACGAAGGTACGAATTAAATGTGTGGGCATATGCTTACAGAGGATCTCTGTGATCTATCGGGCACTGTGTTGCGAGGAGTGTTCCAGTACGATAGCATAAACAGATGAGCTACATAAAAACTTCGAAAAGATTTTTTTTTTTGTTTGGATACACTATAACTTTAGCAATCGAGTCGCTTTTTACACTTTTCTTTCTCGTCTATGTAGCGCTATAGCAGAACTATAGCTCTAGAAGGGAAAGTATTGTAATCGTCCAATTTTGCCATATGTGGTTTTCACCGGATCTTGACTTTTTTTGACACTTAAGGTATCCAAAAAACCGGATGGGAATTTCCGGATGTTAATATTGTTATGTGCAGTACTTCTGTTCGGTGTTGGTCTCTAAAATCACCTTATATTTCCAGAACTACTGGACCGATTTTGACCAAAATTGGTCATATTACTTCCATATATTGATGCCATCAAATTTTCAACTTAAAAGGTCAAGGGGAAGAGGCTGTAGAGCAAGGTCATCTTCAGTATTTCGAGATTTCGCCTAATTAAGGTCATATTTTTCTCAGGCACATTTATTAACAATTGCAAAATGACAATTGTTGCAAAAAACATTTTTGCAAACTCATACCCCTATCCCAAAAAAATGTTGTAGTCGACTGCTATGTTGTGACGTCACAGGTGAGCGGTAGAATTAAATAAATGAATAATGTTTAAAGTGCAAAAAAGTAACTCGGTCTGGCTGGCTCTCGAACTCGATCGACTCGGCACCTGGTGCTTTAAGCCTCGCAGATAACCAGTCTGCCGACTGTACAAGCGAAATTTGTTTTATGTAAGTTGTGAAATTACAAAAGTTTAGTTAGTGCCGACCGTCGCCGTTAGTGTCCGCCGCATCCGCGCGAATTAAATACGGTATGCGCGCGTTTTAGTTAGAATCATTGAATTAAATAAACGAAAAGATATTGTATTTAAATAAAATGATAAATATTTCAAATTAAGTTGTGTGTGTGTAAGCCGTCCATCAAAACAACCCACAGTTGTAGGACTTTTCCACCACGCAGCTTTTAGCCGCGTGATGGAAAAGTCCCGCGTTCCGGGAAACTTCTACAACCGTGTTGTCAGCTTTTTTTTTGATAAATTTTTCTTCTAGTGTCAAATACACACTGTTCTTTTAACTCGTATATCATCTGTTAATTTTAAAATAAAAGTTTCTTCTTCTCAGATAGTTACACCGCTTTCATTTATTTCCTATAATCGTTTACATCAATACACATTTCAGCATACCAGTCAACAAAAACATATCCTCTTTTGTATATCTGACCCGAGTTCGAACTCCCTGACTATTTTTCATTTTTTCCTAGTTTCGAGTAGCATTCCCGTCTCCCTCGTTCGTTACTTCTTACGTATTAAGTTCATTCATTTCTTTATTCGAATATGTTTTTTCCCCTCATCTTCTGCAAAAGAGTATAAACAGTTAACATTGTATTCGTTTTCCGTTTTGATTTATCTGAATTAACGGTAATTTTTTCACAAAAGCGAACCGAACCCGCTTTTGTGTCTTCTTACTAGTTATTATTCCTTCTCCAGCGTTTTTTGTTTGATTTTAAATGTAATGGTTCTAAAGTTTCCTGAACAGAATTAATTCTCATAATCCACGTCATTAATTCCTACAAATCTAAAGTTAAGCTGTTTTTTCTTTTTAAAATTTTCTAGCCTACCGCTCTTATATAAGGCTTCCAATTTCATGTTCTGAATCAAAGACTACTCCGGCGGTTATTTTCGATTCCGGCCTCGCCTAGAAATTAGATAGGGGACCGTTTTGCCTTTGAAAAATTAAATCCGGAAGACGAAATCATATTTTACGAAAAGAAAGAGTAACAAATAGATTATTTTTTGAAAATCACAACTTTAGTTTTCTTCCAGCAAAATTTAACGATTCGTACTTAACCGGTAACTTAAAGAATTTTAGAAGATGACTAAAGCCAAATCTGCGTTTCCAGTGTTCGGGCATCGGCTTATTTATATTGCTACGGTACCGATCGTTTCATATATCTTTTTACGATCGGCAGCTCGATCGAGGCGGACTATAATCACGGTCAAACGGATCGGATCGCTGATCCGAATACTTTCCATTTCTTTTAGCGAGAACGTATGAAATATGAAGGAGATAGTATACGACTGAAAGACAAGAGAACGTACATGAACTTTAACAAAGAGTAGTCGTATTTGCCACCGAAGAAATGACCGAATATGACCGTATATGACGAAGAAATAAGATGTAAAATGCAATTTCATATATCATTCACTCGGCTAAAATCAGCATTCAGATACCAAGAGTAAAAATTTGAACGGGTAATTAATGTACTAGTAATAACTGAGATTTATGTAGTAATTAACCGGTTTCATTATTATTACAAGTAATATCGTCCATCGGTTTTCTTTTTAAATTATTACGTTAGATGTAGCATCGATTCAATTTTGCAAAACGTTTGTTCTGTTAGTTTAATTAAAAATACTTCTTTACTCTAGTAATTTTTTTTGTCCGTGATTTTTTATCCGAATATGTTTGAAATTAAATTATTAGGTTTATATGGCTGTGATGCATGCGAAGTATAAATGGTGGTAGGCAGAGACGCTTTTTTCGAATAATCATACAGCCAGCTCTTTTAAAATCTTTTCTCAAAAGGCATAAAAACCAATTTTTTTTTAATTCTTTAGTAAAACTTGATCTTAAATCAGCTATTTTCATCACAAATAATATTTACATAAATTCAGTACGGCATAGCCAAAAATCCAGAATTTTTGAAGCCGATAAAGTGAACATTTTTAATCGGCTATAACTAAAAAATGAAAGCATTTCTAGATCTAATTTCGTAAGAAGTTTTTCAATTATTATAATCGGATGTAAATTTTTCAGGAATAAATGAGTTTCAGGAATCTCCTGAAACTCTTGCAATATATATTAAGTCAGGCTTATATAAAGTCTGACATTCATCTTACTTTAGTATAAGTAGCAAATAATAATAACATCTTATCTTATTGTGTTGAAGATCTACAGTCTGAAACGTTTCGAAAAAGTACATTAAAAAATCGTCGCCTTTTTTGTATGGTACGGCGTTGTTGAGTGAATGTTTGAATTACCATTTCCCATAATTAGAGAGTGAACCTGGTGATCTGTTATTATATTTTATTGGGATATGAGCGTAGACTCGGCTTGAATACACTACCGTTTCTCTTAAGAGGATCCGACCACCTTCGGATCCCGACCTAGAATAAAACCGCACTAGATACGCCTCTGGACTATCTACCAGAAAATCACCCAAACTGTGAGATTATTTATATATCTCGTTCGAGCGAAATTTTTTACTAACCTTGGACGAATACTTTCTGATAACTATACACAGACCGGTGAATGGATTTAATACTTTATGTATTAAACAGTAAAATTTACCTGAAGCTAAAGTTAAAGTTTTTAGACCCGGCCTAAAAACTTATTTTTTACATTTCAATAATCACTTTAAATAAACGAACCGCTAACAGGAATGGATTTTTATTTAACTTTCACCATAATTCTAACATCCCTTCATTTTCTGTTTCGAGAGTCTGTTTCAAGTGATTTCAGATGGCGGTTTGTTTTTCATTGAGAACTATGATTTGTCTAAAATTTCTAGTAGAGAATATTTTAAGAATTACAAATTATTTTTTATTTTTTAAATAAGGTTATATTTTAATAATTAGAATCAACTTAACTTAATAGACTAGTTTTACCGTGACATTATTAACTAAATGAGATTTTTAGTTCATTGAAAAATAAGCAATAACGTAATAACTTCTTAAGTTTTATAGTTTTGTTTCTGGTGAACAACAGTCTACGTACAAAACGTTCAAAGAAGGTTTTTGGAAAGCAACTTTACTTTTTAAAATGATTTGTTGGAGGTTACGAATTCTGAATTCACCGATTTTCTTTTGAAGACTCCAGTAGATACTAAGCACAACACTTTATAACTTAAAGACAGAGTTAAAAAAGATACAATCTTTTTAAAAGGTAAAAATGGAAAGTGACGATTTCAGAATTAGCAAAAAAGGGAAAAAGTTGTTTTATCGGTTTCGTGATCTTAACTGAAACGATAGTTTGAATTACGGCAATTTATTTCATGTAATAGATTTCAATGTATGATTTGTACTAAAAGAGTAGTAATCTTAACATTTCTAAAATCATTCTAGCTATGTTAATCGCTTTTTAATACCTTCAAAAGTACTTATTATCCGATAAAAATGAAATCGACACACATAATCGGTTTACTTCATTCAAATCTCCTACATTAAGAAGGAAATCCTACATTAAATCGGTCTTTATTTCGTCGAAATATTTTTAACTAATTATATTAATTTTATTACATCCCGATCTTGTGCCTCTACTGGAAATCACGATAAATTTAATGGATTGTTTACTTGTGAGTAGCGGGTGTGTGCGCGTTGCGCTACTATTAACGATGAAGATTCTAATTTAAGCGAAAATCATGTAAAAAAATCTACTTTCTCTACTCAATGCACATTCTTAATCACCTGTAATCGGCGTTCTAAACTGTTTTCCTTAGTCGTGTTTTAGTTTCCGGTATTCCATTCGCTAACGGTTCAATAATTTAAGAACATATTGTTATCTAACACATCAGACGTACTTACCGTATCGAAAGAGATATAGGCCAATTTGAATTTCCCACGGTTTAAATAATAAAAGGGAATATCTTCCACGGTCGACGGCCAACAGTCCGTATGAAATACTTAAAGCCTAGCGTCCTTCACCCGGTAAGCCTAGTATCTTTCAACTCGTAATTCTCAATTCGATACTTTTGACTGACTATATCCCGTTGAAAAATCAACAGAATTTGTATTATATTTAGTTTTTTATGATTTCACAATCGAAATGGATTTTCAAAAATGGCAATTTTTTCTTATTAAATTCATTTTTTATTCAAAGATCGAAATAAAAACAACAGAATTTTAGATTCGAACTGATCAGAAAGAAAAATTTAAACAGGAAAATCTACCTCAGCCAAAATAAAACTGCGGTTATTTCGGCTGCGTAACGTAAGAATATTATCATAACGTCATATTAAATACATATAAAACATATACATAACATATTATTATATATACTTAATTTATATTTATTATATATTTATACATTACATATACATTAAACATATTTAATATATTAAATATTATCATAACTCAAAACAGTTAAAATGTTTGTCAAGTATAAACATCTAATAACAAAAAAGTTTCCTTTTTGTTTAGCAACGATAATAAGATAGAAAATTTGTAATTTATTTATTTAAATTTTATATTATTACTATTATTTATGTATTTTTTTTTTGTATGCGCCAGTGAGAGCGGAGTTAATGAAATTTTGCTACAGCCACGAAAATCGCATGTTTAAAGATACTGCATAAATTTAAATATTTTGATACAGATTTAATTTCATTAAATTTATTCGGCTCTGCTTTATTCTTGCCTGAACACTTTCGATTATATTTTCATTTTTATTTTCACTTTGACAGACATACACTTTCATCAAGTACACCTAAAATATATTCTCAAACGCATGACCGACAAACGACCGAAAGCAGAACAATAAAATACAAAAGACAAAGTTATTCCGGTATTTACACGAAAGCAAATCGTTCCACGCTCAGTAATTAAAGTACATTTCTACAGTATCCAGCCAAAATATTATTATGTTATGCATATATTATACTTTACAAATTTTTCCCCTATGGTACGAAATAAACCACCGGAATAATCACTAGATTAACATTTACTATGATAAAACAGACGTTTATACCAATCGTTTTATGAAAGCCGACTTTGTAGTTTGGTTTCTTTAGTTCGTTTGCGCTACAGAAATGAACTCTGGTTGAATTAGAAATCCGTTTCCGCAAACCGGATCGGAGTACTGACATAACCAAACTATAGGAAATATCCATTTATCTAGGGCAAAATATACCCGATTCATTGTAAAACAAAAAGTTGTTGGCAAACTATTCAATTGATTCTAGCGTTCACCCGATTATCTTAATATTTATGGTATCTGGATACCGGGATAAATACTGAACGTTTTTGACATTTAATTAAGAATGAATTTTAAAAAAAATATTATGACATATGAACAAAATTTACGGTTTCGAGTAGCCCGTTTGATTTTCATAAAAATGAAAACTGTTATTGATTTTGGCATTAGATTTATCTAAAAACAGAAATAACCGAATGTTTCGTTCGGAAGAACTTTTAATCCGGTAATTATCCGTGTGTCATGAGAACCGATATCGGCTAGATCAAGGATTAAATTCATTTTTATATATGTTACGTTAAGTTACTTAAGAATTATTTTATTATCGAATTTATCTTCTTTTCAAAAATTATTTTTAAAATTTTTAATCGATCACAAAACTGAAAAACACCGGAAAAGGTTTAACCTTAAAATATATCGAATCGATTTTGATCGTGTTAATTAGAATAAAATGTAAATTTATTATTCAATATTTTAGCGAAATACTAGTTCATCGATTAACCGCTCTGAACTTTTCACATCGTATATTCTGTAGCTCTCCGTAACACAGTTAGGGCAAGTTTGTTATGAAATATTCATACCTTTATTATTTTTGGCTTTTTCAAAACCAGCTTAAATTCTTTAATAGCTTTCTAAAAATTTCATTCAGAATTTATCGAGAACTTATTTGAACCTTATGCGTGAAGTCGGGAGTGAGGGGGTGTACGTTTAAATACTGTTTCTGTAGGTCATTTTATTTTATTTATGAGAAACAGATTCTGTATAATTTTGTTACATTTGCAATTTTAAACTATTTTAACAAGAGAAACTGGCTTACCCTTCCATTTTTTCCCAACGATATTTACCGCATCGGTTTTTTTAAAGTTTCATCTGCTTACCGTAACTGAATTTTGAAATATTTCCTATTCTCATATTTTTTAACTGACTTCAGTAAAAGGACGACTCTTGTAAGTGATTTTTAGTGTATATTAAATACTTACTTAATATACATACTCTTCGACAAACGGTCCGAGTTCGATGATTCTTTTTTATTTTTCAGTGTTGTTTTCCTCGGTGGTTCAGTTATAAGTTCCTTACGAATAACTTGAATAGAAAAGTTTTTAAACTCGAAATTACGCGGCCTATATAGTTATCCGATATGAAAAAAATAGATTTACAATTATTTCGGTTACGATAAATCTTTAAGAAGAAAAATTCAACATGAAAACCGATAAAACTTCTGTATTTTTTAGCGAAATTTCAAGCGAAGAGTTCATCTTCCTCTCGGCGAATAGCCTTTGTTTCTATAATATATTTTCTGGATTAGTAATATTAATAGAAATAATGTATATGATAAAACAACAAATATCAAAGTCGATAAAATCAATTACAGCAATTTTTAATGTTCTAAATGACGGACTTCATTATTTTCATGAAATAATATCAA